>NC_054871.1:38846177-39157988 GCF_018320785.1 Cheilinus undulatus
CCAGACAATTAGTGCTAGTAACCTCACAATTGGTGAAATGGAGAGTCTGGAAGATTCAGTCACTCATTTATCAGTATCCCTGGCTACCATTACACTATGAAGACAAAAGAACACTCCAATTAAGAGAAAAGATTATTGACAAGTGTAAGTCAGGGGATGGATACTAAGAATTAACACGGCACTGAACATCCTCAAGAGTTCAGTTAAATCCATCATACAGAAATGGAAGGAATATGACACACGTGTAAATCTACCTAGATCTGGCCGTCCTCACAAACTGAGCATTTTATTAAATTAATTAAAAAGTAAAACATCCAAGGAGGGGAATACTTTTTAAGACACTGCAAAGATGGTTGAAGTTATGAGCTTTTTGTTAATTGTGTGAAATGCTTGGCCTTAAAATAATCACCTGACAACTGCAGGAAAACAGAGATATTAATTTAATCTGTACGTTTTTGTTACACTGAACCCTTCCACACCTCAGACACTATTTAAATCACTGCAATCAGAAAAATTATAGCCAGAGCTTTGCAGAACCAGAAATTCTAAATTAGTGAAGAATCATTCTCCTTGCACTCCTGCCACAATGAAAGTTAACAAAATTACAGATTAATGCATTTTTTGTTTTTTTTTTGGTCAATAGTGCTCCTGTTTAGAAAGTGAAGGGCGAGAATTTTGTCAACATTACTGCATATGGGCAAATACTAATTTGCTAACACTTGTTATTCATCCATCCATCCATCCATCCATCCATTTTCCACACAGCTTATCCTGTTTTGGGGTCACAGGGGGCTGGAGCCTGTCCCAGCTGTCATTGGAAATAGGGTACATCCTGGATTAGTCAGTCACAGGGCTGATATATAGAGACAAACATTAGAGACACACTCACAGCCAATTTAGAGTCACCAATTAACCTAACCAGCATTCTTTGGCGGTGGGAAGAATCATGGACACAGAGAACATGCAAACTCCACACAGAAAGAACCTGACCAGGAAATGATCCAGGAACCCTCTTACTGTGAAGCAACAGTGCTAACCCCTGCGCTGAAGCGCCACAGTGCAGCCTTTACATTAGTTCACGTTAATTACAATAGTATCAAGATCTAATTTATGTTGTATATATGTATATGTCTTTGTTTCACTTATTTAAGTTCTGTTTGGTTTTTTTGTACAAGAGAGCAAAAGTTACTGGAGTCAAATTCCCTGTATGTGCACACATACTTTGCCAATAAAGCTGATTCTGATTCTGATTCTGATCACTGAAAACATTGGTGTTAGTGGGACATATGGAGGTTTTGAGAAAACCCCAAATAGACATCAGGCAACTACAGATTTTTGCTCTTCCACGTTGTCGTTATTGTTCAAAACTGTAAGATCCTACTTAAAGCAGGGAGTAAGGTGCAGGGTTGGCTCAGTTGGTAGATCAGCCACTTTTATACAGAGGCTACAGTCATCAACGCACCGGTCATAGATTGACATCCGGTCTCAGCACTGTTTAGCTGTTTATAAAGGCAAAAGTCCAAAGCCGATCTCTTAAAAGCAGGGAGTCGTATTTCAAATTGGTATTGCCTTTTGTTTTTCATGTAACCCACATTTGCAACAGATTCCTTTTTTTTAAACTCTGGAAGTCTTAAAAAAGTGTTCAGGCATTGAAATTTGGTTTGATGTAGAAAATAGGGATGTTAAAAACAAATACAAAATAAAAAAGGTTTGTGAAGTGGGAATTTTGTCTCGTCACAATAAATGCTTGTATAAAAGAAATTAATGCTTTTGTAATTCATAACAATGCAAACCAAACCGTGAACAAGATGCCAGCCATTAAAAATAATCATTTATCATAAACCACCACTGAGCTGTTGTGCTTACTGTCATGTCAGGACTATCAGCTTTCTTCAATTATCTTTAAAGCCCATATTCACTTTGTTAGATTTCCACTGGGAACAACACAAAGGTATAATGCTCCAGGGAGTTGTATTGTGTGTGTTATGGATGCTGTAATAGGTAATAAACTGCAGTGTAAGTGGCAGTTCTGAGTCAATTAACAATTTCCTCAACAGAATGTGTACCTGCATTATGCTTTTGATATAGTTAGACCAGCTCTCAGCATTTCTAACCTCCATCTTCTCTTCATCTTCTGCAGAGACACCCGAGTGCTTTATATGCAGGGATGTTGAACTTAAAGTCAGTGACCCACTAAGGAATTTCTGTGACTGCAAGAATTTACTTGCCCATCACGCGTGTCTGTCCACATGGATCCAGAGGGTAAGATGGACTTTCTATGTAAAAATCCAAACCTTGATATTTTGATTTTCAGTGTGACTGCTTTTTCTCATCAGCCACTTGTCAAGATGTGAAGGAGGAAAAATGTCTGTGTCGGATTTCTAACTGTGAATAAATGTGTTTGCAATGTTAGCATTCCTCATTGAGACAAAACAATGCTGTTTGCCTTAAGGTAATGAGCTTTCTTTCAAATTGCAATACCAATTAATTTTAATGAGGGTTGCTAACAATGATAACACGTCATTGTGAAGCAGTTGAAATGCAGAGGCTGAATCAGTGAGGAGTACTTCATAATGGACTGGAAGAAATCCAGAAAGCTATTGTTCATCAGACACCTGTCACCTAACACAGAACTGCTCATTAACATCTGTAACACTCTTTGAATCAGTCGTCTTATTGATACGGCGGTCACTGATAAGATGTTTTTGCACTTGCAGAGAAGCACTTTACACTCTTCTCAGTTAATGAAGTGTACATTTTCTGTAGGTGGCACACATTTCTCTTCCTGCTCATCATGAAGCTTTTTGTTGCTCATGCTAATTACTCTTAACTCCATTAATTTACAGCCAACTGCTGCTGCTGCTGCAGCCAGATTTGGAATAACTATATAATTGCCTCTGTTTGAGTATTCTCTCATAAGTAAAAGGATTACTAAAAAGAATATGAAGAGGTGTGTTGATGTGGAAATGTAAATTAGCTGCCAGATTTTACATCTAAGCTGCAGGTTTTGACAAAAACTTTCTTCCCTGTATATTTTTTGTAACATGAAAATGTCTGTTAAAATGTACTTATGTTTTTGGTTGCATGAACATGTGCAGATGCAATCCATTAACATGCATCATCTGCATGCCAAGGTAAGGTCAGGTAACTTTATACTCATGGCTAGATTTGGTTTACAGTAGGGCTGCTGTAATGGATTATTTTGGTAAGCAAGTATTCTATTGATTATTATAGTAATCTAATAATGATGGTTAGGTTATTAAAAGTGATATAAAAAAGGCCTGGATGATATGGCCTAAATATCAAATCATAGTATTTTTGAGCCCTTCACAGTAACTGTATTATATCACAGAATTACAAAATAAAAAGAGATAATGCATTTAAACGCATAACCGGGGGATACAACCCCCTTCTCCTTCAAGTTTCATTCTGAGGTTTGTTTCTTTGTCACTGATATGTGCCAAGCTGCTACTAAAAACAATAAAAGCACTTAGGGAAAACAACAACTACAGACTTTTATTTTGAAGAATTTGTCGGTGGTACCATGTTTATTATTGATATATCTTAGCTTAGCAGCAGTACCAGAAAGTTTAGGCTACTACGCAGCCTACTTGCTGCTTCTCCGACTGCCACAGCCCACCTCTTTGACTCATCATGGACTTGGACTTAAAACACAACGTTCAGCGGCTGTCTCAGTACAGTTCAGGGCTCTTACCGAGGGGATCACGTCAGCAGCTGATTAGTCTGATGCATTAACTTTTCTTGTCACCAGTTCATAAGGAGAGAGAAGTGTGATTAAGTTTTAAAGTTGCAGGGAGACCGTAGTTTGCAGCATATGTAGTGAGTGTGTTTGTATTCCAAGGCTTTGCTTCATGTTCGTTGCACGTTGCAAACTCAGTCAGCAGACAGGCTTCTGGAGGTTGTGTGCACTACGCAGCAAAAGCTTGCCAGACTGCTGTCTCCATTTGCTTTGGTCATGTTTCAGCTTTGTCTGTCAAAGCTGCATGTGCTTAAGATTTCACTGCTTTCCACATTCGACATACATTGGCAGCTGTCATCAGCGCACGTTGCATTTTTTACAGATGGGCCGATGAGTGTCACAAAGCTGTCATGGGCCGATGCCGATTTTCCAGCAATGCATTGGTGCATCACTAGTTTAAACTCACCTTTAAACAGTTGTTCAGCCGTTGTAATACGAGTTGCTGCAGCCCTTGGCTGAAGACAAACTGTTCTAGTTCCAGCTCATGCACACTGTGCAAACACTTGCTTCATGTGACTGTTAATATTGACAACAAATTTAGCAAATATTTGATCTATTACTGTGCTCCACTTGCTCTGCTTTCTCCTTTGGTCAGCTTGATTCCTGATTGGCTATATTTCCATCCCACATAGCAAGCCAAAGAGCGAACACTCGGCTGCCCACGTTGTTCCTCCACCGGACAGGATCTCTGATCTTAAATAATGAACACGAAAATCTGACCATCAGGCCTTTGCTGACTTTGGTCAAAAGGGGAGAATCTGGCCCTAAAAAAAGCATGATAATCTTGTAGGGAGTTCCTCACTTGAGTCTTTTAGCAAACTTGTTTTTGCCTTTTTTGTCCCACTGCTTTACTTTTTTTGTTTTCAGACATTGTGTGTTAAATCTGTAAGTCAAACAGCATTATGGAAGGGTAATATTTGATCACTCAAGAAAAGCTTTGAATTGAGGGCCACAAGAGCAAAGGAACAGAAAATTATATCAATCTGTGTCACTCGTGCTGTAGACGGTTTTGTTTGATGGCTTCTCAAAGGGCCGGCTTTAATACGCACTACACATCGAGTGCAACTCTTAAAAGTGTCTAAGATTTGATTCAGTCAGAACACCCTGTATCTGTAATGCCCTCCACTGTACATAATACATAACTTAGTTAGTATCATATGCTATCATTGTGTATAAATCAATGAAGAACTGTGTGTCTGCTGCTGAAATGCTCTCTGTAGTGCCGCTCACTCCTGTAAGCTTTTGGTCTCTTTTGATACTCCACAAGTGGTAGACATCACGCTACAGCAGACCTTTCATCTGCACCACCCAGCTGTCAGAGTGAAGAGCCACTTCCATTAAGTGTGTGTCTTCCCACTATACAATTATATACAGACACACAAGCTTGCACTCACAAAGCACACACACAACCCCACTCTCTGCTGAGAGTGTGTGCTGATGCTACAAGACTACTTTAGTTTTTGTGTGTGAGAGAAGCAGACAGTGTGCGACCTTTTAGAGTGCTCAGGGTAGGGAGCCCCTCTCCCTTTTACAGAACAGAAATCAGCAATTGACCTGTCACTTTTGCTCTGATAGCCATCTCGGGAAAAGAGGTCATGCACATATGTCTAAAGTGCCTCTTAACCGCATTTTATGAAGCCAGAAAATGTAATCCAATAATGATTTGACTTAGGAAGAGAGAGAGATGAAGCCAGCTGGGAGTGATAGCATGCGCCGTTAGCACTCCTAAAAGCAGCTTGAACACAAAAGGCCAAATTCAACGGCTTTATTTAATTTCAGCCACAACAGTATCACACAGATGTTGTCGCTAAACAGCGGGCACACTGAACCAAACAACAAAACAGCGCTGGCATTCATTTCCACAACTGTTGCTAACATACTTGAGTGTGCTCGCAGCAGAGGACTATCTGAACGATTATCATCTGCACTGAGGCTAACCATACGCTATCTTTTTTTAGCCTGCCTCATTTGTACCCCCCGCCCTCTCCTTCCCAGGTTCCCAAAGACAAATAGCATGGCACAAAACTAATTAGTAACCAGGAACTAGTTAGGAGATGCCCTTTGAAAAACATGTCCTGAGGCGGGATTTAAATATAGGGACAGAGTCAGTGACTGAGTGTGCCGAGGAGATCCCGGCCTCCAGGCGAGGCAGCACTCTGACCCCTGACCCTCATTATAGGGAGTGCATTCCTAGAGGGTTGAAACCCCTCACAGCACAAAGTACAAGGGCATGGGAGGACTGTATTGCTCCTACCGCACCAGCCGAGTGTGGCCTGGTGTGTCTCACTGCCCAACCCAATGTCGGCTTGAGAAGATACAGAGCAAAGACGCAGGCTTTTTTGGAAAGTAATGCTGCACACCCAACAAATAAATATGTTTTCCATTTGATTCCATCTGGTTTCAATCCAGTGGAGTTAATGGTAATAGTATTCTGCTGTAATTCCATCCATCTGAAGTGAACCATATGCTAGTAGCAGGGCTGGACAACACTGACCAAAAATCATATTTCAGTCTTATTTAGCTGAATGGCCATATACAATATATGTAAATGTTTTGCTATTGTCTCCCCAAAGAATCTCTGCTTATTTCGGCAACTGAAATTTAACAAAAAAAAAGGTGATTGACTACCTTTTTACCATTTGGAAGACTGGACGATAATAATCTTGAAGAGGGATCTTTGATAACAGAAACTCAGGTGAAGATTGAGTTAATAAGTCTTGAATTGTGTGCATAATCTGTCAAAACGAAGAGATTTGAGATGTGATGAAAGAGCAGGAGGAGCTTGCGTGTCTGTGTGTAAGGCAGTGTGACAGAGAGGGCACAAGCTGTTAGGCAGCAACATCTGGTTTAAAAAACTTGGCTCTACCTGCTGCCAGAAGTAGAATTTAAACTCTTAGAGATGGGCCAGATCCAATCCAATATCAGCATTGGTTCCGATAATTACGATATTTTTTATACCAGACATTGACATTCCAACGTTTTTGCTGGGCCGTCACTGCTTGTATTGTAAACAATGCGGCTAGTGTATGAGAGACAGCAGCTCATTCTAAGTCCACCCAAACATCACCTGTTTGTGTCCGTGTGATTAATGTGAGGCACAGTAATGAAGTAAAACATGTGTTCTCTCTGCTTTATGTTGAATGTCGGTAAGAACAGCATCATAAAGGCGTCTACTCTTTCGGCCTGTCTGTGGCTTTAATATGAACTGCAGCAACTTGTATTACAACAGCATAAACAATTGTTTAAAATTGTGTTTTTACTCATGACTCGCTCATTTTAAGTCCATGATGATTCAGAGATCCGGGCTGTGGCATTTGGTGAAGTTGGTGACTGTAGCTTTTTGAATTATCAGCCATTATAAGCAACAGCCATATAAACTTACTTAGAAGACACATTTCCATTCAGCTTTTCTGGTCAGTCAGGTTCTCCAATTTATCTCCAGAAAGTTTAAGAAGGTCTGTAAAACACCAGGGTTGAGTAGGGCAGGGAACCCTGGATGGGGAGTGATGCAGGCTGCAGGACTCAGGTAAAGGTAAGGTCAGGTCAGATATGGGAGCATATGCTGGTCCTGTACTGCTCTGGCCTCCTGATGGCCATCCTCAAGACCTGCACTAGACCCACGTCCTGTGTCTCCAGGTATCCTTCCAGCTGCCCCCCTCCTGATGCACACGATCGCCCCTGACACCTGTACCAGCCAATTGGTCCTGGGCACACAAAATTTGATGAGCTAGTTCAGGCCAAGGAAAGCACGCCAAGTGCTTGTAAAAGTGCAGGCGCTGTTCCTGTTTTAGCACATTAGCATTGAACACATGGTCTTGCCAATGACATCCAAAGATGCGCAGAAGAGACTTTAAAAGATATTCACGAATTGGCCTTCCGAGCATCACATTCACAAAACCCACACCTCTTTTCATTTAGAGTATTGTAGGCTGTGAGCTATAACCCATTTTTTTCTCAAAATGAGCCATCTTCTGGCCCTGACAGCTGACATTGTCCTCTGTCTGTGGCCATCTGTGGCTCGGAGGCACAGGGACCGTCTGCAAATTTCCATACAGCGAAAAATGTGATACAAAAATATTTTAAATCACTTAACTCTTGATAGATGTTTGTCAGTAAAGTCCCTTGATGCAGAAATTATCTCATGTTTGGATATTAAGAAAAGCGTTGACATATATTTTTAGACATATTTCTGGGGTTTTATGCCTTTGTTGATAGAGGAGGACAGTGGCTAGAATCAGAAATAGGGAAAGACATGCAGGGAATGGTGCCACGCGCCATACTCAACACCAAGGCTACCTGTGTAATGGGGTGCACCTTAAACCACTAGACCATGTGCATCCTGCTTTTACACAATTTTTAACTATTTCTAATAAAAACAACAATTAAAAAAAAAAAAAACTTTGATAAGTTTAATATGTCACAAAATACCTACTGCAAGCAAAGGACTGCCTGCTGATTTATCAGCAGCAAGAAACTATGGTAAATGTTCCTTTATGTACTTTTTGGGGCTGTCACTTGCATCCCTGCTTCATATTGACTTAAACTGGAATAAATGTCTGAGTTTTAATTGTCTAAATAAAGACTTAAACTTTAAACAGTGAAAATGTCTAAATTTTGACTAATTCTAAAGAACATTTTGATATGAAGACTAAGCCTAAATCTAAAATAGCTCACAAATTAACTCTGGTTCTAAATCATATCACATGGGCTAAATGCCACATTGGCTACACATTAGACAGGATAAGCAATGTCAATATGTACATGAAAAATATCATATGAATAAACTTTTTGTTTATGAGAAAAATTATTACAGGAAAATTCTTCTTAAATTCAATTAAAAACATAATTCCCATTAAGACTAACCATTTCTAATGGATTGTCTTGTGGTCAAATGTAAGTGGATCTTACTCTAAATGTACTTACTGAGCATTAGGCCTTCTATCTTTATGAAGCAATATCAATATAAACAATATAGTCCTACCCCATATCTCTCTTGAGTAAAATTGATATATCTTATAAACTCAATTATTTTCCCAGCCCTAATTAGTGTTCTAACAGGAGTGAGAGGAGGTTTATATAAAAAACAAGCTAATGACTTAGCAACTAAACATAGCATGGATTTGAATTCCTAAAAGTGTGAACAGATCAGAAACATAACGAGAAGTTTATTCGCTGACATGTATTTGATATGTTTTTCTAGTGTGATGTTAGTGTTTTTGTGCATGTGTGAATGTCAGCAAGTATGCCCTTGACTGTGAGTGTGCATGCCTATATTTCCCTTTAATTGCAAGTGGTGTGAAGAGTGAGTTAAGCCCCCCCCCCCACGCTGTCTCTCTCTCTCTCTCTCTCTCTCTCTCTCATGGGTTGATAATTCTCATCACTGCAAACAGACTTGGTTTACATTCATTAGCCCAACACTCACAGCAATCAGGCCACAGTGCCAGGGGCAATGGTCCTCTTTATAAAATCACATTGCCTAATAGCAGTGTTCTATAATTATATGCCATTAACATCTATCAAAGTGGGCTCCTACATGCCACGAATATTAGCAGTGGTTTTGGCAGTTTGTGTTTGTACAAATGCTTTTTCTTGTTAATGGCATCTTCAGATAGTTAGCACCAGCTTGAAGATTATTGTCAACATGTTATTTTTGTTTCATGTGTTTCAAGTGGAACGTTAAGTGCATGCATTAAAACGAAATCCAGTAATGCAGGAAATGTCGACTGTTGATAATTACATCCTGCGGTGCCCTGGAGGTGCAAAACAAAACAACATTGGACAAGTTACTGTTGATTTGTGAAATGTTAAGTGTTATTTGTTAATGTTATGTTGTTGGTAATTGGTTGTTGAGCAGTCTGAAGGTTTGTTATTCTTTGTGAAATGTTTGTTTTCTATGTGCATGAACAGTTAAATCAGATGTTGAAATTTACAGACTTTTTGCACTCAAGGCCACCATACTAGACAAATGGCTTTGTAATTAAATTAGCATAATTACACTTAGTAGGGGTGGGACAAAATAACAATGCAGCGATAAATATTGTGCTCCTGTAACGTTGATACAACTGTCTAATCACTGGTACTAAATATTAATTTATTTAAAGGCCGGCTCAGACTACATGAATTCAGCCAGATTTAAGCCCGACTGTAACCTCGCAGCTCATTGTCAAAACTCGGGCCTGATTTAGAGCGTCAGGAACGTCAAACGGTCTTGTAGTGTGACATAATTTACGACGTGTCCAAGAAGCCCCACGACCACGATTCAACAAGACCAGCACATCAGAATTTTTCATACATCGTTGTGTAGTTTTACACCCTGACCTGACATTAACAACGTGATCCTGACGTCTAACAACAGGAGAACATTTGCTCATCATCTTTGCATCATCACTCACAAGATTTACCACTTTTATCCCCTTTTATTCTCTAAAACTAATGTGTACACTTTATTTTATTTTATTTATGTTATCACATGCACACTTTAAGTTCTATCTGAGGGAGAGCCAGTCCATATTGTTTTCCTTTTTATACATCCATAACTGTTATCCATAATCCGATCCACAGTTGTTTCTTATTTTACTTTTTTTACGAGCAAAAGACTGCTACAATCACACCGAGCGCTTCTGTTGCAGAGTGATTGACACCCTTTGGCCCACCCCCCTGACAACCTGTGAACTCGCACTCAGTCACGAAGATGGCGGTGACGTCAGTATACGTTGAGCAGTCGAGATCACTCTTGTAGCGTGGCCAGACTGTCAGCCAAGAGAGGACAAGATTTAATTGCATAGTCATGGTGCCATCGTGAGCTTCCAAAAAAATCAAGTAGTCTGAGCTGGCCTCAAGATAGAATATTGCACTCTAAATATGTTTCCCTTATAATTTGACTTGTCTGTCATGAGACGTTCTTCATTAGTGCTTATGGAAAATTATTCATCAAGAGTCACTAATGATAATTAAAAGAAAATTTTAATTTCTCGCAGATGGATAAGGATGCACATTTGATTTCTTTAGCTTTATAGTCACAAGGGGTGTGATAATCCATCAATGTGCACTCACCAGCCAGTTTATTAGGTACACCTGTTCAATTGCTTGTAAACACAAATAGCCAATCACATGGCAGAAACTCAATGCATTTAGGCATGTAGACGTGGTTGAGACGACTTGCTGAAGTTCAAACCAAGCATCAGAATGGGGAAGAAAGGGGATTTTAGGGACTTTGCACATCGCGTGGTTGTTGGTGCCAGATGGGCTGGTCTGGGTATTTTCACCACAGCTTACCTGAGTATTGTTGCTGACCATGCCCATCTCATTATGACCACAGTGCACAGATGCTCATTCCTATGGGCAGAACAATCAAATGGTAAAAGGACTTGTGCTTGTGTAGCACTTTTCTTGTCGTCTGGTGACTCAAAGCACTTTTATACCACAGGTCACACCTACTCATTCACATCCCTTACTCAGCATTCACACACTGATAGAAGAAGATGCTGTGGAGAAGTTGGCCATCAGTATTAGCATCCGTCCCCATTTACACACCACCGACGAGGCAGTGGGAGTAAATTGGGGTAAAGTGTCTTGCCTGAGGACACGTTGACATGTGACTGCAGGAGCTGGGGATTGAACCTACAACCTTCAGACTGCAGGACAACCAACTAGCCACAATCGCCTCAGGTCTCACCTTAAATCAGGCTTAAAGTCATCTACTGTCACTAAATCCCTTTAAATTCGATTCCTTTTCAGGGATGTGGGAGTGAAGACAGACTGCGGTGTGTTGTCTGCAAAGCCAAGGTGAGTGTACTAATCAAGTAAAGTTATATTTTATTTGCAGCCTGAAATCATGAATTAGAACTTGCTCCAGAAGGGTTTACAGTCTTCACAGCATGTGACATACTTTCTTTAAACCCTGGATTTTGGTATGGAAAGAACTCCCACTGACAAGAAACAATGGTAATGAGAAAAAGAAGAAAGGATTTATAAAGATTTAATGAGACATTTGATGATGTCTCATTCTTTTAATCTGCCTTTGTGAAATGTACGTAACACATTTAAACAAACACCATTTAAGTCATTAAACAGTGGCTGCATCTCACAAAGCAGATTTAAGCAGAGCAGATCCATAATACTAATGAGCAATCAGGTCTTTGTTTTGCTCTGTGATTTACTTGATTTGCTAGCAGTTGTGTTGCTTATGAGCTGTAAGCTGTCTTTTATTCCTTATTATTGCAGCAGAACACTCGCTGTGGAGAAAAAGGGAGAAACATTACAATATTTGGCAAAGGATATAAGCCATGTAATGACAAAATCTGTATTCATTTCATGAGCAGAAATTAATCACGCCTTCCTGTGGTACATTCCTAATGCAAATTTTCCATCAACACATTGTGTCTTGTGTTTGTGGCTTTATTCGTATGAAATGGTTGGGCTGATGTGTCATCACAGATGGGGTTGCAAGCTGGATAAGGTGGTCACATTACTAACCATGTGAGATTAGAGCGTGTGCTGTTGATGTGTTGTATGTATTCATGCTTGTGCTGTGGGTCAAAGCATCAAAAGCTGGCGACTGAGTGTTTTATTCATTGTTTGCTCTGCAGCAGTGGGTTGAAACTGTGATCTCTGCTGTCTGTGCTTGTGTGTATGTATGAGAGTGATCCATTCTGTGGAAGGAAATGTCACTGTAACTCTGACGACGACCTTTGAGGTTTTTAGGATATTTTAAACATGAAATCATTCACACGGACACACTGATGAAAGTTGCATGAAACATTTAGTCTGGAGCAAAGTCTCCACTGACTATTATTCATACAGGAAACTGTGTTTGTTTCCAGTTTGGAGCTAAGTGTGCCCACAGAGGGGCGGAGCTTCTCTCATAGAGGGTGATATGTCTATTAGATTTACTATAGGTGTAGATTCTTTTTATACACTATGGGGGTGCAAATTCTCCCCTGTTACTTCACTTACAGAAAATTCAAATTACAAAGGTACAGTTGGTATTTTAAATACTTATACATTTCTATTGATATATTTTTAAATGCCATGGCAGTGATTGACAGCTTAGACCTGAACCAGGGTTTTCACTATGCACTACTGATTGATGAACTTTACATATAATATAGGGATTTGCACAAATTGCTGATCAAATAGTCAAATTTGGATCCCTTTGTCATCAGCACCAGAAATATGAGGTCAAGCTAATTTTTTTTTTCAGCTTAGGCCCACAATCCTAGCCAAGTGCTCTTTCTAAATGATTATGGTGCCACCTGGCACAAGTAGCCACTGTAGTTGTTCTTTATGACTAGTGCCTTGTACCACAACGCTCTTTTATCTGATATAAACACCTGCTAACTGCTTCAGCACCAATAGCATCTCATAGGAACAGCATGGTTCAGCACTATGATAAATCTAGAAAATGGGGATATAGTCGCTCAGAGGCTGTGCCAGGTTACACCCACATATAACCGAAGCATTAAGTGACAACATTCAGCTCATGAATGTGGACGTTAACCTGCAAAGAGGATTGAGGGCTAGCAGTGCTAGCATTTTTTATGTTTGACAAATTCTGCAAACCAAAACTGCACCATTACACTGTGACAAGAGATATAACAGTATTAGAAATGTCCTATCACAATAACCATCACCTGAATTAAAAGGTTATCAGTTTGATCATGGTACTTGTTTAAAATAGCTGAAAATCTGCAAAAGGCATGGATTCAAAATTTCAAATTATTTAAACAAGTTTGATATGAAAAAAAAAAAACACAAGGAATGTCTTTTAGGAATTTTTCTGCAGAGCCTCTGCTTTGCTCACATGCATCTTTATTTTACTTACTTTACAAGATGTCATTGACGCTGCACCAGGATATGAATTTGGCTGTTTACATCAAGAAGTCACAACTTTTTAATTTTCATATTCTACGTCCAACTGGCATCTTTTAAGATCTAAGATCCACTGAATTATTTAGGCCTACAGTGCCAAAACATTTTTATCCATACAACATCGTTAGTGTTTTGATTGACTCAGATGAGTGCCAACTGCATACTGCTATAAAAGTGAAGAATATAGATGGTAGAGATTACTTGATTCTGTTTCAGAGATATCCCAATTTTAGATTAAAAAGGGTCAGAAGAGGAATATATAGGAAGACAGGATAATGAGATGCAGAAAAATAGATAAGAGGGTAAAAAAAGAAGAGGAAGATGCAGAAAGACAAAGGGGTTGATGCAGAAAGATAGAAGAGGGAGATGCAGAAAGACAGAAGAGGGAGATGCTGAAAGATAGGAGAGGGAGATGCTGAAAGACAGAAGAGGGAGATGCTGAAAGATAGGAGAGGGAGATGCTGAAAGATAGGAGAGGGAGATGCTGAAAGATAGGAGAGGGATATGTTGAACAACTGAAGATAGAGATGCAGAAATACTGGAAACAAGTAGAACAGCCACAATGAATGAGATAGATACCTGGTTGTCCATGCCATAAATCCATTGCATACTCGTGGCATATACACACCACTTACAGTATGTATGTACTTTTTTCTTTACAACAGTTTTTTTCATTTCACCATAAACACCAAACACCCTGCACTATTATACAGTATAAATTTAAAAGTCATTGGTAACTCTTTATTCTTTGCTGTAGTATATATTTGCTTTATAAGAAGGACCCAATCATATATCCAGAAGTTGTTGAAACACCATGAGCTGTCATTCCAAGCTGAAGACTCTCACCTGATTGTATTAATGTAACTCAGTGTTGTTTTATTGGCAGCCATTTTTCTGTTTCCCTGTCAGTATTTGGCTGCAGGCAAACACATTTTCTGGTATTAAAACCATCTCTGCCCTTCCTTTACCTGAGAGGGGACATTTCTTACACTTCCTCACTATCTCCAAACTGACCATTGCACTTGTCTTGGTCTACTGTACCGATGGCATCGTCATCAATTATTAATGTGGAGCAGCAAATGTCTGAGAGACATCCCACTGAGTGACCAAACAGCCATGAACGGGGTTAGTGGCAGGCCTGGTGAATGCTGCGAGTGGCAGCTGTGCCATTTAGAGAATTATTGTTGGGAAGCTGCTGCAGTGTATTGATATGAACTTTGCTGCAGTAAGTTAATGCATCAGTATAATAACATTTTAATGTCTGCAGTGGCATGGCCATTTAATACTTTTCCACAGAGAGATGTATATGTAGATCAGCAATGACTCTAATGATGATAGTGATAATCATTTGGTCCTGTGCTGCTATCACTCTTTAATGCCTAGCTGCAATCACCCTTGGTTAACATTAAGAGAAATTTACTATTAGGACTTTGAGCAAGCCATGCTCATCATATATAGCCCACAATTTAAAGTGCCATCCATTTTTTAGTTTGTTGCTTGTTGATGCTTCTATCCTGAATGTTGTCTTCCCTCTTTGCAACGGGGTTTCAAATGTGGGCCATTTGTATGAGTTATGCTAATTTGTTGGGGCAATGAATGCATTAATTTCATTAGCACATGGCCTCAAAGCAATAATTACCAGAGTAGGTGTGTCACAAGCAATCATGTTAAAATTTGCCAGTTAATTATTAAGATTTTGTTCTGAGGGACCTGGATTTGACATGAGTCGCCGAGGGAAAAAAAGAGAGAGGGGAAAGTTAATGCATTCCAGTGGCCGAGGCTAGGTGCTTGTTGTTGAACACAGTGGGGGTGGCTGCAGCATTGTGGGCCTACTGGCACGATTTTTTTGCATGTTGACAGCTCACATTCTGGACTAATTACCGCAAATAGCAGAGGGCTAGCTGGTGCTCGGTCAGTCCAGGAGGGTGTAATTATAAAGAAAAGGAGGTCCAGAGCCGCCTAATGGCCTCTGCTCTCTTTGATTGGAGTCCGGTGGAGAAGACATCGGTGGGGAGATGTGACGGGGGAAGAGATTCACAGCTCTCTTCCTTGGCCCTGATTATCCCGTGTCCAACACAGAGCTCGAGTCAGGAGGACAGACTGTGTGTCTAATGATGCAGTCTTGATAAAAAAAATAGTAATTCCTGGTACCAGGAGGGGTTCCTTACATCAGAACAGTAGGAGCCATTATGGGACTTTGTTTTGAAAGGAAAAATATGCTTTTTCCCTGTTTTTAATTTAATCTCAGTGGTGCTGTATTACTTTTGTAATAGATGTCTGATTTTAGATTGAATTGTAATTTTTTGTGACAGGACTGAAAAAATGAACTTTGAATAAAGTCAGAAAGTCAAAGTTTACTTGTTCGTGCCAGTGATACTTTTTAGCTGCACAGCTGCTGAAATAAATACAAAGCATTTAAACAATACAGGTTCAAATTAAATAATTGCAAAGCACTGTACTTGTGGTGCAAATATATTACATATCCTGGTACCAGGAATAGCATGCATTTATTTGTTTATGCTGATCTTACAGGTTTTTCCTCCTACTTCCTCTTTTAATTACTTCTTCAGAGTTCGACCCCCTTTGTTACAAGTGTTGATGATTGGTTCCTGTGTTGGCGGGGCACTCATGGGTTCTTGTGATGTCTTTAACGTAGAAAAAAATCCTCATTTGCACAAACATGCTTTTAATTGAAATGGCGATGTGCTATCAACTAAGTAAACCTTGTGGAGTAAGAGACCGAGTGATGATGGGCCCTTCACAAACGAGCTCTCGTTTGAGTGCCAGTTTCCTTTCCTCCATCCTTTGTTGTTATTTAATCCGCATTTAATTTGGGAGCCGAACAACCTGATCTACTGAGTTGAGCCAAATGATCTGGATCACTTAAATTAGCTGAATTTTATGTGATAATTTGCAAACGTGTACTGAAGTATACCAGACTGCTTTGTGGAAATGGACTAGACATGAACCTTGTGTGAAACTGATCACCCAGGCTTTAGATGCTTTTTTAATTACCGTCTGCTGCTGTTTCTTTGTGAGTTTTGTTTGTTTGTTCGCTTGTTTTTTTTCTTGTCTGAATATTTCACTACTTTCAGGACACAAAAGTAGCTTTTGAATGATAAATGTTTATACTTTCTCACTTTGAATGCTTCGCATTGTCATGAACAGCTGGAAAAATGGCCTTGTTTGTTGTGTTTCTCTATGTAGAAATCACTTCTTGCACCCATGTGTCTTCCACTGTTGCGCGACGTCATCTGCACAGAACCAATAATGAGTTCGTTTTTTTTTTAACAGAATATTCCAGTGTCTGCATATGTCGCTAACGTTAGCAGTGCTGGCCGTTGGTCCTTATTGCAGCTTAATGTTAATAATTCTGTGCTGAATTTCATACATATGGCTTTGATTATATGGGAATTTAAGCTGAAATTGATCCCCATAATCTTCATCAAAATAGTGCAAAATCACACAGTTACTATGAGATTATATTGGTTCTTTCTGTTCACTGTTGTTAAAGAGCATTATGGCTGTAAGGCAGTAGCCATTCCCCTAAGCTACAGTGGCTACTATGTGACTGCATTACAGTGTAGACCGAGTATTTGACATGAATGATGATAATATTAAGAATTTGTTTAATTGACAAGTAAGTCTGGTGCTGACTGACTACAGTAATTACACCCATCACTACTTTTTAAATAATCATTCAACATCATCTGTTCTTCCGTAATCTACTGCTGCTTGGATTGAACCACAGAAACATTATGCATGTATTCTGTTGAACAAAACAGTCATTACTTTTTATAAGTCTAAGATTTTTATTGCTTGAGGGCTCAGTCCGTGATTTGTTTAAGTAAAATAAAATCATATTGTTTGAGGAAATGTCCGTACTCCAGTCCACTGCTTTTAAAGGGAAATTGGCGATTAAAATTGAATACAGAAGGGAAAAAACAGACAGCACCTCCATGTGCAGGAGCTTAGTTCATGTAACTTTAAATCTTCAGACAAAATTCGGCACAGTTCCTGAACCTTCCCCGCCCCGTGTCTCTCAAGTGTCTCCTTAAAGGTGCTAGCATTTACACCCCCTTCTCCCTCATTGGGAAAAAAAAATGTTAATCATCAGTTGATTTTATATGGAAAGCAGATTATCCTTTGATTTTGATGAATGCAGCAGCTGCCAGACTCTTCATTTGACTAAAAGCAGGACATTCTGCCGAGGCCTCTCCAATGTCACTAAGCCTCTGTCAGGACGGCACGGTGACAGGAGATGACACATGAAAGGAGTTCCTCCTCATGGCTCTCCCAGGACAATGGAGCATGGCCTTGAGGTAGTAAGTGTGTGTGGCTGTGTGTGTGTGGGTGGGTGTGTGCGGGTGTTGCTAAGTAGTGGACCACATTCATCCAAAAGAAGACAGAACATCAAAAAGGTGTTTATATATCCCTTCAAAAAGACGGTTTTATTTCTTAAACTATGGGGCATCTTGCTTGAGGTTTGAGTTCCCAGGGTTTTTTTTTTCCTTTTTTGTAAGGAAGTACAAACAAAGGCGGTTCCTCCAGCCTGCACTTTTTCTTTTTTCAAAGGGGAATAAACAAATGTTTGCTGAGGGCATGACAAGGTATTTTGATAATGCTGTTACAAGCTTTGTCTTTTCCTCTTTTTACCACCAGCCCGCATAATGTATTTATGCAACTATCAAACATAAGATGTTGTCATGCACCTTTACAAAAGTAGAAAAACAGCTATGTTGCACTTACATTTCCCCTTTATTGACAGTTGTCTGTTGTCATCTTACAACAGCTTTGCCTCATTACTGTGCAAATATAAATCTGCTGGCATCTGAAAACTGTTTTATGTTGATTTTACACATCCGTCCAACAGCAACATAGCCAGCTCAGCGTCTGACTTAGACTCTACGCTTTCGCAAGCGATGGCCGATGTGTGAAAGATTGTGTAATTCTTACTCTAGCCTGGCCGCTCTCTTGTTTCTTCGTCTGTCACTGCCTCTTCCATCTCTTTGTCTCAGCCGTTCTATCAAACAGTACTAAGACAGGTTAACTGGTTTCTTTTGGGCTATAGGCTGGCGTTTGAACTAATATCTGTCGTTACTTTGCTATTAGATTGACTTTGAGACTAAATTCAAGAGAAGAGGGAGGAATAGGTACTAATTGTTAAGTCTGTACCTTTAAACTTCATGGTGTGTGGAGTAGACATGTTCCAAAACCATTTTTTCCTTCACTGTACTGATTCCGATACCAGAGCACTGGGAATTGGCCAATACCGAGTAATTATCCAATACCAGTGTAAACTTTCTGGACCGACTGTTCTGTGGACACTGGCACATTGTTTTAACTCTACAATGAGCCCAGAATTTGGCTCAACTGATAGAACAGCAATGTCCAGCCTGTCTGGGACACCTCATGTTGTTTTCCCTGCTAGTTATTATGAGTTGTACTGCTAAATATTAAAACAAAAACACACATTTTATGCTCAGGCCTGTGCCACCACTGTAAAGGATCATTCATGCATCAGAACCCCACATTGAAATATTGCCATCCAGCATACAAGCCACACAACTTAAGAAATATCTGCACAATCTACAGTGCCCCCTAGTTTACCAGAGGATAATGTCTTCTGGTAAACTGAGATAAAAAAAAAAAAACACATTTTCCACATCATACAGGGGCTGGTCATCTAAGACAATAAACTTGACAATTTTGTTGGTTATTTTTATTGCTTTGATTCTGTCTTTGGGAGATTTCTTGCATTGCTGGATTGCTACCTCCAACCTTTACTTCTGCAGTTGGTCCTTTTTTTTCTCCTTTGTTTTGGATGTGAAGACTTTCAAGTGTAAAATATTGCCAAACTGGGGTTATTCAGCATACCTCGAATGAGTTCTTCTTCGCTGGTCTAAAAAAGGTTGTTCATGTGTGTAGTGTCATTGAGCAGCAAAGTATTGGTTTTGTAATGCTAACATATAGCATGTCTAAATTAAGCAAAATATAAAGTTAAATGAAATTGTATCAGATAGATAAACCGTCACTTGCAAATACCAAGCAGTTTGGGGGGGGGGGGGGCGGCTTTGTCTGGTCGGAGGCTTTCAAAATTAGATTTGCACATATTATCTAAAATCATCACAAAGCACTTACGGTGGTTATTTTGGTGACATATGTAGACATATTTTATCAAGTTTTTGTCAGTTAAACAGGTAAAAAATTCCAGCTGATTTTTGCAGTAAGACAGCCGTGTATGACTTCTTAACGTGGCTTTGTTTGTTTCTTGGATTAAAGTAGGGAAGGGGGCTCCAAGGAAAAAAGGTTAGGAATCTCTTAGCTAGTTTGAGTTGTATTTCTGGTGCTGGTAGCACTTAATTGTTTAGTTAGTAATTATGCACATCCCCAGGACTGGGCGGTATTTATTTTTTACAGCTAGGTGTCTAAACAGGGTCTTTAAAAGTATTAAAAGTTGATAAATCAATCTAGTGAAAATTAAGGCTGGAAAAAATATCTTAAATGCATTTTCGCCACAAGGTTGTAACTTAGTTTTTTGTGTTTGTTATTGAATTTCAATCACACATGAGATTCTTTTGGAACCATGCTAGACATGACGATGCTGAGCTGTCAGTGCGTCCCCAAATCTCTGCTGCCTCCAAGGGCTTTAAGACTGTGGTACAGCCAGTATAGGTCATTTAACAAAATCAGAAGATCTTTGATTTCCAGCTACTTTATGGCATCAAACTGAGGTCTTTTTCCTTCCACATTCAAAATTGTCTGAGAAAGTTTGTTTTTCATACTACAATAAAAAATACTACTGGCATTTTCTTTTCAACATTGTTACATTTTTATCCTACAATCAGCATAAAACAGACGAGTCTGTGTCGCTCCTGAAATGGGTTACAAACTGAAGATGCGATATGGGTCTTAAAAAACACAAAGAGGGTTGTAAAAATGGTCTTTAAAAGTATTAAATTTGATGTCAGATTTTCCACACATACCCTGTTAACCATCACGTTATATAAGCACTCGTCTGCGTGAATGTTCAAATACAGCAAGCAGAGCACTCACCTCTACAGACATTTTAGCCTTCATCAAAATACTTTGAGTCTGGGGTGCAGATGGCCCAGTGATTTAAGGGGCATCCCATATAAGTGGGTGGCCCGAGTTAAAGTCTGGCCTGTGCCTACTGTCCCGTATGTCTCTCTCCCACTCTCTCATCCGTATTTACGACTCTATCCACTGTCCTCAACTCTAGAAATAAAGCCCCCAAAAATACAAAAAATGCTTTGAGTCTAAAAAATGTTTATGAGGCAACATGTGATTTATAGTTGAAGCACTGTTTTGACAATTTAGCAGGCGAACTGAGCTACATCAGGACATTTGGACCAAAGTGTCTCATTTTCCTCTCTGTCTATGACGTATAGACTCACTCATTCCTAACTCTTCCCTCCCCTCCTCTCAGAGGTAATTTTAGACATAATAATCAACTACTGTCATATAGGATCTGTGAATGTGAAGTTCAGTGTGCTTTTTAAACAGATAAAGATAAGCCTTAGATATTATTTTCGCATTGTTTTTCAATGGCAGCTCTGTCCATCTGCGAGTTCACTTTGCAAGAGGCTTACAAAAAGTCACAGACTACTTCAGTGCTTAAAATAACCAACAATCACTGATTAACTCTATTCACATTTCACATAAACAGGGGTAACGATATGTTTTAAATACCTCGGATGGTTTTAGTTTTGACTGGCGTTGCTGCTTCAGTGTGGTTATATAAACTTTATCATTTCTCATCATGACTGGTGACCAGTCCAGGGTGTACCCCGCCTCTCGCTCAATGACAGCTGGGATAGACTCCAGCTCCCCTACGACCCCAACGGGATAAGTGGTATAGAAAATTGATGGATGGATGGATTTCTAATCCCTGATATCCACCCAGAGAGGAGAACTGAAGTGTTTTTAAACTTGCGTTGTCGCAGAATACATTACAGCCACTGGTGCACGTTTAACAGCTTGAGAGGACCCGAGCCCTGTGCCATCGCATGCCAAGGCATAGTGCGCGAGTAAAAAGGCAGTGGTGCTGCTTGCGGAAAAAGACACACACTCTCTAGGAATTTTTCTAAAATATTCGTTCATCACACAGCACTGTCTTCATGATGGTAATTAAAGCAATACCTTGGCTATTTTTGATACCCCAGGATACGATATTACTGTATTACCACCCATTCCTACACGTCCTGAATACAATAGACAAAAGAATTACACAAGCTTAGTTAGGCTGGATTTCTTTCCATATTTAAATGAACTAACAGATTAAATTGGGCTGTGTTTAACCACCTTAACCCCCTTGTACCTGTATGACAGTTGAGAACAATTGAAGTAACATTAGAAACATTTTTGCCCCCCAACACAGACATTGCATGAATTAAATAAGCAGAATCTCTAATTACTCGCTCTAAATGGCCTCCCAGCTCAGTACATGACAAATTCTCATTAGATACAAACCAGTGAGAACTCTTGTGTCCCAAAGCGATGGTCTTTTAATCAATCCTTGTTCTAACTTTAAAGCCGGATGAGGGAATACATTGACCAGGGGAAACTATTTTCAGTTCAACCAAACAGTAAACGTTTTTTTTTCTGCCTGTCAATAGTGCTCGTCTCAACAATTGTAGTCATTAGGCAGGAATTCAGCACAAAAGTTTGGGTGAAGCTTGTGTCAGGTTTAGACTGAAGGGTGAACAGACAGAAAACAAAAACTACAACAGCTGGTTTGGTTGGATAAGGTTGCAAACAAAATTTAATTTTCATCATAGCAGGGTCAGCATGTAGCCATTATTGCAAGCAAAGACTTGGACTCTTAGTAATTTCACCCTTTTTATTTAACCCCCATGCCCTCCTTCTCTTTCCTGCCATCGTTCCTGAGCACAATTCATTTGAGTTCCTGTTCGGGAGGGTCCTGGGGCTGATTCAATTAAGTTTCCTTTAATTGGCTTTCAGGCATCCAAACTGAAACTGATGGAGAATTAATAACAGCTCCAATTGGTCCCCACATTGTTTGCAACCTTGGAAACATCCTAAAAATGGAGGCTGGTACAGACCCATTTTCCATGTGTCTGTTTTGGCAGTTCAATAATAAAGCCGCGAGGAAAGCGTGGTCACAGTTACTGTGTGGTCCCAGATCTTGGTATGCAATTCATCTCTTTGTCAACACCCTCGACGTTTGGTGCAAACTTTGCACCCACAAAAACACAGCAAAGGCCAACGAAAGCTCTGCATAAGAGATGTATGTGTGACTCTTGCCTCTTTTGCAAAAAGATGAAAAAGGTTCTAAATGTGTTGTGTATGTCTAATGTTCTCCAAACCCATTAAATCCATCAATTAATGATGAAAGATTAAAACACTCTGTGCATTTCTGTTAAGCCTTTCCAGTATGTTCTCTCTATTTGTTCGTCTCAGAAGCACATGTTGTACAAAGCAAACATAAGCCTAAAAGGAGCAATTTTCCTCCGTCTGACAAGTATTTCTCTGTGGGTATGGCTCACTCTGAGTCCACAGAAAGAGAAATCATTTACAGATGCATTACTATTTAGGTAGGTAACAAAAGAAGAGTTGTGAATTGGCAGGAAATGATGGCTGCTTGAATTAAGGTTTGAAGTTCACGTATCATTAACAGCCATGAAATCAACTTTTCCTCCGACTACGCTTTCCCCCCAGAGTCTGCCTTTGTCTTCAAACAGCGCCAAAGCAATCATTATGCTCAGACATAATGCACCATAATGACAGTAATTTCAGTATCAAATTTTCAAATGTTAGGGCTTAATTCATTGTGGTTAAGTAGCTTAGTTGTAATTCACATTTTCTACCCTTCTTAGCAGAGTGCTCAAGGAATGAGACGTCTGAAACAGGACAGGGGAGCTACACATGCAGGAAATTTGAAAGGCTGGATTCATTTAAATACCGTCTCCAGCACATGAGGCCGATGTAGCTTCCACATGTACTGGCAGCTAAACAAAAATACTCAGCGGTGTTTCAACATACATCTGTCATAGTGAATTTGAACTCAGTTTTAAATTATATTACAACATCTTTTGATTTACCCTCAGAAAAAAGAAAACATAAATTCATGGAAAAAACACCGCACTTTAAAAATGTTAGAAGTAACAATTCTAATGTGTGTCTACTGTCTACGGTTTCCTGAGCCTTTATTCCCTCGCTCTGGTAAAGTACAAACCACAATCATGAGGAGGACTGCTGACTCGACATATGTCCAGAAGACAGTCAGTAACACCCTTCACAAGGAGGGTAAGCCCCAGAAGGTCACTGCTGAAAGGGCAGGCCGTTCTCAGAGGCTGTATCAGGGAAAAGTGTGGTCAGATAAGGTGCACAAATAACAGGGATTAGTTCAGCCTTTAGATGACTGTCAAACAAAGCAGATTCAAGAACTTAGGGGTTCTGAGGCTGGAGTCAGTGGATCAAGAACCACCACACATAGACGGGTCCAGGAAGTGGATTACAAGTGTTGTGTTCCTATTGTCAAGCCACTCCCTAACCACAGACAATGTCAGCAGTGTCTCATCTGGGCTAAGGAAAAAAAGAATTGGATCGTTGCTCAGTAGTCCAAAGTCCTGTTCTCAGATGAAACAAAATTTTGCATTTCATTTGGAAATCAAGGTCCCAGAGTCTGGAGGAAGTTTGGAGAGGTACAGGAAGTAAGGTGCTTAAGGTTCAGTGTGTTCAGTTTCTACAGTCAGTGATGGTTTGAGGTGCCATGCCATCTGCTGTTGTTGGTCCACTGTACTTTATCAAGTCGAGTCAACGCTGTCAGCCATATACCGGGAGATTTGTGAGCACTTCATGCTTCCATCTGCTGAGAAACTTGGAGATTCTGATTTCCTTTTCCAGCAGGACTTGGCACCTGCTCATAGTAAAGCCAAAACTACCCGAGACTAGTTTGCTGACCATGGTATTACTGTGTTAGATTGGCCGGCCAACTGGCCTGACCTGAACCCCATAAAGAATTTTTGTTAAGAGGAAGATGAGAGACACCAGTCTCAAGATGAGCTGAAGGCTGCTATCAAAGCAATCTGAGCTTTATAACACTCTGGGTGTGCTATGGACTGATTGTTTCCATGCCATATTGCATAGATGCAGTAATGTGTGCAAAAGGAACCAGAAGCAATTAATGAGTGCATAAATGAGCAGAATTCCTTTTAGAGTAGACAGTTATGTATTATAACTCCTTTTTTTAATTGGTGTTTTGTAATATTCTAATATTCTGAGGTAGTGTGATGATTATATATTATATAGAAGTTTAACTTCTTTAAATAAATGACAGAAAAAAATGAAGTTTTCATGATATTCTTATCTATTGGGATCCACTAGAATGTACTGAATTAAACCATAGTTTTTGTTTCATTGACAGATTTCATACAATGAGGTAAAAAGCTGTTTAAAGTTGCCCTTCTGGTTATTTCTGCAACTGATCCATGAATGCTTTGCAAGTACCTTTTTCTGGTCATTTTTCCTACACTTACATTTTTCATTTTTACTTAACATGGCAGCTAACGTAAACATAACTGTGCTCCGGGCCAAGTAGACTATTCATAAAGAAGACCAGCTTATGGATTCACAGCTACAACTCGACTGTCTTTCATATGGCCCATGCCGTTGTGAAGGAAACGGCATGGGCAGTCATGGAGGCAGCTTTAGCTCTGTCTGTGGAATCAACACTGTGACTGTTACTACAAACAGCTGGCATTCGGTTTTGCTGAATGATGAGATCATCCTGTGAGTGCGTTTGAAGGATTATTTAGTTGGAATCATTTGAAACTGCTCAATGTCTTCACTGTTTCACATTTCTAAAATTCATACCTTTCATATACAGGAAGTCCATTCATTCCTATGGAAATCTCATTGATACCTACATGTGAAACTCCTCCCCTCCGTAATATTTCCATCTGGAATGTGCCGCGAGTACGTTGAGAAATAAAACCTTTGCTGTAAATTTTGGAAAGGCCGCATGTCTGTGCACTAGAGCCAACTAGCTAACAGGCTACGACTGGTCATATTTATCCCCTTGATATGATATGCAGTCACATTAAACAATCAGGATTTATCAGTTGATATGAAGTGCTGTTAGATCATTTTAGTAGTGTGACATGCAGTGCTTAACAAATTTATTAGACCATCTGTACATGCAAAAATTCCCGCAAATTTAGAAATGTCAAGGTCCTCAAAAGTCCATGCAATGACAGCAAATAATAAGTAAGATAATCCTAGCGAATACAATTAGGTCCTTGCACCACTCGGTGCTCGGGCCCTAATAAGGCAGATTTCTCCGATGAAATGGTTGGATTACATCTGATTTATTGATTGCTTTGCTTTGTGAATGGGGAATAAAAATTCTAATATAATTAATAATACAGTTATTTTTGTAGTTGTTGATATAATTCAAGCCTGACTCCCTCAAACACCATTGTTGTCTTCTTGTAGTACATTATAAGGCATATATAATGAGACAGTATGGTGTTCTCATTATAATGATTTGTTGGTGTCAGCACTATGCTCATAAAACCAAACATCCACTCTGGGTTAATAGTTAAGCAGCTGGCTGAGGCCGTTATGATCTTTGACACGACTACAAAGAGCAGTTGTGTTTATTAAACTAACATAGAGAAAAATTAACCTGAAGTGCCTTTAATGACACCCATTTCAGCTTGAACTTTCTGCTTCTTTTGACCATTTCTAACCTTTTCCATTTGCAGCTCTTCATTAATCAACATCTTCCTCATAGCTGACCTTGCTCGTGTGAATCAGTATTTTCATTTTAAGGCCCCTCTCAGCCATTATGCACAGATTCTTTCGGTTCCAAACTGAGCTGTAAATTTTGAGAGAATCTGACACCCATGCCCGAGGGTTACAGCAGAATGCTAACGAGGCCACGGCGACATTTCCATCACCATACAGTCAGTCGCACCATACATCAGCTCTGCGCTGAACATCTCCCAGCGACACACCGAGTCAGTGACAATTTCAGACGCAACACTTTATTAGTATCCCCTCCCATATCCACCGTGTAATGAATGAGGCCATTTAAACAGGATTTACGATATCTTTAAAACTTGATTGCTTAGAATTTGAGAATTATTCATAAGACTAAAGCATCATTTGTCATAGAGCGAGTGCTGTTTTGCTGGGAACAAATGGTTTTGTTGTAGTTTTTCAAATGAACTCCTTTTCATTCACTCCTCAAATAAGCCGTTTGTATGCATATGTGTCCACACAACGGATGTAATTAAAGGGAATGAGGCTCAGGTGACAACTCACAATCAAGTTTGCTCCATAATGCACTGTGGCTCTGCAGACTTATAGTAACAGATACAAATGCAAATGAGTGAGAATATGTACATGTTTTGTATTGCACTGCAGCTTCTGAAACAAAAAGAGCGGTTTATACAAAAACACGACGTGTGTTACAGGATACACAGCACCTTTAATGCATGGCAGATTTCTGGTGAACTTCTCCTTTTACTTGACAATACACTCAAGGAATTTTATTATTTCCCCCTGAGTTACAGCTCCTAATTTCCACCATGAGAGAGGATGAGTCTTCCTCGCCTTGTTACAAAGATTATTGTGCTCACTTCCCGAGGCAGTGTGACCATGCTTTGTGTGCGATGCCCAGATCATCTCTCAATTACACAAGGATCCTGAGGCAGAGGGTGGGGACCCTAGTGAAGGACCAGTTATGTCCACATACACACATTCACTCACGCTGCTATAGCTCGGAGGCATGGCTTACTATAGCCACAGCCAAGAATGAGGCCTCTCAGGATAGATTTACACACAAATAAAACCAGTCTTATCTTGGCCCACATGTGAACGGGAACTGATTACACGGTCTACATTTCAATGCTCAGATTAAATAGAGTCAATTTCCTATGGCCTATTTAAACTAATTCCAACCTGCAAACACAATAAAACCAAATCTGATATTATTGCACACAGGCCTTCAATAAGTCCAACTGTCCACTGAGAAACTCCAGACATACTTTCAGACTGAAGATGTGCACAGTTTTTCTGATTTGATACTTTTGTGACTGAAAGTGCAGTTTAAACGTTTTTGAACACTTCTTATTCTCTGTAATAATCAATAATGGCCTTAAAGAAAACACCATATGTCTCAACACAAAAGAACAAAGAACTCTGTGTTTCTTTAACACCTTTTCCTTGTTCCGTCTCTTTCTGTACACCAGTTTCACTGAATACACATCCTTCACACACACTTTTATTCTTCACAGTCTCCAAGTAGAGTCTACATTTATGAAATTTTTATTTTACAGACCTAACTTTCCAAGAACATAGGATAAGATCAACAGTAGTCAAGGTCTATGTAGACAAAATAAAAAAAAACACTCTTTCCACTCTTTTGATTTACTTTATTAATTAATCTGTTGATTTTCCAAAGATAAATCAAAAAATTCAGAAGCATCCTTGTGGCTTAAATCTTAAAGGTACAATGCGTAGCATCTTTACACTGAAACATCTACATTAGTTAAGAAATGACTACTCCTATGTTATATATGCTTTTACATTACATATACATTTCCAACAGTTTTTAAAACCAGAGAAATCCTTGATTTTTTTGTTAAAGATTTATTTTATTTTACTTTTTGACTTTATTTTTGATAAGACAGCTGAAGAGAGACAGGAAAATAGGGAGCAAATAGAGGAAGACATGCACCAAACATGTGCTGAGGCCAGGAATCGTTCCATAACCAGTGCATTTGGGACTATAGCCTCTGTAAATGGGTGCTGCTCTTCCCACTGATGCAAAACTGCACCCAAAAATCCTTAATTTTCATAGTTTTAACAGTCCATGTCTTATCATGGTGGCTGACATGAAAATACCAATATCATTGCTGTGAATTCTAGCGTTGTTCCGATTCTTTTACCAATATCAGACCCGCTGTCTGATGCTGCTGAAAATGCAGGTATTGGTATCAGTAAGTACATGTGTTAATGCTCTGATCCAGTTTTGTTTAAAACCCTTCCAGGCCAACATTGTTGTACACCACAAGAAGTGACACAGATTATTGAAAGTTTGTAAACTTTTGAATAGGGCTGAACTATTTGGGAAAAAATGTGATTTAGATTTTTTTTTCCCCAAATAGATCAGCCCTATTCAAAAGTTTACAAACTTGCAATTGCAATACAAACCAAAATTGCAATTGTGATCTAACCTTGCGAAGCAGATGGATCAGCCCGTTTCCTTGTTTTTCACTGGTGAATCTACCTTGCAAAGCTCCCATCTGAACCGTTTGGGCCCGTTAGAAAGTGACAGGACCAATCAGCGACGAGGGGCAGTACTTTCAGGCACAGCAGAGTCGTGACGTAAACAAGCAGCAGCAAGAGCTGGTGCAGTTATGGAGGAAGAGATTATCGTGGATGCTGCTAAAGCGCCAGTTTTATCAGAACTTGATGACATTTCTTCATTAAAAGAAGAACAAAGAACAGCAGTGAGTTGTTTTCTTTTCAAAAACTTATATGTACTTATATGTCTGTAGTTGCCATGTTTTGCGTTATTCGTCAGTAGCTGCACACGCCATCTTGATAGCTGCTACGTCACATGTTTTGTTGCTCTGATTGGCCCGTAGAGATGTGACTGACAGAATGTTCACCCAATTATACTCTTGATTTTTTTTTCAAAGCCTCTGCCATTGAAGCTTTCCCAGATGGATGTGTTTCACAGGTGTCAGGTTAGTTGTGATCATCATCTTATGTAATTCTCAACAAACAAGCAGTTAATCTATCTATATTATGACAAACTCAATATGTGGTTAAACTAAGACTAAACGGTTTTGGGGAAAAAAAGTATCTTAACTATGATTATTTTGAATCATTGCAAATTTAATATGAATTGTATTGATGATATTTTGTCTTTCTCATTGTAATAATACAAAACATACAATAACAAGGAAGGTAGGATTTTTTTTGCAAATCATTCTAGGCAAAACTAACACTTGAATGTTTCCATGATGTGTAGAGCATGAAATCAAAAGTATACAAAAGTATTTTGAAGCACATATCAGGTAACAGATATATTGCACCTTCTACAATTAAACGAAGTAGGACATACTGGGATTTTAATTTAAAATGTGATTAATTGCCAAGCCCTACTTTGCACAGTAAATTTTAGCATCTTATTTTTCCTCTTGAAGCTAACAGGTGCACCAGTCCTTTGAGGCTATCCATGTCTCTGTAGCCCTTATGGAAGCATTTCTTGCGAGCATGGAACTCAGGTTTTTTTCAGGGACTTCAAAGATTCAATCCATACAGATCCAATATTAAACATCTTTTATCAAATTTTTAATCCAGATGGTATCTTAAAGGAGGATCATTAGAGGAGGGCAGAACCATCATCCAAGCAGGGAGAGTAAACTGAACCTGGGGGCGGGGCTAACTCCCAACATGACATCATGGGGTGGGAAATCTGAGAACGGTTTGTTTCAACACACATTTTTTTGAAAGGTGGAGAGGGGGTGGCTTTTTCTGAGTTTGGGGGGGATTGTGGGCTGGCCAGAGGCACGTATTTTTGCCAGAAAAGCCTGAAAAAGTGTATTTTGCATACGAACATATTTTGTTTTCGTTTTTAAACTGTGATTGACCGAATCTTTCCTATTTACCACTACTCATTTTGGGGAATGTCTTCACCCAGAAAGGAACTGGCACCATTTGTGCAAAGTACCCAGATGGATTGCTCTATCAACAGGCTAATAGTCGTAAACCAGCTGTGACTACTTATCCCTTCAATGTGGTGACTTGAGCAAGGGTGTTTTTGTTGCTTATGAAACCAGTTTTTCATTTGAAGGAGGAGGACTGTGTTAATTCTTTTTTCAAAGTTTAAAGTCTCACTTTTAACGTATTTTGAAGGCCACAGTTGCTGATTCTACCATCAACAACCCATCCACTGATCACCTAAGGTCATGTTGATTGTTAATACATTTATTAAACATCCTTCAGTAATTATTGGTTTTAATTAATTGAGCCAGAATTCACAAAAAGGTTTGCTCTAGCCACTTTTAATGAATTTTGATGAGTTCTTTCACTGCTTAAATTCTCCATCAAACATGAAGTCTTTTCAAACTAAAAGTGTGTATTTGAAAGATGCATGCACGCTCACACATGCGTGGGTGTGTTTTTAGAATCCCACACAGTCATGCTGCAGCGCCTCAGCAAAGCTCATGATTAGTTGTGGTTTTATGTTTGAATGGTCCATTTAATTAGGTTATGTACGAGATAAAGGCCAGCCAAAAGTAATCACAAGGATTATTTAGCCTTGTTAATTGAGGTTCCATCTTAACGCCAAGACTAAAGGTTAATGTTCTCTTGGTTTATTATTTACTGTCCATGCTCCACAGGCCGGCCTCCTGCTGCACAGAGCAGAGGAGGGAAGACTCCACAGGTACACAGAGGGGGATGTAACATGATTTGTAGCGTGATATTGACAGTAAAGTTGAACTTTGGATATTTAACGGCCCACTCTAAGCCTTCTGAAATATTGTTCAACCTTCATTTTAATAATCTTACTTTGGCTCAGGTGTGATGCTCAGGTTTCCTGGAGCTTTAGGTGGGTGCTGCCAATCGCCACCCCTAATCTCTCCTTTAACCAACCACAGATAATTCTCCTTGCACATGTAAATCATAGAGCAAGCTTTAAAGTGAATTGAAAGGTAGATTTGAAGTGACACTGTGTGATTAATTCTGCCGCTCTCTAAATGACCCTTCGCTCTGTCTTCATAGGAAAGCTGCTCTAATAGTCTTTCCAATAGTGATTAAAATTACACAAATGTGAACCTGTAGGTTAATAAAAATGGTAATTTAACTAGTATCTGATTTAATTGACTCTGAAGAAGTACTTAAACGTGTTTGCACTCTGGAAAATCTACATGGCTCAGCGGCAAAGAAATTGGAATATCCAGCTGTCAAGATAATAAATTTGACTATTTCATCACTGTAATCTTCATACAATCTCCCTTTGTGCTGGTCTCTAACACTCGCTGCTAATGTCATAAATCACCTCTATGTTTGCAATTGTTTCATGTGTTTCACAGTCGTTCTGATATACACAAAAGACCCCAAGTGTGGTGATCAGCCAGTCTTCTTAACCTTTGTAGATTCAAGAGTTGAAAAGTTTGGCTTAATCCTCCTAAAAACTTCCGACGTGCTTAAAAATAAAAAATGAAACTTTCTCCATCTCTGCAGGCTGCTGTCAAAAGAAGCTGGTTCAATTAAGACTCCTTAATGATTAGTGGCTGTATTTAGACAACTAAAAGAATAAATGAGGCACTAATTTAAGTGTTTTTATTAGCTTAATATTATAGCTGCTATCTCTATTAGTTTATATCACCCCAAAAAATCTACATTATATGTTTGTATTCAAGCCTAACGTGCAAAGAAAGTTGTCAGTAATAGTTTTTGTGATTAATTTTCTTCTTTAAAAAGTTTTCACCATTGTATATTGTATGATTATCTAGATTAAATAGCACAGCATGCTTGCTTTTGCATAAATCACAGCATTTTTATTTGCATGTGGAGGCCTCCCTGACACCTAGGGGCTGGGGTGAAGGGGGTACAGCCAAGAGTCCCAAGCTTGGGAAACTGCCAGAAAGTCAAGCAAAGCATCAATTCTCAACTGTTCACGGGAGGGTTTTCTTTTCTTTTTTTTTTTTTTTTTTTTTTTTTTTTTTTGTGCTGCTTGGAAATTTCTGTAAACAGCAACTGACATGTGTTCTCACAGCATTTTACAGTTCTACTGATGAAAATCTAACATTTCACACAGTGACACTGTAAATGTGAATTTATCAACAATCACACATGGGTTTATTAGAATCATAGCTTTAAGAAAGAAAGAAAGAATGATACTCATAGGCTATACATATTTAATATGTAAATTAATGTTAATATGTAATGTTTTGATAGTAACAGATCTGTTCATGCCAATAAAGAAAATTTCAGTTGAACTGAAAAAAAAGGAAGGGTCAGTTGCATTTTTATAGAAGAATTTTGAGGTACAGGTACAATTTTTTAAAGTAACTAGTGTTAGCTCATGCAGGACATGGCAGTCATATACCAAGACATGATCAGCTGACAGCAAGCTGATCCTAATTATCTCCTCCCAGCTCCCACAGCCAATCACAGCTCTTTCTCTCAACACAGCGGTGAATTTAAAGATGAGGTACTTCTCACTAATCCCTGCTTGCATTAATGCTGATGCACCACACTGCTGCTGCTGGCAAAGCTTGACCTCCTCCACCCCAGCCTCCTCTTTGATAGCATACAGCTTGTTGAACCCTCATATTCAGATTCATGTCATTATGCTATGCTTTTACTATGCTTTTGAACTAATTTTATTGTATTCAGTATGCGCTGTCATAAATGCATCTATCCATATGGGGTTTTCTTGCCATGCACTCCCTTGAAAGTCAAAGCACACTGCATGACTAACCTAAGGGGCATCTTTTGAGCAGAGCCTTCCCCGCCAAATGTATTTATATATCTATTTTGCAATAAAATGGTTAAATGTATGCAGGGGCGTAGCTAGGAATTTTGGCTCCCCAGAAAGAATATCACACAGGCCCCTCTTTAACTGGCTAGCCAAGCAACAAATGTTGCATCATTTTTTACAAATATATATGCATTTTAATGTATTTTTGAAGCATATTTTCCATAATTTAGCAGTATTTTTACTGTGGTTAAACTGAATTTACTTGAACTATACCATTTGGACATTTTTAAGGGAGGAGCAGAGGCCCCCAGTATTTATTTTACTCTCTTTGATACAAATTTCAGTCTGTTGATCGATTTATTTTGTCACTTTTGATTCAATAATGACACTAATTACTAAGAAACAAAAATTGATAAAAACACACTTCATTGGAGGCATCTCAAGGGCCCCTCCCTACTGTAGGCCTGGGTAATCAGTACCCTTTTCCCTCCTGTGCTACACCCCTGAATGTATGTAACATAACATGGTCTGAAGTTCCACCGTTTAGATTTTATTGGGGAAAAAGTTTTTTTTTTTTTGCTAGTTTATAACTATCTTGTGGTGAGTTACAGCACTTGTTCGAATGGTGTGAATTTTATACATTCAAAATGTTGCGTAATGTTATCAAATACTTTCTTATTGTTAAGAAAGTCACTTTAAAATGCTTAGATATGCCATGAACTCAGTGATGAACTCTTTTATCTGTTCAATCATTCCTGGCGTATTTTCCTTTTTATCAAATGTGGATCCCCTGCACATTAAATCCTAATAAGAGTGTTAAAACAGATTTTTCTGGCTTGATTTGTTATCTAAGAGTGCAGCACAGCCCTGCTTTTATGGGGCCCTTCATGGCTTGCAGACCAGATGATTCTTTCAGAGCTGTAATTTTTTTTCCTTTTTTTCATATCTTATTTATATGATGCCAAAAATATGCTCCCAGGGCTATCATTTTTCTGTGGCTGTTTGCAAAACTGGAGAGCTAAGAGGATTTATCTTCTTGACCCATCAAACAAAGACAATGAGCAGCACAATAGTGGCGTCCAACAGGGAGGACAGAGGGTGGGGCGCCTCCACCCATCCTCAGGCCTCCTTCTAAAGACAGCGTCATGTTACAGGTGAGAGAGCCATTACTGCTGTCTGTATCAGCTCTCACTGGCTCTGTGCATGTGTGCTGTTTGCAGGGATTACAGTATTTCAGAGTAATATCACGGCCTTGTTTTGACCAGCTGGGGTTCAGGTTTCTGACAGAACACAGCATCAGATATCTGCTATGGCAGTAACAGGACAAAGCAGCTGCTCTCTGTCTCCAGTAAATACCAGAACAGTATCCACCTTTGCATGGAGACTTGGTAATAAAATGGTGCAGCAGAAGTCTCCACTTTTTAAGGAGTCGTTTGCCCCGGGGCCATAGCTAATGGTTTACTCACTCCCCGACAGGCCCTCAGGCTCCAGGTACTCTCACATTGTCAAGCTGCTCTCATTAACTCCTATAAGTCCTGCAGAGATAAGTGTTAGACAGTCACATAGTGGAGGCCGTACAAGTGGAGGAGCTATTGACTGACAAAAACACTTCTTCAGGCAGCTGTTCACATTTAAATTATGGTGTTTTTGCTGGTCGGAGACAACTTTTTCCACAAACTATTATCCAGACAGACATTTTGTGGTGTCTTTTTGCCTCGGGTAATGTGCAGTTGTTGATTATGAGTTAGTTTTATTCTGTAAATCCACACTCTTAGAAGAGGAAAACTCAGAAGTTGCCCCTTTAATTGAATGTATTAATGCATAATAGTTGCAGATCATTGTTTCAGCTTTATACTGGGAGTATTATCTCTATGGTCATAAGTATGTTTGTATGGTTATTTTAAATGTTATAGCGTCATAGAAACATATATTCACTGAATAGTGTTGGTAAAAGCAAACTATTAGGCAGAAACAGTAAAACTACTCAGTACAATACAAACTAACTGTTCAATAAATGTGTTTTCAATTGTTGTGATTCCATCAATTACATGTGTTTCTCATCAAACTAGGTAAAGTGAATTCAGTTAGCACCTTTTCAAAAGTTTAAAGCACATTTTATTGATTATTGCCACAATATTATTGTTTTAGCCTGTAAAATGGTGGTGTGTAGTTTTCACATCAAAGTTGCTTCAGCAGCTTTTACACCAAAACCCTTGAGGTATTTTTATTAGTAATATTAGCATTACTATGTAACTGAAGGCCTGAAAATGTCGAGTTAGATTGGTGTGACTATAGAGCTAAAAAAAGCAGTAGCAGGCAACAACTTCATAGAATTTTATAAACATCAATTAACCCTTCTGAAAGATTTCCATCGTATCTCACTATACAAACTTTTCAAAGTCAGGCTCTTGATTGCAACATGTTAGCTATTTCAACATTTGGAATTTCCTATGAATGCATTAATGACTTGAAACATACCTCCATTACCTGAACCTGACATTTTAAATTGTTTAAATCATGTAAACCATATAGCACAGGAGAGTGCATCAGTAAAGGCTCTTATTTTCTGGGAAGCCTCGGCCATAATGGCGCCTGGTCTGACAGATTGTGTTTTTCAGACTTGATATCAGCCACATGTAGCTCACAAAAATGTCAGCATACAGCAGGCCCCGAGTGAGTAATCTGGAAAACCGGGAGAATTCCAGGTGGGCCGGGCTGTTTTCAGGCCAGGAAGGCCGATGTACAGTGGAGCGCTCATTGTTCGAGTTGCGTTTCCCTTCACAAATCGGCTGGATAGCTCAGTGGTTTACATTGTTGACTGCTGTATGGGAGATTGGAGGGTTCAAATCCCAGTCAGAGCACAAGTGACCAGTGTGGGCAAGGTCCTTAATGCCAGGAACACCTGTCCCAGATGTAAATCACTTTAGATAAAAGCATCTGCTAAATGAAATTGTAACATTGAAACAAATCTCTCTCTCTGCATGGTCGGGCGGAGAGGGTGTCTGATTGGAAATACCATGTTACATCGGTTCAGCGTACCTTGTCAGTGACCGATCCCTCTGGTCCAAGAGAGTCAAGGTGATAATAATGAGGGAAAGATGGATACCTGGACCAAAGTTAGCGAAAAAAATAGACTAAACAACAAAAATCTTTAGAAGCATATGAATGTTATTGTGCAAATTATTTTGTTTATTACAAGCTTGATATAAAGCTCTATGTAAACGTGCCAGTTAAAGATGACACAGGTAAGCTAGCAGTGCCAGATGTCCAGCACAATACACAACATAACTGCAAACCACAGTCCAACTTTATAAATCATATCAGTTGACTGGTCTTACAACTTATATGTAGCCTAAGTATACAAAAGCAGTAAGCTCTAGGCAAATAGTAGCACTTTTGTTACAACAAAAACTAAGGTCTCATCCACACGGGGGCGAAAACGACATATTGCCGTTTCAGGAAATATCCGTGTAAGCACCGAACCACTGAAAACGACTGAAAACACTGTAGTGCATATGCTGTAACGCTGCCACGGAAATGCACCAAAAGAGAGAAGAGGATCACAGAAAACTGACCTAAACTTTCTCCTAGTTGTCCTTCTGGTTGTTCTCCACCTTGGATTTAAGAACACTTGGTGTATGTTGTTCTCAGTGGTGGTAAAGGAGCATCAGATTTTGCTGTAAAAGCCATAATAAGCACAGTAGCTTCTGCAGCACAAACACAACCCTGTAATCCACCATTGCTATTTTGGCCAGACCCACGCAGGCGTCTTAAGAGAGCTACGCTATGTGTGACGTAATCATTTCAAAAAAGATGCGGTTTGCTGTCCACAAGAAGACGAAACAGATTTGTTCACTCTGGGACCCAGTTTCAAAAAGTATTGTTTATAGTCGCCCAAAATGTCGTTTCCATGTGGATGAAACACCGATACAGCGAAAAACTTTTGCGTCTACTCCTGAATTCATCTCTGTGTGGACGGGGCCTAAGTGTGAAACATCAACGCCCATTGACTTTACATGTAATTAACTTATGCTTAATTTTTAGGGATGCACGATATTGAATTTTTTGCCCATATCTCATATGCCGATATTTACAGATTCATTTTAGCTGGAACCTATATCGATACCGATATTTGAATATGTTTTTCGGACAAAAATTTCAGTCCTTCTGGAGACACTTTAAGGTTTGAGGATGGCCAAGGAAACAAATTTTTGTCCTTAAAAAAAAAAAACATTAACGTTTAAAGAATAAGCATAAATAAAGAAAGAGACCTCAACTGACGTAGGTCTGTTAGTTCAGCCTAAAACACCACTGATTTATTAGTATATATGGACAAAATTTACAGTGGATGTATGCTGAAATACACAGGCAAAATATGGTATGTAAATATCGGCAGAAATTTTGATTTCTGCTGATACCAGACCGATAATATCATGCATCCCTTGTAATTTCACTTACTTCTGGTGTGAACAGTTTTATTTTAACCAAAATGTTTTTAAGAAAGTTGGCACTCACAAAAAGTGAAAAAGAATATATTTGTACTTTTCTACAGCATCTTGACTCAAGCCCTTAACATCCATCCCTCCCCAACAAGACGCCTGTGTGAGATGCACTTCACTAAACAGCTGTTTGGCTGAGCAACTGCAGAGTTTCATGACAATAAAACCTCCTACCACTGTCAGCAAGTCTCCAAGATGTTCTTGAATATGCAAGTGTGTTATAAAGACTTAAAAATTTTAGGACCTGTACATCACATTTCCCTCTTTCCTTCTTCCTTTTCACCCTGCACTTGTGCTTGTTGAGGTTGAAAAAGATTAGGGGAAAATGGTGCATCATAAACTGGCTGCAGGCCTCGGGGCAACAGTGTCTGCTCTAAAGCTGGATAATCTCATATCAGTGTGGCGTGTTCATTTAGCTTAAAAGATAGGACCGTTTTAGAAGCACCTCCTTAGGTTATTATGAAGCTTTTCATACTCAAGATGATAACTCAGTCTGGCACCTGTGTAATTTACTAATGACACATGATTTTAGCCTGCACCGACTGTGAGCCGGGGAGGAATTACAGCGCACTGCAGAGCCTCTGCAGATACGCCAGCCACTGACATTGAGGCAGAACCTGGTAGGGTTGTGTTTTAACTTCTTTAATTAGGTGTGTTTACTCTGTATTTTATTTGCAGAGATCACTGGAGAGCCTGGGGAAAGGTAGATTTAATTAAGGGACACTGATGAAAGCACACAGCTCACACACTCTCCAAAGTGTTTCTTCTGATATTGCTGCAAAATATCCTGATGACAGGTGGTGCTGGGGAGGAGTTGACACGGCTGTGAAACAGAACGATTTGGATTCATTCTCACCATGTGTAGGTGGGGAGGTGTTACAGGTCTTCTGTTATATATCACTGAGCTCAAATTAACTGCTAAATAAAATCCATTTAAATACACAATCTGACTTATGCAGCAGAGTGGGATTTAGGAGTGGAAACATGACAAAAAAAAAAAGATGTGATTGCACATAAAGGAATACTGATGGTCGCAGAGATTGTGGAAATGTACGAGCAGCTTTGCAATTAGCAAGCGCAGGCCTGCCACATTGTCAAATGCCCTCACGCTCTGTCTCTGCGATAATTGTCACAGCCCCTCTCTTTTATTACAATCTGTCATAGAGTCAACCATATTCATTATGAATTCTTATCTGCCTGTGCTTTAACATTTGCCAGATGGCACGTTGGTATCAAACGCTAATAATGATGTAGTAAGGAAATTAAGACTTTATCAAAAGCTACTTAATGCGGAAAAAAGGAAAATCTAAATACACCAATGCAACGGTTGATCCCTGATGATCCCATCTGTGGAAGAGGAAAAGGTGAATCATTCTATCTTATAGCTGCAGAATATGCAAATTAGAGAGCAGGGCTGAAATTAGATTTGGTTTAGCTTAACTAATCTCTCTTGGTCACAATTTAACTGTGATGTTGGAATAAATCCCTCATAAAACACACAGATTTAATCATTACTTCATACATGAAGAAGAGAATACACCAATGGTGTCATAAATGTAATGTATAAGGTACAATACGAGGATGTGGACATCAATATAAATTACCGGCAGCTCTCAGACATTTTACACACCTGCCAATTCTCAACAAAGGGATTTACCTTTGCCACCAGCTGCAGATGTACCGCTTTAATTAATACATGAACAGAATATGAAAATCTCTGTATAATAAAGCAGAAAGAGAACATGCTGGATAAAACCTGGACCAATGGGAATTTAAGCATAGCTCAAATCTATTTAACATGACTTTAAACATTTGTTTATGTCTTCTACTATCAAAATAGAAATAAGCTAACAAGATTTCTCGAGCTCTCGTCTCATAACTTGATACAAATTGCGTTTTTATTGTTTATTCTTACCACTTTACTGCCATGTGCCTCTGTTTTGAACATACATGTTATTGTGTTTATTCTTATGCTAAATGATGACCTCATTGCTTCAACCTACTTGAAACTTTGAGTGTGAACAATCAGGAAAGGCAACGCTGATTTTCTTTGACAGCACCTGTTTTTAAAGCAGCAGTAAAAAAAAGTGATTAGCAATCACTGTTAAATAAAAAACTAGGTAGCTTTACTAAGTTTTGCCAAAAATGCGCAGATTGTAAATGCTTCCTCTAGGCGACTCTTTATCAAAACAATCCCAAAATATGAGTAATAGAGACTCAACTCTACTCAACCCTACTGTTTAATTCTTGTTTTGAATTTAGGACTGGTCATTATGCAGTGTATTAACCAAACAGTGACCAGACATTTAGTCTCACTGATGAATTTTACGTAATGAGAGAAAAGCTGTTCTGAGCCCAGCGTTGTCATTCAAGACCAGAACTTTCATGCCTTCGTAGCTCTTACAGAAGGTTTTCTAGTGAGCCTGGAACTTGGGTGACTTTCAGGGGTCTTTAAAGGTTAAATCTACACCAGTAACTCTGATATTGTAAGTCTTTTTATCCATTTTATAATCCATTTTTCAATCGCTCCCTGCCTCTAGCTTGAGTCTTAGCCACCATAGCAATTTCCCACAATGCACTGTAACAGGCTGTGACAACTAATGGCAGGCTGTTCTGTTGTCATGTCATGTCATGCTTTGCCGAACAGCTACTGTACAATCACTTTAAAACCGGAGAAGAGAGCCTGAATGACTTATGATGGAGAGAAAGAGACACAGAGAGGCTGTGATGTGTGCCTCTGTGTCACTGCTGACAACAACTGCTATAAATGAAGACTTAAATAAACCAATTTCAAAAAGCACAAGGACTTTTTTGTGAATATGTGAATATTTTAAAGATCTTTTGTCAGAGAATGATTGGGTTTTCACTATTTTTTCCCGAGAGATGGAAACATTATTGTTTACTGTATAATACATGATAATTTTTTAGTTTAATTTCTGCTTAGTGCCTTTTTTTCATCTTTATAGTCACATAACCTTTCTTAACTTTAAATGACATTACAGCAGCAAACATAATCTTAAAGCCAGGTTGTCCCAAACAACAGATGAAAAAGTCCAGGCGACACACAACAGTAAAACAAAAATAGCATCGGGCTCAGAGTGTTTAAATAGTGGCCTTCCTGGTTCATACTTGCAAAGCAATCTGGGATTGCTCACAGAGTAGACAGAAAAGCCACTTATTTTTTTAGATATATTTTTGTTCTTTCTATGCTTTTATTAAGAGAAGAGGACAGTGGATCGAGTCGGACACAGGGATAAGAGAGAGCGGGAGAGATATGAGGGAAAGGAGCGGCAGCCCTTTCATTTCACTGGTTCAAACAACTACTTAAAGTTGTGTTTTAAATCATGATTCCCTCATTTTAGTCCCAGATGTTTAAAAGTGTGGCTGTGGCTCTGATCGTGGTCAAAAAAGCAGCTGTAAATACTGTGACTCCATATACTCGCTGCTAATTGTAGCTTCACTAAAGCTCAGATCATTCAATGATTAAAAAAAAAAAAAAACGTGATTATCAGTCTTCACAGATGAGGCCCTAGTTGTTATGTTATTTGAATGTTTTCATCATGACAGCCCTGTCAGACGATGGGCTGTTTTCAGCACCAGATTAACTCCACTTAGCAGGAAGGAAATGAGACTTAAAACCACACAAATGAAGTTATAAGCTGTAAAGTCCTGAGAAGTGAACACACGGAGATTTATTAAAGCATCTTTCTGTGATTTCATACACAAAGATGAGTGGAGTATGGCATCGCAGGGTTGTTTTAAGGGAAGAGGGGGGTTGTAGCCCTTGAACATGGTCATAAATGCCTGATTCCTTTTAATTCAGCATTCCTTACTATTATATCCTCACTGCAAAGAGCAGAAATGTAATGTGATATGAATTTCACGTCATATTTTCCAGCTCTACCACCTATGTTGCCATGAGTTTGACTGTTATTCTTTCATGACAGGTGTAGCTATGTAAATGTACATGACATTGTCTGAAGACCAAAGTTTAAAAACAAAGAAAGATTTAATTTATCATAGAGGGAACAAGAATTTGGATAGACTGAAGCATGGGATTCTTTCTTGTCTTATGTGATTTATAGTAATAAAAGAATGAAAACTAGAGTAGAGGACTTTCTTTGTTATATAAGCCTGTTTTTTGGGCTTAGATGTGTCTGTGATCTAACTATTACTCTTATCTAAAATGAAAGTAAATCCTGTTGCTAATGTGTCTTTCCTCTTGAGGAGTATGCTCAAAACAGAGGGGGAATTTCAACAACGCACAATAAATAGCCGAGCAAATGAGGCTCATGGGAGCAAGAGGTACGGCCCTACATTTTCCTCCCTCAGTGACATCTTGAATAGTTCAGGAGTTATGTGCAAAACTTGTGGAAGATAATGTCTGCTGACAGAGACTTGTTGTCACATTTTTCACCCACAACCATCCAGTCCCATTGCATTCGCATCACACCTCCTCAGGCAGATAACTGTTTCCTCAGGATTAATGTCCCAATTTCTGCATCCTCCAACACATCACACTTAATGACCTTGATTTAAATCACAAGAAGGTATGTAGGAAGTCATATTACTTCCAAACAAGGAAATAGATCAGCCTTAGATTTTGTACCTGCCTCGCCTTGTGCTACACAACTTCTGCTCTGCAGCTATCAGTGAGATAGTCGACCGTCTCTACTCAGTGTTTGATTGATTCAGTGGAAGTTTCCTAAGCTACACTTCAGACATGCATATTCTCCTTCTTATTCCCTATGTTTTTATACTTTAAGATGCAGAAACTTTGTGCATTTGCACTTTGATTTCCAAAGCTTATAGACGGTGACACAGTGAATAATCGTCTCAGTTATGTGGCTTTACAAACTGAGAGGTATGATAAGCTCAGGGGTTGAATTAGTTCTACTTTAGAGCTTGCTAACCTGTATTTAAAGTTTCCAATAATTCCCAACATCAAGGCTAAGCTGATGACAACATCACAAAGTGACAAAAGTCAAGTAGAAGCAAAGCAAACTACTGTGAGGCCTGTAAATGATTTTCAGCTCAGAGGGGGGTGAATCCTGAAATCTGTGACATTCACAAACACCTCCCCCTCACACACACCAACACAATCTCTCTGACTTTCTCTCTCTTTCTTCCTAGTATAAATAACCACAATATTTCCGTTGGATATGTCACAATGTTAAAGCATATTTATGCCTCAATGCCATGTGCATTGCTTAGAATTCACATAAAAAGGGCATGCAAACACAACGATCAAATATGGAATTAAAGCAGAGGAATGTAGTGGTTATGCTTCAATGTATACTCTAGCCAGAAATTTATAGTGGAGGTTGATCACTTTAGTGTCTAATCACAGCATCTTTACAGGCTGAAAAGGCTTTATAATAAACATTATAACACAGATAAATTGTTTAAGTTGCACTCAGCATTTTATGTTACACTGGAAAACTGTTATATTTTACACTGGAAAACTGTTATATTTCCTGCATTTGTCATTAAGTTTGTTTTATATCATTTATTTGAAGGCAGTCACAAAGTTTTTGAAAAATGATAGATGGAGAATAAGGGAGAGAAATGGCTGTCAAACATGTATTAATGCAGTGCTTTACATAAAAAAAATCTTTTTTGCTAGTTCAACAGAGGTCTTGCCAATTGGTGCTAGTGGTCTCACAATTAGTAAAATGGGGATTGCCTGAGTCTAGCGAATGTGCCTCAAGTGATTGTAGTATAAAGACACCTGTGTCTCGAAGGTCCAGTCACTGGTTAATCAGTATCCCTTGCTACCATTACACCATGAAGGCAAAAGAACACTCCAAGCAACTCAGAGAAAAGGTTATTGAAAAGTATAAGTCGGGGGACCGATACAAAAGAATTTCAGTTCAGTTAAATCCATCAGATTTAACTCATTTAAATCAGACAAGATGCTATGTCTGGTGGACACTGCACATCTCCACAAACACACCATTTCCACTGTGAAGCATGGTGGTGGAAGCATCATACTGTGGCTATGCTTCTCAGCATCTAGCCCTGGAAGGCTTGTAGAGAGTGAAATAAATTTGGGAAAATGCAGGAAAATCCTGGAGGACAATCTTCTTCAGTCTGAAGGGGGACTACGGCTTGGGAGAAGGTTTATTTTCCAGCAAGACAATGACCCCAAGCGTACAGTGAAAGCTACACAGAAATGGTTTAAAGACAACGAGCCCAGACCTCAATCCAACAGAGAATTTGTGGCTGGACTGAATTCATGGCCGGACAGAGTTTGAGCAGAGATGTGCAAGCCTGATTGTGACCTGCTGAGCAGCTGAGCTTCAATTGTAATTGAAAGTGGTTTGAAAGATACATTGATTGTGGCTGCTGTGTTTGTTGGATTTTAAAAACAATCTATCAATAAATTGTGTAAGTTATACTTAAACACACAGTGAATAAATACTCATGATAAAGAATAGAGAAACACTGATGCCGTTTTGACATAAACATTTGTGTTAACTTCTTTTTACTTTGGGAAGGACTAACAGATTAGGTCTTACAGAAGTGAACAGATTAGTGATTTACAGAGTAAAACTTTTGCTTACCTATAAAATGGTAATAGGATGTGACCTTGTATAGCACTTTTCTGGTCATCTGACGGCTCAAAGCAGTTTTTATACTGACAAACTTACCCTTTCACACCCAGTCACTCCACATTCACACTGATGGTGAAGGCTGTTATGTGGAGTATTAAACAACCCCATTCATACACATCCATAAACCTTCAGAGGTGACTGATGCAGCAGTGGCAGCAATGTGGGGTTAAGTGTCTTGCCCAAAAACACATCGACATGTGACTGCAGGTGCTGGAGATTGAACCCCTGACCTTACAATCAAGAAACTCTACCCACTGATCCACATCTGCCCACCTGTACCCACCGCTGGTGGAGTTATTATGCTCTCAAAGCTTATTTATATTGTTAGACATCTTAAAGGACAGCCTGTTTAACAGTAACCAGAAAAACCAGTCTTTGTAATGAAAGTAAAACTACAGCATGTATTAGCAGAAGTGTTCCAGGACACAGCAGGTTGCAGTGATGCATGTGTGATGAAGCTGAACGCATGCCTGCACTGAGCCAAGAGACAACAGCTTTAATTGAAATGAGAGCATTTATGACATTTATGTCCATGAGACAAATGACTAACAGTCATGAGTCACTTCTAATGCAGACAGACTTTGGCCCCAAAATGTGATCTAATGGTGATGTGGTATAAAAATCCCAGCCCATAGGATGTCAGATATTACAGAGATTAATAAGATCAGTTCTGTTGAGTGGACAAATTATCCCTGTTATTGTGGATTATATAAATAGATAAAAAGATGTTGTTTTTCTATTGTGTTCCTAGCTGTTAACAAAGAGCAACATCTGGATCTGATCTCATAAGGCCAAAGGAGTCTGACTAATCACCAGAGTAACCCGAGTAAACTATTGCAGATGTGAGGTAATTGCAAAAACTGGCTCTCCAAATAACCTCATTTAAATTTAGATAACTCACTCTGTCAAAATAAGACTCAATAGGCAATTGACCGATCTCTTATCCCTTCTATTAAGAGCAGCCTGACCTAGCTTAACTCGGAAAGAGATTTGGTGATAGAAACAAATCAAAAGGCATAGTCAGAAATTAAAAGCTCTTATTCAGCGTATGATTTAATATAGAAGTTAAAAAAGTGGGTTTCTGTTAAAAGGTGAAAACTATGTGCTGACATGCATGCAGCAGATGTAGAAAGGCAAACTCAGACAACAATAGAGCTTTGACTTTGAAATGCAAGCTGCAGCTTCCTCATTAATAGTGTAAAATAGGTTTCTCTCCAGAGAAGTGACAGAAATGGTGTAATGCTCGGCTTCATGGGTAGATCTGCTGGCTAATTGGCTCTTTAAAAGAAGGTTAAGGCATTTTAAAGGCCTCAAATTGGTCTTTTCTCCTTCAGAGCAAGTTTTGAGTGCCAAAAATAATTAGGGCGGTGCTGATTGTTATGGACCTCATATCACACTAAGGCAAAACAGACAGCAGGGAGGATGCCAAGGGAAGCTTTATGAGTCTCATTTGAGGTAAGCTGAACTGATGCTCATTAGAAACGGTGTGAGTTGTGTGAGAGATAGTCAGCAATACAAATTACATAACTATTTTATAGCATTTTTACAACCATTTTCAGTTTGTAGCCCATAGTCATTATTAGTGGAAGTGAATTTCTGTATGGAAACATTTTTACTTTATGTACAATGATGTTTCAAGCCAAGAGGAGGCCCGAGTCTCTGATCAACACTCCGTCTTCTCTTAAGGAAATGTGTTGGTTTAAGCAACAAAAACTGATTTTGTTCTTGTTAGTTTTGTTCTTGTGGGGCTGTCTGAGTCCTAAAACAAGCTGTCGACACAACATTTACAAATCAGCTTATAAAGTAGGCGTGGGAACTAGTGGCAGATTCACAGATCCAGCTGAACGATACATTAGGGGTCAAGTTGCAGGTCAGTAAACAAATATGAGTCAATTACAAAGTCACTTTTCAGCTCAGTTTTGGTGAATAACCACCTTTATTTCATGTCTTTTGTAGTTTAATTTCCTTTTTTACCAGGCTGTACAAACCACAGGGATTTAACATGTTCACTCAGTTCAAGAAACACACATGATTTGCAGATATAAATTATTTTCTTTGTTAGCATTAATTATATATGATCTCATTACTATTATTCATATTTTAGGTATGGCTATTCTGGGATCCCCTGCCCTTCCACAAGTCTATGTAAAAAGCATCAAGCAGGAACAGCACATGCTCCTGCTCTTCCTGTGCCTGCGAGGAAAGCCTGAAGCAGGGAGAGAGGCAGCAATAAACCCAGAGCAGAGGAGGCATCAGTGATAACAGAACAACATTGATTAAGTCAGATATATCATAGAGGAGGAGCTGGGGTGGAGGAAGGTTGCATAAAGCAGCTTGCAGAGGGAGTGGCAAAGATAGCCAGACTAGAGTCGTTTAAATAAGGCAGCACGAGAGGGATTAGCCAATGGCGTGCTTAGAGGGAATCAGCTGATGAGGGCTTGCGGGAGATCAGCTGGCTGTGCTTTACTCTGTGGCCTGCTTTTACTAATGCTCTACGCTCGATTTTTTAGTGATATTGGGGAGCTGCTTATCCCTACAATGAACCTTTGACATGAACTAACCTAAAAGAACTCTCAGTATGTTTGCCCACAGTTAGAAAAAGTCTACTTATGGTAGTCCAACTAAAACTGGACTTTAAAAAAATATTTAAACATGTTAGCCTGACTGAAATGGTACTCATTCAAATTGATCAAAGTCTGACTTACATATAGAACACAACCCACAATTTGATGATCCTGAAGTCAATGAGCATAAATCAGAACTACAGAAAATATTGGACAAAGCCTGAAATTCTTGAAGATGTTTAGCCTCTCATCCAAAAGGCATCTTCTGCTCTGATGTGACTGGGGCAAAAGTTGGAATTTATGACCTCTGTTGACATCCACATCTTTATAGACTGGGAGGTCATCTGCGAGTTGTTCACAGCTGGTTCATTTGAGAGTCATTAGCAGTCATTGACCTGGTTTCACCTGAAGGCATGTCCTCCTGAGCCTCTCACGGTCATGTCTGCATGATGTAGGTGCTTGTGATCCGGCGTAAATGTGCTGTTTAGACTGGGATAAGAGTTGTTCAAAGCTGTTCAAAGATACTTTTGGCAGACTTTCTTAATTAATATTTAGAATTTGATGGTTATACTTGTGACTTCTACCTTAAAATAGGCCATTTGCCTGTAGTCATCCAGCTCTCTTGGAGTTGCCACTGATGTAACATCAGAGATGTAAACATGACCATTGCATTTGCACTTTGCACAATCTCATAGCTGTTGTTGCCCCATACCCCAGCTTGAGCAGATTAGCAGAGTATGGTTGTGCAAGAATTAAAGACAATGAACTGCTTATTTTTGAAAATGTGTTTGATACTTTACCTTGCAAAGCAGATGGATATGCCTGTTTCCATGTTTCTCACTGGCGAATCCATCTTGCAAAGCTCCCATCTGAACTGTTTGGGCCCTGTTAGAAAGTGACAGGACCAATCAGCATCAAGAGGCAGTACTTTCGGGCACGGTGCAATTGTGGCGGAAGACATTAGCATGGATGCTGCTAAAGCGTCAGTTTTATCAGACCTTGATGACATTCCTTCGTTTAAAGAAGAACAAAGAACAGCAGTGAGTTGTTTTCTTTTCAAAAACGACTAAAGTGGTGTACTGACGTGTCTACAGTCGCCATGGTTCGCGATATGCAGTTCTATATGGAGTTTACTCCTTCGGTAGGGGCGTAGCTTGGTAGCAGCTATATTACGTGTTTTGTTGCTCTGATTGGCCAGCAAAGATGTGACAGACAGAACGTTCATCCAATCACCCTCCAAGTTTTTTTTCAAAGGTTCTGCCCTTTCCCAAACGCTGTCTATGAGTGGTTTACCAGATGGATGTGTGAAACAAATCCATCTGGCATGCCAGGTTATTTGATACTTGCTTTGACTTATATTTAAGCCACATTAAGCTTAATGATCATGAGTTGCTTTATTTTCTGCACAACATGGATGTTTTAGTAAGAGAAGAGCAGTAATCAGTGCTAAAGGACCTGCAAAGCTCATTAGTTTATCTGAAGGATCAAATGTATAATTCCCTTTATTTAAGAAGTGTATCCCCTTCTAAATTGAATTAAAAAGTTTTGATCAATTTTTGATTTCATATAAAGAATAGCACAGCATTAAAGTCTTGGTTTAATTTGGCACTACTGTTTCATCCATTTTCCTCTATCTATACTATTTTTTTGATAAACAGGTCTGCTCATTGTCAAAAAGAGGCTCAAAAATACCTAAAATTTTAACCAACATAAAAATAATTGGCTTTTTTCTGTTTACAGTGTTCACTTTCATCTCTGTTCTCAGGCAATGACAAAGATCAAACATCCATCCTCATATACCCCTCCTCGCTCTCATCCTCCCAGCTGCAGCTGTTTGGGGACCTCCACATTGTGAGGGTCCATACAGCTGACATGGAAACATGGCGAGCAGTTGGATGTCCTCGTAGCCTCATTCTCCCTGCTAGCAGAGCATGTCCCAACTGTTGTCAATTTATCAATGTAGCGTGCACTAGTGGGCACAGTTTGAGCCACCATTAGGACAGGTGCTTCCATCCATCATGGCCAAGTCACTTATTCCACCTTGTCAGGGGAAACTAAATGGAGCTTTTGAAGAAATGTAAACAACTCTCAGTGGACAATCAGAGGAGCCGTCTCAATACTCCGACAGAAGGAGTCGGCGCAGAGAGAGTTCAGCCACACATTAACATCCAGGCCCCCCGTGTTCTTATTAATGTTTTCCCACATGTCCACTTACTGCAGAGACAAAGACACGGCGAGGATGAGCTGTCCAGTGCTAGCACTGCAGCGAAAAGGCTTAACTACCATCAAAAGCCCAAAAGTCCAGTTCAACTGATGGCCCTCCATCAAACAAATCCCATAATGCACTGCGCAGTGACGTCACTTGCCAAGCCCTGTTGCTTTGCAATGCAAGGCATTTCCCTAAAGACTGGTAAAAAAAAACTGGCATAACATTGAAACAATTTAAAAGGGTACAAAGACAGCATCTAGTGTTGAAACTGAGGTTTTTTATTCATTTATTAATATTCCCAGTTAATTTTCTATTTATTTACACAACCCATTTCTTCTGCATCCTTTTTTTTCTGAAAAACACTCTCAGCTGTACAACAATTCAGCGTCTGCTTTGCCTTATTTAACATTTCATAGGTTTTTATGGGTGTCAAGTAGAGTCTGCATGATGGCTAGATTATCACCTGGTCTCTCCCTACAGAGCCATGTTGTTGTGATACATGCTGAATGTGGTTTGGCATGTTCTTGCTGAAATAAGCGAGGGCTTCCATGACAAAGAGGATGTCAGTTTGGCAGTGAGATGTTGCTCTGAATATGTCTCTGTGTATACCTTCACAAATGTGCATCTACATCATGCCATGTGAAGTAAGCCTTACATTTTGTTTTGATATATATTTCACACAGTGTCCCAAATTTTCTGGAAATGTTTTTTTTTTTTTTTGTTGGTTTGGATTTTTTTTTCCTTTTGTTGCATCCAAAATGTTTAAATTATGTAAAAAGCAGTATGTATAATTGAATAGTTTAGATGAATAATAAAACAATAACAAAATATTTGATGCATGTATTCTCTGTACAAGGGAAAGCACTAATCTAATTCATGTTTGAAAATGTTTTCAGCTGAAGCTTGTTTAGGAGAGTTTAATCTTGACAATTATAATCTTATGAGGAGTGCTCTCAGCCCAAGGCTGCTCTCCATTCATTTTCATTATACTGCAGCACAATACAGCCAGAGGTGAAGTGAACTAGGTTTTAATTAAAAGACAAAAAAGAAATTAGAAGTTGGGGGAGGCACAAAGCTGTTAATCAATCCCAACCAATCAGCCGGGATGTTGATTGCACAACACAGTCTGAATTGTGTCAACAGAGTGATGTGAATAGGGAGCAGACAGATTGATAACTGTTTTTTTTTTTAATCTGTGATCTAAATCAACATTTTCAATCCCGGTGAAAGGTTTTGTCTGCTAGATGATCATTATTTTCTATTTTATACGACAGCGACTAAGTCCCACACACCACATACACCACATGTTGTTTTGCTGCTTCACTTAAAGAGCAACTAAACCCCAGAGTTTCAGCTGAGGTGCATTTACTATAGAGTTTCAAAAAATGACTATAGAAAAGAAGGCTGGGAGGGAGAGGGGACTGGACACATGCACTTCCTCCTCCCTACTGTGATGAAGTTATGGCAGCAAGGAAGAGGACGTAATGCACATCATCACTTCGCCAGCCATCTCTGTGTATTTATGCACTAAACCATACTTTCGTCAATGCACAGATATTTCGCAGTAGTGTATTTATTTCACAGATTATTTTTTTCCTTAGTCCACAAGTACGAGCAGCTTGAACGAATGCGAGCACAGAGAGAGGTATCAGCGCTGATTCAGACAGGTCATAGAGGATCAGCTGTACTCCGTTTCTTCGCTAAATGCCACACAAAGTATTTTGAAGTGTCAGGAGCAATAGCAGGGCAATTTTCTCTTCAATTGGACTACAATACATTTTTCACCTTGATGGGAAATCTTGTGATATCTTAGTCTTGCGATATCTCATAGCATGAGATCTTTCCACACCCCTAGTTTTAAATAATTTGGTTGCAGCATTAACCTGTAGAGGATATCATGCTGAAAACACAATCTGTAGAAGTTAGATACTAAAATGTCAAGATTTCAAGACCCTAACTGATCAACAGTACTACTAAATACCCGTACGTATGTGTATTTTTCCATATCAAAAAAGTACTCTGAGTGTTAAGTCACTCTTTGAATTGTGATTTCATTAACACATTGTCCGTACTCAGTTGATCTGCCCTTCTTCATTCATCTGTTCAAATCTTGTAGCTCTCTTAGCTGTGATGGTGCCTTTTTCTTCGGCTCAACAAACACCATCAGCTCACTGAAGCCTTCTACTTCCAAAAAAACATAGTTTGAGCATATCTGCAGTCACCAGTTTTTTTATTAGCTGACTAATACAGCCAGAAGTGTGGCTGTAGAAGTTATAACTCTTTGCTTTTGTTTTTTATTGTCTTTTACTTCTTATTTTTCTTTCATTTATCACAAATGTTTTTTTTTTCAGTTAGAAGAACTTGGGCAGTTCAAGTACTCATGTAATGCTAAGTCATTTGAAATATTACAGCCTTAAAAAGTGTGTGCGGTGCCTGAGCAATGAAACATTATTCTAATTCTGACAGCCACACTGAGTACTCAATTACTCAGTTACTCATAACCTTTCATTGTTCTGCTAGCTAGCTAGCCAAGTGAAGGCTAACTAAATCTTTATTATTAAGCAGTATTTGAAGAGTCAACCTTCCAATGATTAACTTTTCATTATGACATCTTGGAAATATAGCCCTTTGACTTTCATAAAACATCATCTATTATCTTTAGTAAGTAAATTAACTTTACATTCACTATATTTATATTTGATATAACTTGATGACTACTATAACATGACTGCTATTGATGACTTGTTATTTAGGAGATATTTCCAGATTTGTTCAGTATTCATTTCATTTTTTACTAAAAAGTGTTACCTATAGTTGAATCTACTTTGACACAATATGCTGGCGCATCAAAAAAAGGTCGCTCTGACAGCAGCCTTCAGCTCATCTGTATTGTTGAGTCTGGTGTCTCTCATCTTCCTCTTGACATTTCCCCACAGATTCTCTATGGGGTTAAGGTCAGACCAGTTGGCTGGCCAATCAAACACAGTAACACCAGGGTCAGCAAACCAGTTTCTGGTAGTTTTGGCTTCACTGTGGACAGGTGCCAAGTCCTGCTGGAAAAGAAAATCAGTATCTTCACACAGCTTTTCAGCAGATGGAAGCCAAGTGCTCTTAAATCTCCTGGTAAATGACTGACAGCGTTGACTCTGGATTTGATAAAGGACAGTGGACCAACAGCAGGAGCTCCCAAAACCACTGGCTGTGAAAACTGAAAACACTGGACCTCAAGTATCTTGGATTCTGGGCCTCTCAGATCTTTCTCCAGACTCTGGAACCTTGATTTCCAAATGAAATTCAAAACTTACTTTTATCTGAACACAGGACTTCTCAGTTCTTTTTCTCCTTAGCCCAGGTTATGATATCTGTGGTTCAGGAGAACACGACACTTGCAGTCCATTTCCTGGACCCAACTCCCTGGAGACTCTTGATCCACTGACTCCACCCTCAGTTCACTGTTGCTTTTGCACCTTTTCTTACCACACCCTTCCCTTCTGTCAACTTTCCATGTATATGCTTTGATACAGCCTCTGAGAACAGCCTTGCCTTTCAGCAGTGACCTTCTGTGGCTTTCCCCTTCTTGTGAAGGGTGTCAGTGATTGTCTTCTGGACACTTATCAAGCCAGAAGTCTTCCCCATGATTGCAGTTGTGTGTACTGAACCAGAGTGAGAGAATGACGGCTTATGAAACCTTTGCAAATTGGACTTTTCCACAATATTCTAATATTTGAGACAGTAGATTTTGATTTTTGTGAGCTGTAAGCTGTAATCACCCACACTGAAACAACAAAGTCTTGCAATATTTCACTTTGTATGAGGTGAATCTAGTAGATATGGAATTTAACTTTCTAAAGTGAATCACTGGAAAAAGATGTGCTTTAACATGATATTCTAATTTTCTTCACATGCACCGGTATCTTTTGCATTTTTTTAGTATATTTTAAACCCAGGAGATATCCTTGGTGGTTAGGCTAAATTAAATAATGCCTTGAGAGGAATAACACATAATAAGAAGTATAAAGGATAAATACATTTGTCAAATCTTGTGAAGAGAGCCAGTGATGAGTGGCTCAGAAGCTCTTGCGAGGTCGTCAAAGCTCTTATTCACATCATACATGTTAAATCATCTTGTAGAACCCAATTAATCTTTCTATAATAATATATTTATTTGATTCAGTAGCAAAATAATTATCTAATCATCCTGCTTTCTAAAAGGCTTTTATATGTGTATAAAAACTGGAAAAATAAGAATAGATAGTCGATAATTTAAACTCAATTTGAGCGGAGACGCTGAAGAAAAATATCACACCTTTAATCCTGACATATTTCACCTCATCCTGAAGCATTGTTATGAAGTGAATTCATTGGACATGAAAGTAATTATATCTATTATATTCAAACAAAATGTTGTAAACCTTTGGCCATGCTAATCACATCTTCTTTTATCCCGTATGAAGAATCTAGTTGGCTGTTTCTTTCCTTTCATATTTTATATGCTTATTATCTAATTTTCTTTTGAAGGCCGTGATTATCCTCGCTCTGAAAATGAACAATAATTGCTGCCCTACTGCTTACAAAGTCTGCAGAACAGAGGAATAAAAGAATAGTCTTTTCAATGGTCAATCAACAAAGAGGCACATTAATCATTATATCATATTACGATTTCTTGTTCTGTGCATGAAACACGCTTCTGCGAGAATTAAAATGTCTCTTACCCTCCCAATTATGCATGAGATTTGTACGGTTAGTGTGAAACACAATATGAACAACAAGGATAAAATAGAATTCACAAAGAGAGGAGTGCTTTGATCACATACTGTACGCCTTAAGGAGTCTTGCCCGAGACTCTTTGATGTGAATCAGTGCATGAAAGACAGGTCCAATTGGCCCGGGGTAACCCTCAAATTTGCACTCTTTAATCATGTGTTCCATGTCAGGTGTATAAAAAAACGCTCCCTCGTGGTTTATAATTTTTTACCATTATTACATGAGGCACATTTCCTGACAGAAGCGTGTGAAATAATTTTCCGCCCTTAAAATATCACACAGAAGACTTCTGCTGGCTGTGAGAGACATTACAGAGGACAGAGACAGGATGGGAGGAAAAGCCCAAACAGTTGTTGTGTTAATACCTTCATAAACAGTGGGATTGCTGCACCTAATTACCATCAGATGGCTGGAACTGAAAGGTCAGTCGCTGCCTTTTTTAGCCATGCTACCAACGCGTCTGCAGGGATTTCTATGCTGGTCTGGCCATCCCTTGGTCCAAAGTTTTGTCCATGTAAAATGTCTCGAAAAGGTGAATGAATTTGAAGGGATTTCTTTTTTTTTTTTTCATGCAAATGGCAGATTGAAAATGCACTTTTCCAACACAATAAATGATGGCAAGATACTGCTAAATTCAAAGAGGGGATTCTAATGATTTGAGTTAATATTAAAACAGCTTGGTACCCATAATGTGTTCATTAAAACAGTCAAGTCTTTTTTACTCTGTATTTTGATTTACAGGTGGGCTGTAAACCAGCGTTAATACTGTCACTGGCATAAATGCTTTTTTTCCAGCACCCTCATTACCAGTTAGAACTGGTAATCATCGCCACCATTGTCTCAAACTACCAATCACAGTCGTGGGTAATAGAATAATGAGGGACAAGAAAAAACAGTGCAGTCATCAGCATGTTTTGCTCTGAAGCTAACCAGCAGCAGCATTTGTTCTTTCCTCTCCAAGTCTGATATGTGTTAAAACAGCAACAGGTATCAAGTGTAATCATTTTACAGAGCGTCTCTGTCTGCCTGTCTGAGGCTTTAACAAATGCTGTGAGCTGCGAATGATCGACTCAGTTTAACTTAAGTTTAGTTTTGCAGGGACTCATATAATAACGGCTTAAGCAACTGTTTAAGATTATGTTTTGACTCGCTTGTCACATCCAAAGCAGCAGTCTGTGGTGTTAAACATGGGCGGAGAAGCAGCTTTAAACAATGTAGCTCCGTACACCTGGCTGGTACCTCTGCTAAAGCTAAGCTAAGTCTACGATAAACACAACATTTACAACAAGTCCTTAATAATGAACATCTGTCTACATTTTTTCATTCAGGTGCTTTTACTGTGAACACCCACATCTGGAATAGCATACTGGTGTTGTCAGTAGCAGCCTGACCACCTCAGCAGGAGCAAAATGAAACTTAAAGCTACAGATGAAGTTGCAAAGAAGTTAACTCAGACTTTTCAAAACATTTTTGTGATGATATTCAGACATGAGCTATAGATAGATAGTTGTACCTAGTCCTTTATTTATATATTTATTTATTTATTTATGTATTTTTCAATCAGATCTGAGTCAAAAATCTGATTCATGTCACTTTTGCCTTCATGACTAGAGTTGTCCTGATTCCAATACCAGTATCAGAAATATGTCCAATACTTTGTTTTTATGCACTGAATGGATACAGATTTGTTTAACATTGTATTTTCCTTCATTTACCCATGCTATATATCAGCATTATAAACTGGAAATCATACTTCTTTGCTGCTCGAAAGCACTGCATGCACAGACTACTGTTTTTAGAGTGAAGAAGAATCAAACTTGCCCACTGCAGCAGCCAAGTTTACACCTTTAATTCTATGTGTTTGTTAAAATCCTGCCAGGATGGCGTTGTCATTTATAACAAGAAGTGACACAGGTTATTAAAATTAACTTATGAACCATTAATCATCGCTTCTTACTTTGTTCCTCTTGAAGTAAGCCACTGTGCTGCTTAGTTGTGTTTCCAGTGAGCCTGGAACTTGGGTGACTTTTTTTGTGGAGTTCAAAGATGAAATCTAAACCAGTAAGTCTGATACTGAATGTATTTTTATCCATTTTTAATCCTTTTTTGATCATTTATTGCTGCTAGCTTGAGTGCAATATTGTTGCTTTGTGAGGGGCTGTCGAGCAATGGCAGGATGTTCCCTCTGTGTCAATGGTATTTTAATATTTAGCAGTAAAACTCACAAAATTCAGCAGGAAAAACAACTTTTAAGTGTCATGGAGAGGCTTTACATTACCATTCTATTTTGTTCTGAGTTAACTGTAGGGCTAAAATAATGGGCCAGTTTTCCACAACGTGGTCCAGAAACTGGTATTGGGTCATCTCATAGCGACAACCCGTCACTGCATGCTAGTCTGGTTCTGTTCATTATGGCATAAGAAAATAAAGTCAGGAAATAATTCCATTATGCTTTAACTGTTGTAACTGTTGCTGCGTAAACAGTTGCAGCCCAAAACCCACAATAACCTTAAGACCTTGACTCGACCATTTCTGTCAAGACGTAAATTTGACCTGAGACGTTTATTTTTCAAAAACAAAAGACTGCAATAATGCTAAGAGGATATGTTAACACAGCTAAACCTAAATAGTTTTGGTGTTTTGAAATTATACCTTTCCAGTTCTCAAAACCTGTGGTTACTTTTCTTGAGAAGATCTAGAAAGAGAACTTTCATAAGCTTTTTTCCTGTGTTAGCACTCAGAGCCCTTTAAAAATAATCTGCCTCTAAGGAGATGGTTTTGCAGGACAAAGAAATCCACATTTTGTCGGCCTCCGTGACTGTCAACAAAAAAGAATTTTCCTTCAAGAAGACTTTGTTTCAGCACTCTGAGTAATAGAGACATAAAAGGATTCTGTGAAAGAGAACATTAGAGTTTATTTCCTTGGTTTGTGTAAGTGTCCATCTTTTTTGACCTTGCTTTGTAAGTGCAAATGGTGAGGAATGTTGCATTTCTTCTTCGCGGTTCTTCTGACATATTTTCCATACATTACTCCTCACCTAGAGCTGTTGAAGCCTTTTAAGGGAGGGGACATTTCTCCAGCTATAGGAGACAAATCATACAACCTAGAAAAGAAATACCTTATCTCAATACTTGGGACAGCACAATCTATGACTCTTTCATGTGTTTTTGACAATATTAGAGTATTTTTAGTTATTTTTAGCTTTTAATAAAAAACACACATATGGTACCTTAATCTCAACTTGGCAAATGCAAATTGTTATCCATCCACAAGCTCAATTCAATTGCTCTGGCTGTATAGACATTCATGTGTGATTTAATGGGCTCTTCTTATTTCTATATGGAGATAGAATTGGAAGACAAATAGGATTTAAGGAAACATATTACCTCTTGTCCCTCTCTGAATACAAAGGGCAGACCTTAGTGCTATCACAAAGAAAACAGCTTAGCAGCAGAGCATTTGTTTTCCATTCAGAGAGAGAAGCACTTTGTCTTTCCAATCGTTACCTGTCTGAGAATCAGTTGCTCCATTAAGGACAGCCTAAAGAGGGGAGGTGCTGTCTCGGGCTAAATTGCAATTAGTCGGCCTGCGAGTGAGGCTGGCACCAGTTAACTCGGGATATTGGAGTGCAAGGGCCCCGTAATCAGGCTTTGGTCATGTAGAACAATGCATAAAATTAAATTGACATTAATGAATAATTGTGTAATGAAAATGGAGGAGTGGAGTTAATTGCATGTTACAGTGAGTGTAATGCCCAGATAACCTTGTGTCTAATGCTATTCTTAGTCTGACTGCCAAAGCTCTCACCGTGGCTCCTCTCGGCGGGAAGTCATTAAAGCCACAGAGTAGATAATGCAAGAGTGCCCAAACCCGAAGTAGCTACAATCTCGCAAAGACTTTCTTTCACTGGCTTTTTTTTTCCCTAAGTGGGCTATGCTGAAGTCATTTGTACACAGTCTGAATGAAATTAAAGGTCAGCAGAGCTACACATCTGTGTCTGGATGGGCTTTTAGAGAGGGGCCCGATCACCCGTACGAGAGATGTCACACGGTAGAATTAACATTTTAACATGATGTATTTGCCACAGATTTGGAGGACTTGATTGACAGCTGCTCCGACTAATTCATGAAATGCACCTTCCATTAAAAATCATTCCAACAATGAAGTATTTTGTTCAGAATTCAGATTTGAGTTGAACTATGAGACTCTACTAGACTGTCAGACTTATTATAAGACTTCAAAATGTCACTGCCCGGTGACAGACATAATTAGACATATAATATATGGTTGGATATTACAGTCTTCAGCTAGGGGGCAGGACTACGGTGGCCCTGAAGGCCAACAGGATTAATATTTCAAAAGTGTAAAACCCATTTCACAAAACACATATTTCACAAAACACAAGTATATTTCACAAAACACAAAAATATTTCACAAAACACAAATATATATTCCCAGAGCACAAATATATTTTAAGTAGCACGGAACATATTCATTCGTGTTTTTGTGAAATGTACTTTGCACTTTTGAAGTATTAATCCTGTTGGCCTTCAGGGCCACCGTACAGGACCCACTTACTGGTTTTAATAAAAATACAAACGACACTTTGGTAGGACAGTAGGGCTGGTCAATGTATTCGTCAGTATACTGAGTTTTTAAGATGTAATTATCAGGAAAAGGTACAAGTAGGGCTGGGAGGTATAACAGGTTTTTAAAATATAATTATATATATATATATTTATATGTTCTAATGAGATATAGTACAAGATATTATCTATTATATCAAGGGGCTGAAGGCTGCTATCAGAGCAACCTGGGCTTCATAAAAACCCAGCAGTGCCACAGACTGATTGGCTCAATGCCACATCACAACCATGCACTAATTTATTCAAAAGAAGCTCCAACAATTTAGTGCCTAAATGAGCATAATTTTCAAGAAGGTCAACATTTCTGCATTAAAAATACTATTTTTTATTTTTAAATAGTGGAGTTTTGATAGCTGTAAGCCATAATCATAAACCAAAAAATTTAAATTAAATGCTTCACCTTGTAATTATGAGTCTAGATTATATGAAAGTTTTACTTCTTGAGTTACAGTTTTTTTCGACTGCATAAACACTAAAATCACAAGTATTACACCGGCCAAAAACATACAGTATATTTTAAAAAATCTTCCTTTAACAATCAATCAGTGTACAAAGAAAAAAGACGGAATCTTGAGGGTTTTTTTAAATCTTAAATCTTTTCAATTTGACTTCATAGTCGAACCGTTCATAATTCATTAATATATGGTATTTAGAATTAATGAGATGACTGAAAAACATGGCTTTGTCTTCAGATTGTCAAGTTAAAATGTTCGTAACCAGTCACCGAGTTTTCCCCTAAATGATAAGACTCAGGAAAATTGCTTATTTTGGGTTATATTTGAGATAAAAAAAAAAAAATAGTCAGTGGTAACAGAAATACATCTTAAACCCCTTAGTACAGGCCCATCAGCTGATTTCTGTAAGAAAAATCAGTGAAAAAGAACAGTAATGTATCAATTTAGTAGCCACTAATGTAGCTCAGTCTCACCTCATTAGGTTCAAACGCATCACTTATAATTCATTATCACAGTAATGTGCAATAAATAAAGCTAAGGAAGCATTGTTGTAGTACTGGTTTGTTTGTTGATTTTTTTTCCATACATCTTAATGAATGTTATCAAATATTTGAATAAACAGCTCCTTAGAGAAATTAATATGTTTTTGTAAAGACATCATAGAGACTGTGCTTCATTACACATAAAAAATACTGACCATAATAATACACAAAACAAACAAACAAACAAAAAAACAAACAAAAAAACGGTTTAATCTTTTTTTTAAGTGTTTTATTGCACAAAAAAACCATGGGAGCGTACAGTATGGAAGGCTGTCCATTTGAAAAACTTTTCTCAAAATAAATCTTAAGCATTTAGTCTTTCTGAAATTTTCACCTAGAGCTGAATCCTGCAGAGGTCTCCTCCTCCCAAAACGATCCAGCCAGTAACAAAAACACTGAATGAAGCTGTTTAAAGATTTTTTATTTTCATCTTTTCATGTAGAAGCCAAAAGCCTTATGGGTAATACCACCCATCCCATACACAGAGGCTGTTATCCTCAAAGGCGGTTTAAATCAGCCTCTGGTTCCTTTCCCTCATGTCGTCCCCCCACTCTCACCAGTTTTTAACTCTATCCATTCTCCTGTCTGAAAAAAATCTTGCTTTTTTTTCATCAGATTTTTCCAACCCCTCTTCTTGACAATTTAGCAGTGCATTGTTTACACTTGGTTCTACTCTTTCTCATCCTCATTTATGTTCAAATGTCACCAAACTTCTGGTATTGGTTTACTTGTCTTCTTTCTCAAGTAATGAGAGGCTAACTTCATGCTGTAGAAGGATATTAAGTGTAGCATTACCAGTGTTTCATGAGTATGAGTGATACCCATTACTATATTAATCTAAATCTATATATTACTATATTGTATCACCCTAAGTGCATTTTGCAGCTTGAGCAGCTTACATTTTCCTCCATGCACTGATCTCCGCCTCGCCCGGTACACAAATACAGCAGGAGATGTGTGGCTCGTTAGCTGTGCTGTTAGCATTAGCAGCACTAGCTCTTAGCATCCCCTACAATGAACAACTCACACGGAACAATCAAAGGACACCAAGCATAATCCTACTTTAAAGGCCAAGATTAAGATACACTGATTTCTTAATAACAATATTTCATGTGACTTCCATGTGCCTTGGATTCCTCAATGTAAATAGATAATGCTGATAAAAATACTTTTTCAATCTTCTGACCACTTACAGTGCTTCACTCAAACATCCCAGTCCCACTGAAGGCACAGCTATGGGAATAACTTAGGGTTCAGTGTCTCACCCAAGGAAACTTACACATATGGACTGGAGGAGCCAGGGATCGAAGATAACGTGGTTGAAAGAAACTTTTAACCCCCTTTTGTCTAGATCAGAACTTCACTCATACAGCAGGCAAAAGGAAGGCCAAGCAGAGCTGTTTCAGAGAACACTAAAGCTCCTCTGATTAAGTAATACAAATAAGCATGATGTCACTGTATTTGGTTTCACTTCTCAGTGCTCTTAAGGACTTCTATCTACTGTAGACTTTGGGCAGGGTAGACTTACCCTAGATATGTCAGTCTAATCCTTTTTCATAGTTTCGTATTTCTCAGGAATGGGTTTTGCTCCATGTCAGGAGAGATCAGCAGCTGCTGTTGAATTACAGAGATTAACCTGCATGTTGATGCATGATGTACCGTGGCATGATGTAATGCTTTCTATCTTATCACAGGCACTTAGAGTGCAGCATTAGGCCCCATTAGGCCCCACATGTCCCTTACTCTGTGTGTTTGGTTTCATTAAAGATGGTGGTGATGAGGCTGGGGTTCTTTAAACAAGTCCTGTACACTTTTACAGCCGCCTTGTTTCTATGGTGAACGAAGCAGGATGTCACGCCGGAGGAAGCAGGCCAATTAATCCACAGTACCCCTCCTCCTACGCACACATTCTTCACTACTATCCAACCGGAGTCTCCCAAAGTGGAGTCCCTGGAGAGTCTCCTCCACTTCATCAGAGGAGGAGCCCGGTGTGGCATTTGGTGGAATTTGAATATTGTCACCTGTTCAATCTAACTAACACTTGTCAGGAGTTAAAATTATTTTCTCCAAACATTATCAATGTCTTCACACATTATACAGCACATTTGGTCTTGTTTGACAGCATAATCAACATAATCAAGTCAGCCTTACAAGAAATATCAAAATACCCAGATAAGTTATTTCAGAAACTGTATTTACACAGGCCTGTTCATTTGATTAAATCCTAAATGATTTCTCCTTCCCTTTAGTAAACATTGTAATGCTTCTTTGTTCTATTTTGGCTACTGCTGCTTGCTAGCTGATTAAGTCCATCATTGTGTAATCAAACGGTGTCAAAAAACACTTTTCTTAACACTCAGATTTTATTTTAGCCAAATTAAAACCTAAACAGCAGGGAGGCCCGAGTCAGGACTCAGCTGCAGCTGTGGGAATGGCACATTTACATTCACAAGTACATGTCGGGCTGTCTGCTGCCTGTCGTAGATACCAGGGTTACTCCGTGACTGTTGAGTGATCATCAGAGTTACTCTGTGAGTGATCTTCAGGGTTACTCCGTGACTTCTGAGTGATCATTAGAGTTGCTCTGTGACTGTCGAGTGATCATCAGGGTTACTCTGTGACTGTCGGGTTGTCATCAAAGTTACTCTGTGACTGCTGGGAGGTCATCAGAGTAACTCAGTGACTGTCGAGTGATCATCAGGGTTACTCTGTGACTGTTGAGTGATCATCAGGGTTACTCCATGACTGTCGGGTTGTCATCAAAGTTACTCTGTGACTGCTGGGAGGTCATCAGAGTAACTCAGTGACTGTTGAGTGATCATCACTCTCACTCTGTGACTGTTGAGTGATCATCAGCATCACTCTGTGAGCTGCTCTACAGCAGTTTGTTCAGGTCAGGCCACTTACCTTTGTAGTAAACTGTGCTGTCCTACAGGTTGCAGTGTAACCTGATAAAAGGAGGACAAAATTCAGCCTTATTTTGCCATCATCATGCTTTCATCGACTTTGTTTAATCGAGCAGGAGAAACAGGAGCAGTGCAAAAAGTATCCTCCAGTAAAGACAACTGCTTACACAGTGTGATGACGTATTCATTACATGTGTTAACCCAGGTTTGACCACTGGTTTTATGTTACTGACTACTGACTTACTGACTAATTTTACAACTGGTTTACATTAAAGGAATATTTCAGTATTTTTTTAAGATGGATTGTATAAGCTACTTGTAGTTATAGAGATTCCCTTCTCTTTCTTGCCTCAAATCTCTCCTAGCATGTCAATATGACCATGTATGGATAGTAAATGTATGACTCATGCTCTGTAATTTACAATCTTCTGCGAGGCCCAGTTATGAGTCAGAGTATGTCCGTGTGAATTCCACTAAAGTTTATACCATTTATATAAGTTTATAGGACAGTTAATCTTACTGATTATAAGCACTTTTGCTTTTACTCGTGTCAATTTGAAGCTAAAATTATTAATTAAGGTTTGTCAACCTTGATTCTGATGTGTTTCAGAGGTTTTTCTCACTTATCCATGCTCCATGTTCATATTCACTGTAGAGAATGTACTGGTCAAAGTGTCTGGTTTATCAGGCAGCCACTGTACATCAAAGGGTGGTCTTTGGATTGAATGCCTGCTGGTGTCCACAGTGTTTATAATAGGGTCCTCACAGCAGGCAGTGATACAACCATTTGTTTTGCTCTGCCCTTGTACTTGGCTCCCTGATGCTCTGTGGTTTCCATTATACAGCAAATCTAAAAAATATAAGGGTTTGCCCTCAAGTTGAGAGATGTATGTATCTTAGATCAGTAGTACAGTAAATGTCTCAGTAACAAGCAACACAATTTAACTCTCTACTTGTCTGATAGAACAGCTTTGTTATCAGCCTGAGGCTTCAGTATGGCAATCTTGACATCCCTGTAAGGGCTAACTTTTTGTGTGTGCAGGCTTCCACAGTGAACCTAAAAAACAACATTAATTTATCAACGTCTAATGAGACCAGGGGTCTCCCAACATTTTTCACTCAGGGTCAAATACAGAAAATTATAAGGATTAACTGGGCCACTTTGATATCTTCCATTTTTCCAAAGTAAAACCAATCAAGTGTTGGTTAAGATATTCTCACTAATTGAATAGGCTCAAAGTAAAAAAGCCTACATCACAGTTTTCCATCAATAGTTTCCATTAAATCATTTTTATGGATTATGGGTGACCAATAATATCTCAGGGGGCCAGGTCAGCTCTGGTTACCACTGGATCCATTTGTTTGTTTTTTTTCCTCTGAAAGCCCTCCGTTGTGCCATTCTCATGACACTATCTATGCCTTCGTAGCTTTTACAGAATGTTCTCTACTGAGCTTGAAAATTGGGTGAGTTTCTGGAGTCTTGAAGGATTAAATCCACACCAGTGACTCTGATACTGAGCGTATTTTATCCATTTTGTAATCCATTTTTCATTCATTTTGACTACTAGCTGCTTATGCCATCCTTAATATTGTCTATCTGTATCCAATGATTCATTGTGACTGGGCTGTGACAACCAATGACAGGCTGTTCTGTCATCACGTCATGCTTTGCCAAACAGCTCCTTTTTCTGTTTTTCTGTGGGAAACAGAAACTGGAGAAGAGAGCCTGAATGACTCATAATAGAGAGAAAGAGACACAGAGAGGCTATGATGTGTCCCTCTGTGTCCCTGCAGACAGGAACTGCTTTGAATAATGTCTGAAATTCACAAAGATGCAAGGACTTTTTTGTAAAGAAAAAAAAAGTGAAGAATTTTGTCATAGAACGATTATTTTTTCACTTTTTGGTCTCCAAGAGATGAAAGAGCAAGTTTTCACAAAAAACCCTTAGTCATTATTGTTTACTGTATGTAATACATACCTTTTTTGTTTTAATTTCCATTTAGTAATTTTCTTTTGTCTTTATAGTCCCAACCAAAAAAACAATTGCATGGCTTAAATATCATGACAGAAAAGGCTTGGGCCCCTAATGCAGGTCATAATTGGTGCATTTCTAGAATTTCAACTGAAAAGCTGCAGTCAGTCAAAAGGATATAGTTTGGAAATTCCTTACTTAGACTTCTAAAACTACAGCTTGCACTGTAACTTTTCAATTTTTATCAGTCTTATAAGTTTTTAAGCCAGCAACAGAATTAGTCAAATTAACTATTTGCTTATATTGTTTATAATTAATCCAAGCCCTCCAGGCTGTAACACAGCTGCCAGTGACTTGTGGCCTGGTACCTCTGGTAAATGGCTACTACCTTGCTGCTATAGGTTGTTTGTAATCATGTTATCCAAAATGTCTGTTGGGGGTCAGGAAGTGGGGGGACAGCCATAATGAATGATTGGGAACAGAGAAAAGTTAGAACTTACAGTTATAAAGGGTCCTGTACGCTGCACTTAACAGAAAAATTCTACTTTACAAAACAGGGATTTTTACTACAGTTTAACAGATTTAGCTGACTTGGAGGCGATCATTATCACATATTATCAGTCCAGCGGACCTTCTAGCGTCCAGCTTCCTCCAGCCAGAGGAAGGGAAACTAGTCTTGGAGAGTCTTGTGCTGAGCTGAGAGGCTAGCTAAGCCCGATTTACAGATAAAAAAAACTCAATTTGTCACAAACTTGCTTTTAATTGAAATGGTAATATATTGTCAGCCGAATAAACCTTGTGGAGTGGGTGACCCAGTAATGATGGGACATTCACGAACAACCCTGTGCTACTGAAAGGCTCTTGTATGTTAGCCACGAGAGCTAGCTCCCACTTAAGTGACAGTTTCCTTTCCTCCATCCTTTCTCATTATTAAGTCTAAATTTTAAAAGTAAAAGTATTACCAAAAGAAGAGCCATCTGGGAGCCAAACAACCAGCTCTACTGAGCTGAGCCAGATGATCACTGGATCACAAAATAGAGATAGATTTCCAACAAGCGAGGCTGGAGGTTGGTGATAAGGATATCAGCTGAAGAGTTAGGGGTGCTGAATCATTGCAAAACTGTACTGAACTAAACTAAACCACTTTATGGAAGCGGCCATACATGAGCGGCTGGTCATAGCTTTAGACAGAGGCTTTACTTTTAAATTCCTGCCTGCTGCTATTTCCCCGTGACTTTTTAAAATGTTTTTTAATTTTTTTCCTCAATATTTCACTACTTTCAGGACACAAACACCAGTGTTGTAGGTAGACTATTGTGAGGGACTCTGAAAAAAAAGGTTTGCTGTATTAAGGATGCTATTACTCTGAACCATCACTGAAAATAAGAGGAGAAATAGAGCAGTCTGTCTTCAGTCACTTTAACTTGGTGTAATGTAGCTTCAGGCCTTTGCTCTCAATATGAGCTGCAGCAGTTCTGAACATGCACTTTGATCCAGTCCACTGCAAACTTTTCATTGCCTCAAGCTCATTTTGTAGATGTCTCAACTTCTGCTGATCTACATAAATAGATAAATCTGAACTGATCAGATGGTAATATTGTGGATATCAAACAAATTAAAAAGTGAGGGCTTAAAGTCTTCATAAGCCTCGAAAAAAAACTTTTGCGGCACATTGACGCTCAGGGCTGTGCTGACTTACCTGTCTGAAAGGGAGCAATGAATAATTTGATCACATTTTTCATTTCGCTCGAGTGCTGAACAAACAGGAATCTGTGATTAACAGTTTTAATTAGGATTCTAACTTGACAAATTCTTACAGCCTCGCAACGTGTCGAAGAGGAATAAATCACTGGCCTGGGATCATCAAGCTGCCTCCTAAGTGACTGTGCCTCCAGATTACTTTGTGATTTCACAAAGTGTGAGTCAGCCAAGGCTGAGTGTGTTTCACTAATCCTCTTGCCACTACATGTCAGGCCGAGAAAGTTTATGTCCACTCCATGAGCTGACTACCCGGCTCAGGTATTGGACCCCCATGCTGTCTTCACCGTTTCTTCTTTGACTCTTGAAAGCTGGATGTCAACACTGAGCGGAGCCGGTGCTAGTTAGCCTTCCAGCATGCAGGACGCCTGCACACCTGGGTTTAGAGGGCGATGTAAAAGTAGCGGGGAATATTTTAGGAGTTTTATTAAGAACTTGAGCTTTAGTGTGTGTATGGTTCATTTACAGGTGAAGCTGCATGATATTCAAAGTAATAATGCCTCATTCATAACACTTATTTTGCTAAAAAACAAGATCCCTGAGGTCTGTTCCTTTCTCTGCGAGGTTTATTTATGTCTATCATGTTGAATTTATGGTCTTTCTTGTTGATTTCATAAGCACAGGTTGTTAAATTGGCTTTAATTCCACACTAACTGAAGCTTGCTGCATTGCTAGTTTAGCCTGTGAACACTCTTAACTCTTCTTGGGAGGCTTTCTAAAAGATTTTGGAGCATTACTGTGGGAATTTGTGTCCATTTATTCTGTAGAGCATTTATGAAGTCAGGGACTGATGTTAGATGAGAAGGTCTGGCTAACAATACCTGTTCCAGTTCATCCCAAAGGTGCTCAGTGGGGTTGAGGTCAGTCATGTTCTTCCACACCAAACTCACCAAACCATGTCTTTATAGTCCTTGCTTTGCACACTGGGGCAGAGTCATGTTGAAATATAAAAGGGCTGTTGCCACAAAGTTGGAAGCATAGTATTGTCCAAAATGTCTTGGTATGCTGAAGCATTAAGATTGGCCTTCACTAGAGATAAGGAGCCTTGCCCAAACATGGGAAAACACAACAATATACTAAAATACCATTACCCCTCCTCCGCTGAACTTTACAGCTGGCACAATGAAGTCAGACAGGTAATGTTCTCCTGGCATCCGTCAAACCCAGACTCAAGCATCTGACTGCGAAACAGAGATGCATGGTTCGTCCCTCCACAGAGCACGTCTCCACTGCTCCACAGTCCAGAGTGGGTGTGCCTTACACCTCTCTTGAGATTGGACTTTGTGATGGAAACCCATTCCACAAACTTCCAACTGCACAGTTTTTGTGTTTACATTAATGCCAGTGGAAGTTCTGAACTCTTCAGCTATGGAATCAACAGAGCATTGGCAACTTTTACTCACCATGTGCCATGGTAGTCGTTGACACTTCCACTTTCTAATATCACTTACAATTGACTGTGCGATATCCAGCAGGCATGACTTCATGAACCCTCTTATTGTAAAGGTGGCATCCATCACAGTCACTGAGCTCTTCATTTTGTATCACAAATGTTTGCAAATGGAGATTGCATGGCTAGGTGCTTGATTTTATACACTTGTGGCAACATGTCTGATTAAAACACCTGAATTCAATAATCAACATGTGTAGCCTATTATATATATATCTTGCATGTGGCAGACCACACAGTCAGCTAACTGTATAGAAGATCAACAAAGATATGTTTGTTTTAAGGTAAGGAAACAGAGTGCTAACTGGGTTTACTGCAAAGTGGCAAATATAAATCCTAGTGTTAGCTCATGCTGGACATGGTAGTCATACCCTGCTTGCAATATGACTGATGCTGCTTAACCTCCTCCACCCAAGCCTCCTCCGTTATAGCATAAAGCTTGTAGCACTCTCATATTTAGATTCATGCTACTATGGATGAATTGCTTTTGAACTGATCTTATTGTATTCAGTATGCATTGTCATAAATGCATCTATCCATATGTGGGTTTCTAGCCTTGCGCTTCCTAGAAAGTCAAAGCATGCTGCTTAACTTACCCAGGGAGCATCTTTTGAGCAGCGCCTCCTCTGCCAAGTAAAATTGTATATCCATTTTGCAATTAAATGGTTAACTGTATGATGAGAATGATCCTGACTGAAGTATTAGTGTATAAACAGGATAAACTTATACATTGCCATAAGTAAGCTAATTGCCTCTAATATTATGGGCAGCTTAAGCTGAATAATGACCTTGTTTGATCATTTTAGAGTGTTTGTCACCTGGCGATGGTTGCAGGGTTTCACTTATATCCTGTGAGAAGTTTATGTTTTAGTTTGATATGCCATCCCTTTAAATTATAATCAGCCAAAAACTCCAGTCATGATCTCTTAGAATTATATCAGAATTAACGGAAAATAACACCAAGATGGCTGATATATTCTGAAAAGACACCTTTGTCGTAAAGTTTTTTTTATTAAAGCTTGTGTTTTTAACTTGTTAAATCCTGCCTAGACATACTTACAGAATGTTTTGGCCAGGATGCTTAGAGTACCATTTAATAACAAGTCATGCTAATAAAATGTAAATTTATTGCCAAAAAAGTCCTACTCTGTAATTTTTGTAAAAGCAGTTTAGAGTTGTGTATTAGGATACGCATCATCCTCCAAGCTCTGCGACACGCCCTCATACCAAATTTAAACATCAGTAATGTGCACTGGTGTCTGAAATTCCACTGTGAAATGTTAGATTTAAATCTTGATGATATGCATCATAACTATTGTAATCAGACATCCCAAGCTTCGCCTCCATTATTAATTGTCAAAAGCGTAATGATTTATTGTAGTCCTGCAGAATGATTATTAATTTTCTGGTTGATTATACCTGTGGGCGGCAACAACACTGTTCTGCATTTACTGTAAGCATCTGCTAAATGAAAAAGTATTTCTCACATGAAAAGATGTCCTTGGAGAAACAACAGCTCATTTTTGCTTTAATCAAACCTATGTAAAAGCGTAGTTGATTAAGGGTACCGTGGCATGCTTTTAGAGAGGAAATATCTAACAAACATTGTCTGATCATTTCCTTTGTTCGGACTTGTAAAGGAAAGAACACTTTATTGTGCAAGCAGTTAAGTTCAAGTAAGTGTTGTTCTTTTCAATCCCGTGCACGTTTAAACTTGGCAAAGAACATCAGTGCTGAACCCCAAACCACACCTGCACTGCAACACAAAGTCGCACTACATCACGCTGATGTTACACCGGTGGTTTACATTCCAAAGGAAAAGCGGAGAGTGACAGGAGTGTGTGTACAATACAAGCTGCTCCCAGCCAGGCAAGTCTGGGTACGCCTGAGCCGAAAACAGCAGGCCAAGTTCAAACTCCACTTTAAGATCTCAACACTTAGAGGAATGCACAGGTGCAGACACTCTGCAGCAGACAATCCCAGCTCACACTTGATCACTCTGACACTTTGCAGGGAAGATGCCAATGACAAGTTCCTCTGGGCTTGTGATTTGGCCTCTTTCAACAAAAGGAAGTCCACTGCTTTTTTTTTTCTGCCTCTGGCCTTGTGGTATTCAGGCCAAGTAAATCCCTGCACTCACTCCTGCTCATTTACAGCCTCACAGCTGATGGTTGTGTAATAACACTTTTACTCTGATGAGCTTGGCATGGGTATCCAGTGGCGTATTAATCTATCCATGTCCAATTAATCAATGCTGGATCACATGCTGGAGCTTCAACTGCAGACTTCCACTTACATCTACTGATATCAGCTGACATGTTTAATCAGGGATCACCTTCCTATAGAACAGACGTGATGCATATATATTTCCACATTAGCAAATAGTCATTTTTGCAATTTATTTATTAATATTTTGCACTAAGCAGTTTCGCTGCTCTAGACAGACATGATCAGTCAGGAGAGATTCTCTGGAGAGCTCTATTTGCAGCTTCATTGATCACATGAGATATCACTGTCCCTCAAACAAAATTTCCCAGCACTTTCATTAACTAAATTATATTAAAGATCCAATTAAAGACGTTCACTCATAAAATTAAAAAGGAAGGGCATGATGTACTACTTATTAGGGATGTTGCTTAACATCATAGCTGTCTTATCCTAAATTAGATGAATATTTCTTTTGAACTGTAGATCTGACACACCTCAGCCGAGGAGGAAGGCAAGCACTCCATTCACCCCGTCCTCTCTGGCCACTAAAAAAAAGAGGCAGATTAATTAACAGACCTTTGCAGCCAATGAAGACAGGTGGCAATAATCCTGACGAGAGACAGATCTGAAGCCTCTCATACAAAACCAATTTCAACCGCACTCCATTTTTCAAAAGCTCATCAGGGTGAAGAACGACAGAGTTGAACCCATGTGGCTGCAGAATTTGTTTCTCTCTGATTGCCTTGTCAGGATATCTTATCCGATGGCAGATGACCAAAACCCCACCCTTCGCAGACAAACCCTCGCTTTTTCTCCCTCTGACACACAAACTGTTTCACACAATGCACTCTCTGTCTCCTCCAATCACACACACTCATGAGCATCCTCTCACACTTCCTCACAAGGACGAACGCAGCCACAAATTACCGTTCACCAACTTTTAGTTGGTTTGCCAGTCAGGGTTTCCATTCTCAGCCACCACAAACGCAATAACAGGGGCACATTCATGGCCAAAATTGTTATTTACATTTCAAGCTGTGGTCAACAAAAGCAGGCTCTGCTTTTGAACCGATCAGACTGTTTTTGACGGATGTTTAGGGACTTTTATATCTTTATTTAGATGAGACAATAGATACAGACATGAACTAGTAGGAGAGAGAGAGAAGGGATTTACAGTGGCTTTAATAAAGTCCAACATATTCGATGTTCAACAAATCAATCATGGCCAATATAATTTCGCTTTTTGACAAAAGAAAACATAGAAAAACCTCTTCAACATCAATGTGAAAACACGTTTTTACAAAGTAATGCCAGTTAAACAATAAATGTGAGGTGAAATAAGTGACTGCATAAATATTCACTCACTTTTAATTGACTGTCCTAATTCATCAGAGGTCCAGCCAATTTCTTCACAATTAGTGAAATGGTGATCACCTGAGTGCAGTGAAAGTGTGTCAATTGATTGTAGTATAAAGACACCTGTTTCTGGAAGGTCCTGTCACTGGTTAATCAGAAGTCCTGGCAACCATTACACCGTGAAGACAAAATAACACTCCAAGTCACTCAGAGAAAGGCTGTTGAAAAGAATAAGTCAGGGAATGGATAAAAGGACATTTCCAAGGCATTGAACATACCCCAGAGAAAAAAAAAAAAACAGGAGGAATATGGCACTTGTATAAAACTGGCAACTGTGGAAATCTGCCTAGATTGGGCTGTGCTCACAAACTAAGTCATCATGTATTGTTACATTGAGAAAAAGCTGTGACTGGCTTTGGGAGCTGGAGGGCAATAATCTAGATCAACTGATCACAGCTATGACTACCATGTCCTGCAAGAACTAAAGCTAAGCTTCATCATACAGTAAATCTTTTGAAACAAAATTTTGGTTTGGGTTAGGGTTAGGGTTAGGTGAGGGTTAGGGTTAGGATATCGAAAATTTAAATTTGAAAACCTGACTTGCAAAACCTCATTACAAAGCATTTAGTAAAGCTGAGTAAACAGTGTGCTTACAGGACAAAAGCTGGTCCTCCATGAGAACATGAAACTCTGTTAGCTGTTTAAGCTATGTAAGCTATGCAACTAGCAAACTACAGCCAAGCTCACAAAGCAGTTAAGTAACCTGTGTGTCTTGTTATCTGCATAGCTAAGTTAGCTTTGGCTACATTTGCTGACGTTGCAAAAGCTAGCTGTGATACCAGAGCTACCTAGCTATTGGAGCTATGAAGCTAACTTAGTTACTTAGCTAACAGCTTAGCTCACAAAGCAGCTATGCACGCTATGCAGCTACCTATCATTATCTACAAATCTATGTTAGATTTAGCTACATTTGCTAAAGCTTACATTGAGCATTGCTATGTTAGCTTTAGCTAAAGCTAACAAAGCAAAAGCACTGATCTATGCATTAATCCTGCATTAGACCTTTGACCTTTTTCTCTATTCTATTTATGAAATGTAGCTTAATCTGTAATGTTTACAGCGTGGCTATTTCATGAATGTAACTGCCAGACTTGAATTTTAAAAACAAACAAATCCAAAACTGGAATTACATTGTACCAAGAAATTACGCCATTTCCTTTCTGGGATACACGGTGACTCCGATGAATGGTCTATAAGACTGGCTGTCAGAAATGTGCCCAACCCTCTTGATTTCTAAGGGAGCAAATCATAGACATCCCTAGATTCCTGGATATTTGGTTGCTCCTTTTTTTTTATCCAAAGTGCTTCATGAACAACTTTTTTGAAAAAGGGAGCACAATGAGCTGCAGCACAAACTAAATTGTCTCCAAGGAGGGCATTGATTCTGACTATACGTCTTGGTAATTGTCTTCACTACAATGAGGTTATTTATCCAGACACAATAGACCCCACTTGGTTTGCAATATTACAATCAACAGCACATTATAGTAATGATACTATACAATTGCAATTAGTACATTATAATGTTCTGCACTTGCATTAATGCGATTGTGCTTGTCTGCTTTAGGGATCTGCATATGAAACATGTCTTCCTTTCTTCTCTTTCCCTTCCAGTCCACTCCAGCTAACCCTCATCAGGACAGCCTCAGTGGTCGATGATGGGATCCACCCTGAGCGCCAAACACCACTCCCCCTTGGAACATTAATTTCAAAGCAGTCCCATGAGTAAATCAAAAGGAGAGAGCTCACAGGGCGAGAGACGAGGGAGTGGAAACCACACTTCCCTAGTTAAAAAGAGGGACTCTTCTTCTCAGGGAGAGAATATTATGGCAAATTAATTTCCCTGAGATTAATGTACAAAGTAAATATTTTAGTGTGAGTACTTATCTCCTAAAAAGTGAGAGGAAGCACACCTCCTCACACCCTACCCCCGGCCTTGCTCTCCTAGTGTGTGCGGAAACAGCTTAGATGCATAAGGAGTCTAATGAGACAAGAGATTCCAAGCTGCCTGATGGCTCTCATCAATCACCTTTCTCCTTTGGAGGTGTGATGCCGGCCGGGGGGGGAAGGGGCCACAGAGGGTCGGGTGGGAGGGAAGGCATCAAGCTTTTAATCTCAATAAGTTAATAGACTTTCTGCTCTGGTCCTGCTAAGTAGAACTTCATCCCTGTGGTTAGCAAACAAGCAGCTTGTACACAGGAGGCTATCTCAGGAGTTACTTGGCATTTCCACATTACACAGTTAATTTGTGTTGCAGCTGAAATTAGGAGATCTAACTTAAGTTTGTCGATACGCCGATAACAGCCAGTTAAAGGTTACTAAGTACTGAGTTTAGCAAAACAAATCCAGATCCTGCAGCAAATGCAAATACTCTACTCTCCTTTGCTATTTTAATATTTTAGTAGTCGGGATCACATATGGCAAATGTTTATGATTCCTCATACAGCTGAAGGCTTATACAGTGGTTACGGCGAACTTCTTAACCACACAGGACTTGTGAATTAATCATGTTTTCAAGCACAAGCACAGATGTCAAGTTGTGTAGACTTTTTAAGGTGGAATTGCCATTAGCTAAATTCCTTCCCAGAGCATGATTTCCATCCTAGTAGTCGGGCTGGCCTGCCAAGCTTATAAGGCCTCATCAAAATGTGTCGAATGGATTATGCACAGTGCTTTAATTCATGTGAATGAAGCTGCTAACATCTGCGAAGCCTTGGTGTTTAACTTACTATCTCATACAAGAACAGATTTACAGTGGGAAACCCCAGACATGAATAGTTGTTGCAAAAATGTAACAGTGTTGTCAATACCGCCTAACCCTAACCCTACCCCTGGACATGTGATGTTTTCAAATGATTGGTCTTCAGGGCAAAAAGAGTAGGTTTTTAGTGGAGCAGAGCAAAGGAAAGTGGGAACTACAGCTAACATCAACCGTTGCATACCTGTCATTTTTTGCGCTCTACTTTCTGGCTTGTTCTAACGGCATAAAAACGATGGATGCTATGTGTGAGAGAGAGGCTCCAGTGACTTTTAAATCTGACAAGTCGAAGCTTTTTGGTTTCCCCCAGTCAAGAAATGAGAATGAAGAAAAGGTGCAGACAAACAAAAAAAAATTCTTCAAACTTTACACAACTGTGTACCAAAACTCAAAGATGTACTGCGTAGTTTTTGACGTTCGAACGTCAAAAGTCACTGGGCCTCATTTTTGTCTCTTGCTTTTGAACTCAATATCAGAAGAGGGACTTAGATGAGCTGATATGATTTTATAGGTCAAAGATCAAGGACATTAGGCCTCTTGTTTTTTCATGTTTACAAGATTTCTAAGAATCACACTACCACAGAAACCAACCCAGCCCTTCCTTTTGACCCACCGTTATACTTTCAGTGTCCAGCAGTCTTACGCCTCACAGAACTACAACTACAGTTAGCTGTAGTTCCATATACATTTTTCCACTATGAACGTTAAATCAGAGAACACTACACGTGAACTTTAGTGCTGTGTTTGATTATAAATCTTAGATGATGTTTCAGTCGTTTTAAATGCAGGTCAAACTTGGCTGACCATGATTTTATGAGATAATGTTGTATTGGTGCCTTTGCTGTTCTAGTGTGACAGCTCTTAATTCATTATCTCCATACTGGACTGTACCTCTGGAGGGAGAGGGGGGTAATGTGGAAAATATGTAGAAAATGTATTTGGGTTGACCATTCGGCTATTAATAATGATTGTGTTTGGATAAATAGTGCCCTACTTTTAGAATCTGTGTATCTAAATATTCCCAATAGGCGGCCTCCCCTCCAGTATTGATTGATTGGTATAGTGCTTAAAGGTCATAGTCATAAAACATCAGGATGTAATTAACACACTGTGAGTTTTAACCACTGGTTAATGTATTTTGTGCTGACTTTTAAAGTTATTGCTTGTGTGTTTGGATTACTGAGTGTTATTTGACTTTAAGATGAGGTGCAGAGGAAATGTAATTTCTGATGAGACCAAAAAGGGGCAGATAGGTCTGCCAAGCCCGTGATACATGTTCTCATGTGGTGCGTCTTTAATCATGTTCCCTTAAAGGTAAAGATGGACTACCATGGGTCCTTTTCCTCTAAACAACTAGCCTCCAAAATACTAAAAACCTGCTTGCATTCACTGCAGAGTCCTGTGGAAACATGATAGATGTGATGGTTTCTTTATGGCTACTTTAATCACCTTCTTCACAGGAGCACATTTGGGCTGAAGGAAAACAATAAAGCTGCTTTAAACCCAATTCAAACTGGCTTGGCCTTGATATAACTGAAAGCTGAAATCCCACTGATGGATGGGACACCTACGGCTTCATTTAAATTTGCCTTTTTAAGGTTTGTCAACAATTGTGTTCATTTGCTTTCAGTCTCCAAGAATGTAAGTACTAAGACCGTATTTAACATTTAAATAGATATTTTAATATCCACTGGAAAATAACAAAAGAAACATTGTTCAGTCGCTACCTTGGGATTTGAGTTTGTTCACATTTCCTTTCAGATTAGAATTGGCAAATAAATTTGTTTGAAAAATCTGAGCTGTCTCAGTTCAATATTAGCTCATGATTTGTTAATGATTGATTTATTAGTAATACTATAAAAACCCTATAACCCTTGTAGTTCATTGAGGCTTAACTTATTCACAGTGATGCCGAGCTGCAAAAAAGCACATTTAAAGCAAACCAAGAAAAGATGACTCTCAGTAAAATCAGTTTCACTCCGATTTACATTTTCAGACTGAATTACTCTCAAATCTGCTGTATAAGACACACCTTAAATACATATTCTTTTAAACTAAAATGCTGGATTTGACTACATAAGTTACCAGTATAAAATGCTGAGTCCATGCACCAGCATGATGGCAAATACAGCTTACGTTACAGTCATGGACAAAAGTATTGGCACCCCTGGAATTTTGACTGAAAATACACCATTTCTCCCAGAAATTGTTGCAATTACAAATGTTTTTGGTATACAAATGTTTATTTCCTTTATGTGCATTGGAACAACACAAAAAAGCAGAAGAAAAAAGTCCAAATTGTCATAATTATACACAAAACTCAACAAATGGGTTGGACAAAATGATTGTCACCCTTCTAAAACTGTGGGTAAATCATTTTATTTCAATCATGTGATGCTCATGTAAACTCATCTGTGGCAGTAACAGGTGCTGGCAATCTAGAAATCACACCTGAAGCCAGTTAGAATGTCTAAAAGTCGACTCAACCTTTGTGTTGTGTGCCTGTGTGTGTCACACCAAGCATGGAGAAGAGAGACCGAGGAGAACCCCACTGCTGACAAAGAGACATAAAAAAACGAGACTAGAGTGTGCAAAATGTTCCTGAGTAAGCCTCAATCCTTCCAGGAGAACATTTTGTGGACAGATGAGACTAAGGTCGAGCTTTTTGGAAAAGCACATCATTCTGTTGTTTACAGAAAACAGAATGAGGCCTACAAAAGAAAGAACACAGTACCTACAGTCAAACATGGTGGAGGTTCAGCGAGGTTTTGGGGTTATTTTGTTGCCTCTGGCACTGGGTGCCTTGACTGTGTGTAAGGAATCATGAAATCTGGAGACTATCAAAAGATTTTGGGCCGCAATGTAAGGCCCTGGTATCAGAAAGCTGGGCCCTGCGTCAGAGGTCATGGGTGTTCCAGCAGGACAATGACCCCAAACGTACCTGAACAAGCACCAAGGAATGGTTGGAGACAAAGCACTGGAGAGTTCTGAAGTGGCCAACAATGAGTCTGGATCTAAATCCCGTTGAACACCTATGGAGAGATCTCAAAATTGCTGTTGCAAGAAGGCAACCTTCAAATCTGAGAGACCTGGAGCAGTTTGCAAAAGAGGAGTGGTCCAAAATTCCAGTTGAGAGGTGTAAGACGCTAATTGATCGTTATATGAAGCGACTGGTTTCAGTTATTTTTTCCCAAGGGTGTGCAACCAAATATTAAGTTGAGGGTGCCAACAATTTTGTCCAGCTCATTTTTTGAGCTTTGTGTAAAATAATGTAAATTTTCACTTTTTTCTTCTGCTTTTTTGTTGTTCCCATGCATATAAATAAAATAAACATGTGTATACCAAAAACATTTGTAATTGCAACAATTTCTGGGAGAAATTGTATATTTGCTGTAAAAATTCCAGGGTTGCCAATACTTTCGTCCATGACTGTATCCTCTATGCATGCTACTTGATGCCACTAAAAACTGATTCCTATTCATTATGTGTTGCAAGCACTGCTGTGCAGACCAGGCCACTTTTTAACAGTTTTCTCCCTCATTAGGTGATAATACTACACTTAAAGAAAACTTTGTTATACTGTTAAATAAAAAGAAATAGGTGGAGTGTTGGTTTAAAGAGTCCTTAATGAAAGAAGACATGTAGGATGCAACTCACAGGCTTTGTGTCTGTACTTCACAACTATCATTATAAGCTGAGAACTCAACTACTGTACCTGTCTGGTAGCTAGCAGGAATGCAAACTCCAAATGAAGAAAACAGATGGTATTAAAGGATTAGCAAAGGTAAGACCCCCAAAACTGTATGTGTTTAATATTGATACTAGGGTGACTTTTATCCTGGATTTTATTATACGATTGGTAATCAAATGTGAATCAGATGTCCTGGTCTGGCTTATCAAGAGCAATGTCAGGATCGTTTCAAAAGAGTTTTTATAGACTTGCTTGGTATGATAAACAGTCTTCTTCATAAATTCACATTGATAGAACTACTCCAACCCATTAAATGTGGAAAAAACTGGATTTAGCCTTGTGGTTTCAAATCTATGCTGCTGTTTGCAAAAAGTGATTGAGATTTTTTAAAGTCGTAATTTAAACAAGCATTATATTAGCTCAGAGACTAATATTCTTTGTGTGTGTTCTCGAGGCCAGTATTAAGCAGATGTATGGACCCAGGTGCCATCCAATCTGGACCTGTGTGTCCCTGTTATTTCATTCTGATCCATGCTCTTTTCTCAACCTGTGCAGCTTTTTTACATTAACGGTGAAGAGTAAAGACGCTGAGCTTTTAAAATAAAAACTTAAGACGATGAAAAAGATGTTTTAAAATAGATGGACTGATATATGTTATCTTCCCGGGGGGGATTAAAACCAACATACTTTGTATGTTCATATATGCTCATGTTTATTGCATGGGGTAATATCTTTTTTTCATGATACAGGACAGAACTGTACATGTGAAGAGACACTACGTTGATAGACACAACGAAACCAAATGTAAAAACTTAAGATAACAGGGACAATAAAAATAAATAAAAATAATAATAATAAAAATAATAATAATAAATATGATGCATGCAAAGAAAAGGAAAAGAAAAAAATAAAATCATCTAAAAAGGGCAGAAATTACCAACGTATATAGTATTCTAGGATATATAGTTATCTTGTGTGTGTGTGTTCTGTGTGTCTGTGTGGGTGTGTGAATGTGTGTAAGTGGTGTGACAGCGTATCTACCTACTGTTTGAGCCTGCATATTGTATGGTCAAAATTTTAAGATAGGTATTGTTTATTTATGCGAGCATTTATTAATTAGTATTTCAATACATTTATTTATTAAATAATTTACCCTCTTTCTCTTTTTTGTTTTCCCCATCTCCCTGTCCTTTCTTACTTGTTCCTTCTCTCTTTTGTCCTTCTTTTCCCCACTCTTCTGTACTTTATCACTTTCCTTTCTTCTTTACATAATAGTAGTTTGAATAAAAATAATAATAGTAATAATGATGATAATAAATCAAGAGTAAATAAAGAATAAAAGTTAAATAATAATAGTATAATAATAGTAACAATAATAAATGCAATAATGGGAGTAACAATAATCACAAAAAAAAAAGAAAAGAAATGAGTTTGAAAATGACGGGATGTACGGGGTAATATCAAACATAACTACAAGTTAAAGGGCATATCTTTGAACAACCACACTGACATCTGATCTGAGGACAGAAAATAAACCACCTTTAAAGCCAGATATGATTGATGATAAGCTCATTCTCTGACCAACAATGTTCCCTTAAAGTTGTTTTGGCTTTGTGTTGACATATAAATCCTTCAGCCTGAGAGTGGGAAGAGGGAAAGACAGAAAAGCACACATTAAAGCTGTTCAATTTTTAATATGCTGAGATGTTTTATTTAAAAAAGTTGCTTGAAAATTAATATCTAAGAAACAAGAGATTGGTAGACCAACACTTCACCTTTTATTTCTTTTTTTATAATTAAACCTTTTTATTTGAATAAGGCCTTATTTAGGAGCTGTCTCATTTAAATAGCCTACAAAGCTGCTTTTACTTGCAACAAAAAAGTTATTTGGATAATTTATTAGTTGTCTTTAATTGAATTTCATTTTAACCACTAGTTCATAAAATACTGTTTGTTTTCAATGTTTTTATGAACCAGACTGAATTATATTGCAGGTTAGATGAAATTCTATTCCTGACCTTCGCTTGAGGAAATTTTGTTGAAACCTGAACTCAGAAAAAATTTAATGAATGACCCCTGGTGTAGTTGGCCTCAGTTGTTGGTTTCAATGTTTAATCTAGTATTGTATTATTTTCAAATTATGGTCCTGTGTAGAGGAAAAAAAATCAGACAATAAACAATAAACCTTAGGAAGTAGCTACCTTTGATTATAGTCACTATCACAGGTATCTGATCACCTGGGCGGAGGTGTTACAACAAGGTATGACTGCTGCTAAAGGAAAAATGCAGAGCTTGCGTTGTTCAATCTTTAGTGTGTCTGCTGTTTAAAAAATACTAATGCTCTTAATAATAGTAGCAGTAGTTTTATTCAGTCATAACACAAATTCAAAAGTTGTAACACAGTATAGACATTTTTAACCAAGTCAGTGGTCATATTAAGTAGTGACTGAAAAGACAGGCAGAAGCAAACTGCTTCTAAAAGCCTGTCCTACATTCTCATCAAATTCAGCGACAGAAAAACAGAAATCAATCATATTTGTAAGCTTTAAAAACACCTTTACAAGCCATTTGCTTAAAAGAAACCTTACATGATCAGACAAATTCACCTATTTGGACAGATACTTGTATCTCTCATGTGTATAATGAACAAAAAATCTCACTAGATATCTGCATTTGGGTAAATTTGATCTTATAAAATCACCAGGAGGTGATCCACACTGGTAGTGTGACATCATTTGGCCAGAGCGTACATCAGCCGCCGTGCCTATACAGTAGCCGACCCTCTGAGACTGGCTGCGTGTTTTGCTGCCTGCAGCTGCTTCATGTGTCCGCTCCTGCACCGTCACAGCTTTAACACCAGGCGTGTTGGCTTTATCTCCCTGCTGTCAAAGCCCAGTCGTTCTGCCTAAGTTTTAACTCAATAAACCTCCCAGCAAGTGACTTGATTCAATGTACAGTGGAACCCTGCAGGGAGCTTTTCAAAATAAAAGCATAATGTTCAAACAAAGGCAGTTTCTCTGAAGAAATGCTTAAGCTGGCTTTTAATTTGAAAAGCAAAAGCAATGTTATCTTTTTCCTGTCTATTTTGGCCGATAACCATTCATTGTGAGTGTAATAAATAGAAGAGACTTCAAATCTCAAAATTTTCTGTGCATGACACAAACAATTTTCTGTGTAGACAATTTTTGAATAACTTCCATCAAGAATAGATGGGAATAAAACAAATACACTTGACAGTTGGACTATTACAGTTGTAACACACTCTTCTTATAAACAGTATGCTTAAACCAGTTAATTCAGTCAGACATAATGAAATATGACATTTACACAGGATTTATTAATGACATGGTTCTAACACATATCTAACCTTTTCTTTCTATACATTTCTTAACAAAGTGTCTAGTCTTTATACACAGAAAAGCAGTGTGGTTTTCCTTTGGCTACAGCGCCGTTCCACCTTGAGAAGGAAAAATCACCACAAAAGAACCTGATATGAGTAGAAACCACAACCCTGTAATTTAATCAGAGCGACTCAAATCAAAGGAGGCAAAAGTTCAGGATCTGAATGCAATGAAATGTATCAGTTCCTTAGAACCTCCTGACATCGCTCAGTGGTGGAGGAGCAGGCCGAGACAGAAAGGCCTGAGTAATGAAGATGGATGCATTCTGTTATCAGGCAGCCACTTACTGGGGCCTGATGTAACCTTAAACATTGAGGATAGCTCAGTTGCACAAAGAATCTAATTAATGAATAGCAGCCATGAAAGAGGACAAGGAAAGTGTGCATTTGCAGATGAATCCCAGACACTAATCAAAGGCTGTTTAAGTGGTTTGGTTTGTCTCTGCAGCAAGGCGAGGATTTAAGGCTGTTTGTATGCAGGCATGATGACTGCCCATGTGTGCTTAAGTGTTTTTATGTACATATGCCTATGTGAGAATGCATGTTGTTTTTTTTAATTTCTTTAGTTCAAGTATAGTTTAAGTACTTTGTTTGTGCTTTTGAAGTGCAAAGCCAGGGGTGAATAAAAGGTCTGGAGGGACAAAACAGGTGTGAAGTCGGATAATTAGATTGACTCTAACAAAAGGGAGGCTGTTTACTTTTCATTATTGTGACTCTACAATCAGTAGAGCCCAGTATATATCATTTGTGTGTCGAACAGAGAAGCGTGTACGATTCATTTATCTTGTAATATTGGGGCTAAAGGGACAAACCTCTCCCTTACAAGAAAGGTAAATAATTTAAATACTCACACACGGATGGTAGCCATCCTTTACTTGCTGCAAACAACTAACCAAAGCGCACTTTTAAAGCTTGAAAACTTACCTAGGGTTAACATTAAACCAAGCTAAATATTTTCTCCATCAGCAATGCATCATTCTAGACCTCTAAATTGCTGCTCATCCTCTCTAGCAGGTAATGTTTATCACAGTTATTGGCTGAGATAGCATATTTACATGCTAAAAATTTGTACAAATAAGGCAAGATGACGACTTAGTTCCTGACTATGGACACTTGATGAGCATTATCCATGTTACACCTAACCCTGGGAAGAAGAAAGATTGGCCAGATTCCATGCCTGTCATCAGGTGAATCCATCTTGTAAAGCTTCAAGCTAATACACCTGTTCACGGTCAGAGAATTTAAGAAGAGAGAGGTGAAAGCTATGGCATTGTTTAGTTGAAGTAACTATGTGATGTGATGTGTTTTATCCAATCAGGTCTTTTTGAAAGGGTCTGCCCTCCCCAAACAAAGTCTGTAGATGGTTACCCAGATTGATGTCAAATAAATCCCATGCCATGGCTTCATGAAACAGACTGTCTGATTCATCAGTTTTTCTTGTACCATGACCACAAAAGAAAACAAATAGCTCATTAATCTCATGGTTTTGCCATGAAAGTGTTTTTCACGGGAGTTTGCTTATATTCCCTGATGGTTAATGAGGGGTTAACACCTATAGTGACAGTTTTCTTTCCATAAGATAGGCTGATTTGAGTCACAACAGAAACCCTGGGAATTACTCTGCCAACGAAGACAATGAAAGTCTCCTAAACTTGTTGACCTCTTCACTCAGCTTTGAGCTAGACAACTTATGTTCAGATAGCACAGATTCAGTTTTTTATATCACTCAAAAGTCGACAGTTAATATGGCAGTATGTTTAACAAGAGACCGGCCTGCTTACTGTTGTTTACTGTTGGCAACAGCCTGTGCTTTATAACAAGTGGGATCTTGCAAATCAAAATCAGATATTTTTGTAAAAGCCATACATTTTTCCTTGTCAGCACCTGGGGATTGGACTCTGAAATAATCAGTATGATCCACAAAAATACAGTGCCTGTAAAAGTATTCACCCCCTTGCATGTCTTACCCTTTTACTGATTTTATTGATAAATTATGGCAACGACAATATTACCTTTTTTTTTTTTTTAAAGCACCTCTTTAGTGTCAAAGTGAAAACCAATTTCTACAAAGTAATGTCAACAGAAAAATAATATGTAATGAGGAATGATTAAATGCATATAAAAAGTTACCCCCTTCAAGTCAGCGTTTAGTAAATGCACCTTTGTCTGCGATCACAGCATTGAGACTGTGGATAGGTTGCAATCAGTCTTGCATATCTGGGCACTGCAATTTTACTCCATTCTTCACTGTAAAACTCCTCAAGCTCTGTCAGATTGCATGGGGATTGGACATGAACAGCCCTTTTCAAGTCCAGCCACAATTTCTTTTGGATTGAGGTCTGGGCTTTGACTCTGCCACTGCAGAAAATCCATCTTGTTGTCTTTAAACCATTTCTGTGTATTCTCTTCGCTTCTACCTTCACAAGCCTTCCAGGTCAGCTGCTGAAAAGTATCCCCACAGCATGACGCTGCCACAACCGGATGTTTGTGGTGATGTGCAGTGTTTGGTGTCTGCCAAATATAGTGACTCGTCTGGTGGCCTAAAAGCACCATTTTGGTCTCATCAGACCCAAGAACTTTCTTCCACTTGACAATGGAGTCTCCAACATGTCTTTCAGTGAACTCTAATCAAGATTTTATGTATGTTTGCAGCAGTGGCTTTCTCTTTGCCACTCCCCCATAGAGTTTTGACTGGTGAAGAACCAGTAACAGTTGTTGTGTCTTCCATCTCAGCTGCGGAAGCGTGTAACTCCTTCAGAGTAGTCATATGTGTCTTAGTGGCCTCTCTCACTAGTCTCCCTCTGATATGTGCAGACTCACACCTGTGCCATATTTTTTTCATTTGTTGATGATGGATTTAACTAAACTCCGTTGCAGATCAAACTGTTGGACTGAACTTCTGCTACCAGCAAGCATGCTTAAAACTTTTGAGCTATATCATTTTTATTCATCTTAACTGGAGCCATGTTCACAACTAATTTTGTTGTTATTAAAAAGAACAGGAGGTCATTGTGTGATGATTTCATGACCCTTGTTTTGCCTCTCTTTCTCATCCAGTACCAGCTACAGAGGATTTCTCCATGGCGGTTGGTGAGCTCCCAGTGGCGGACATGGCTTGTGCTCATCACGGCGTTGGCATTGCTGTGTCTGGTGCCGTATGCTGCCTATCGCATGATGACCGCCTTCACCAACCCTTCTCCTCCCAGCACCTTCAAAGTGGCAGCAGCCTGTTTTGGTCTGCTGACAGAAATCCTCCTGATGAAGTGAGTTATGTTTTATTTTCACTGTTTATGCATTGACCTTTTGTATCCGTGCTTTGTAGATTGGAAGTGTCCTTGGCGTGAACTTTGTGTTAACTGCCAACACAATAATTAAAATAAGACAGATGTGTCCTCATCAGCTTAATACAAACTCTATTTTTTATTTTAATGTGAGTTTCAAAAACAAGAAGTGGCGAATGTCATCAAAATAATCATCTCTGAAAACATGCCCCTGACACCCCCACCTCTACCTCTCTTGTTTTCACTTAGTCTTATTTCCCATTTTGATATTGCTAATTGGAATGATGCCTGCGGTAGTGTAAACCATTAGTAAATGAACAGTCCGTTTTTATCAACATCTAGCTTGTAAATAATGCATTAGATGGCTGGCATAAACAATATCTACTCTGTGATTAAAAAGCAACATACGGCTGACACAGTAATCAGATTACAAACACAGATTATGTAATCTGTAATTGCCTTAAGTAGTAACTCAAATCAGGCTGCAGCTCTCTGAAAAGTACTTTTTGGATCACTTAGACTTTATTAAACCCAGTGAAAGGGACTTTAATGAACAAAATGCAGGGATTTGGACAAACACCCTTTCTCTATAAAACTCATTATAAAACATGGTAGAAGTAGCAGTGATGTAACCCTCCAATCACTCTCTCCAAACTGCTTTTCGTGCCAGTAGCAAAATTAAAACTTTGTGTTCAACATCTGCCCTTCCTCCAGTATTTGTCTTCAGTAAAATAAGAGAGGCTGTTTGTAATTAACTCAACAAGGCTCATAACTTTTTCCCCCATTAAGTGCCTTTGCAAGGAATGCAGCTAGTGAACTGGTAATTAATAAATATGGTTGCACTGGTAATGTGCTTCTGCATCATTATGTTGTTGGAGCCCTTCTACAACACTAGTAATGAGCTGTGATTTTATGACAGGAAATTGGTTTGTTTACAACACTTAGAGCGGCTTCAGACGAGCTGCATTCTTGGCACATCTCTGCCACAGGTATTTGTTCATTGTTAGGAGTTAAAAGAGGTTCAAACATGTTGTCATGCTAACGGTTATGCTGTTAAAACACTAACACTTTGTTAATGTGCATTCAAAATAACCCATCATTACATACTTATGTTGTTTTTACTCCTCATAATCAAAGTCAGAAATGGAAACAGTACAACTAGAAGGAGATTGTACCCTATTTGTGATGTTTGGAACAGAAACAACCACCATCACCTGAACAAATTTACAAGTCAAGAACCACTGCACAGCTGACCACTGATTTCTGACCTGCTCTTACAGCTGCTGCAAAATGCTATAAATGTCAGGGTGGGATGTCCGCTCAGACTGTATAAGTGAATGCAAAACCAAATCTCACGAATTCAACAGTACAGATCAAGCACAACCTCATTACTTACAATCAGGTTACAGTATAGTCTCAATCAGACTTGCACATCTGGACACTGCAATTTTGCACTGTTCTCCTTTGCAAAACTGCTCAAGCTCTGCTCACACTCATTTTACCCTCTGGGGTGCTCAGTGGTTGGAAATTCATTTGTATCCACCCCCTGACTTCGACTTTTTACAACCTTTTTTCTGAGTTGCTTGGGGTGTTCTTTTGTCTTAATGGTGTAATGGCAGCGAGGAATACTGATCCTTAGATGCAAGAGAGAATTAGTTACCTTTATTTAGAAATAAAGAATTAAAAATCAGATTCAAGTCAGTTTGAATTCAGGCCCCAAACTGCAGTTCATGTTGTTGTCCACTGATGTATGAATTATTCTATTAATCTGAGATTGTCCAGATTTTTATTGCGTACTTGTTGAGGCCATTGCATTACTTTTCCTCAGTATACAAATCCTTCCATTTTTTTAATTGCTAATTTAATGACTGAACCCTGTATCTGTTCTGTAAGACTGATGATCATTTTAGGTGTTAGATTCCACCTCTAACAGTGGATGTATCCAACAGCCCTAAACAGGTTTTCTGCCAACTGATGCTCACATTATTACTGGTACAATAGGGAGGGTGGTGGGTGCCCTTATTAGCATTGTTGGGCCTCGTGGACCCGTGCCCCATGGTGCTTGTGCTGCCTGGGATGTGCCAGCCTCCTGCTGCCCCCTGTCAGGGTGCATCTCAGTCACCCCTCAGCCTGAGGGGGGAAGTCCTTATAAGGAGCGAGCCCCCCGTCTCTCACCCACCACGAGGCAGCGAGCCCCTCGTCTCTCACCCACCATGACACCCTGTTGTGTTTGCAACAAGGATAAGACAAAGATAAACAAAGTAGTTTAGAATTCAACGGTTCAGAAGAAGCTTTTATTGTGTTGGATCCATGTTGTGTGCTCACATGTTCATTTGCACCAACTTTAAAACTGGTAGCATGTAATCTTGCCAGTTCATTGGTAGGGGGTCCAAAGCTTTTAGCTACATGTCTCTGTTACCTGTAGTCAGTTTCCATGGCTACAAAACTTCAAACGCAAGTTAAGTTTGCAACAAAGCAATTAAAAAGTTTATTTTTATGTTTCTGAATACATTAGATGATTTTTTTTCTTTTGGCTGAGAAAGAATCCTCACAGTATACTGAGATGTGATGTTTATGTACACATAAAAGTGCAATGCTTTTTGTCTTGTGTTTTTATTATGGTATAATGATCATGAAAGCAACATATTCTTCCTTCCATTGAATTATTAGTAATCAAAGAGGTTAAATTATATTAATAATTAATAATATCAATCTATCTGTATCAATTTGACCCTTGGGGTTACTGGAAAATTAATGCAGCCCTGTTGGTAACCAAAGCTGCCCACCCCTGGTCTAAGTAGATTAGTTGTGTTTTAGCATCCTTTGGTTAAATAAAGGGAATACAAAGAGGGGTTAAAGAATTGCACACATTTATTGAAATACTATCCCAGAACAATGGCTTAATGACAGTTTTGTTTTTAATTATTACTGTACTCAGGGTGCAGATTGCCTAGTGGTTAGGTCACCCTAGGGCTACTTTCCACCATGTGTCTCCTCCACTCTCTTACGAGTGGGGGAGAGACATGGTGTCTCCCTGTTTTCGACTCTATCCACTGTCCTCCACACTGAATAAGGCATACAACCTACAACATGTCTTCCACCACCCTCTCCCCATATTTCGTGTCTATCTTCAACTGTCCTCTCTGAACAAAGGCAAAAAGCCCCCTGAAAAAGGTAAATACCCATTGAACCATAAATCATAGCCTCTTAATTATGTTCCTGTAAAAGCGAGCCATTGTGCCATTCTAATGATGATATCAGTGCCTTATGGAAGCATTTCTAGCGAGGCTATAGAACCAAGGTGACTTTTTGGTGACTTTAGAGGTTAAATCCCACCAGTAGATTCAATATTGAACATCTTTTTGCTAATCTTTTTAAGTCCATTTTTGATCATTCACCACTGCTAGCTTGAATGCTAACCACCATATTTTTCCAGAATGCTTTGTGATGGGCTGTGAATCAGAGATGGAGACTCGAGTTGCACTTAAGTCAGACACATCAGTGACTTGAGACTTGACTTGGACTTGTGCGCTAATGACTTAAGACTCATGATTCGGGACTGATGCCCAATCCTCGGTTTTTAATTTTTCCATCATGATCTCCTGTCCCCCTGTCACTCTCTCCCTGATTGTACACATGCACACACCACAACAACAATGGCTACCCCAGCCTTTCCTGTGGCCTTTTGTGATTAAATGGCTACGGCAACTACAGCCAAGGGGCAATAATAGATTTGCCAACTGTAACGTCTGTGGTTGCAGAATTAAAGATGCTGGATCGACCACGACTAATTTTATCCAGCACCTCAAAACCCATCCAGATAAGTCAGTCTCTTAACAGTGTGAACAATTAGCGTTAGCACCTGTCAACTGTTGGCAGACTTTAACACAATAGCTTGTTACTGTCTTTGTATGCAAACAGATACTTATTTGATTAGGCTGGCATTCGCTAAATATTTTCAGAGGTGAATTAGTGATTATTTGCTTGATACATTTGTTCTCCAAAGTCACAGAGTGCTAGCCTGTACCCTGACAATAAAAACGAAGGGCAACTTAATTACCCAGTTAATGTTAACCAAGATAAAGTCCACATGCATTACTAACATCAGTTTCTTAAGCTAAATCATGCATTTTTTTTTCCCATTAAATTCATGTTAAGCATAAAGGACGTTAACATGCCATGTTAATACAGAAACTAACTTGACTTCACTCATGTGAGCTTCCAGTCAATAAAAGTGTCATCACAACCAATCCCGATGTGCTACATCATCAGAAGGCACAGGCCCCAGATAGCTCTGTGAGCCCGGACACATCTGGTACCTACACCAGAAAGTTAACCAGTAATCCATATTGGCTGATACCCAATGGTCTGGTATCAGAGTCTATATCAGGAAGGAACCTGACAGAGCTTGAGCAGCTTTGCAAAGAGGAATGGAGTAGAATTGCAGAGGTCCAGATGTGCAAGCCTCACTGGGACCTATCCACACAGACTCAGTGTTGTGATTGCAGCCAAAAGTGCATCTCCTAAATACTGACTTGGAGAAGGGAATATTTATGCAGCCCCTTTTTTACCTTACATATTTTTATTCAATTGAAATTACTGTAGAGATCTGTTTTCACTTTGATATTAAAGCTTTTTTTGCCTTTCTTTGGATCATAAAAGTCAGGTTAAATTGACTATGATTGATTTATATAATCAATAACAGATTAAAACATCCAAGGGGGTGAATACTTTTTATAGACACTGAGCATTTCACAGATTTTGAGATTGTACGAAGTAAAAAAAGAGTAAGTTTTTTCTGCAGCTTCAAAGTTAAGTCACCACTGGACAATAGAAACAGAGAAAGAAAAGCAAGAAGCTCATGGCTCTTGCAGCAACTGCTAATGTAACAAATGACCTGCTGTGTTGTGTTCCTGCTAAACACTGGATAATTTGTTCTTTCTCAGAATCTAAACAAACTTCCTCCAAATTAATCCCTTAAATTCTATTCACTTTTTACTTCCTTTAACATTTCAAACCTCTTGAATAATCTGTTTTTTTTTTCACCTTCCACCTTGTGCTGCAGGTCTGTTATTGGACACATTCACAAAGTCACATGACATTTGTCAGGCTCTAGCTGCCTTTCAGAGCCCTGTCACACAATATGCGCCCTCTCCTTCCTTTACTGTCAAGGCGAGAGTTGGGGCGCTGAGACAGTGGCCTGACCACGCAGCTCTGCTCTGTGAATTTTTATATGCCACTGCCTGGAGGTTAGAAACTCTAATTATGCCGTGTTAGATTTATTAAAATAGATTATGGAAATGTTAATTAAGTCATTAATTACATTATTTAAGCAGCATTGACAGATAAGGGAGAGTGTGTGTGTATGTGTGAGTGTGCGGGGGGGGGGGGGGGGGTGTCGAGCTCCCTGGGTGGTTTAAAAGGATGTGATTGGTGACAGGGGACACTGTGGAGATGGCGTCTAACCGCCAGCGCTGACATGATACAAAGTGGCCTACACTGCTCTCTCACCTCACGCTACTGTCTGCAGCGGTTTGCAGAGCTGCCCGAGGACGAATAGCTCATCGCCCTTTTGCAGATATAAGTGTACACAAGGGGTCTAATATGCTTTTTTTTTTTTGATGCAACAACGACACACAAGTTAAGTGAATTTGGAGAAAGAGTGCATTGTTCAAAGTGTACCCAATGTACTCTCTGCTTTACATTTTCCCCTTATTTGAGCATTCAGACGAAGCATTTGCTGTGACATTTAAAGCAAAGGCCTCAAACCATATTTCCAAGCAGCTCTGAAGGAAAACACAACAGCCCTATTGTGAGATGAATTACCCTGCAGTTGATACTATGGACTCTCTTATCTGCTGACAGTTTAGTTACCACGAAGAACGAGAAATGTGTTTTCCAATTCTCTAAGAATTGAGCTTTTCTTTGTCCCATCAAACCTATATTAAGGGAGGGAAAATTGCTCTGATCACACTTGATAAGAAGCAAATGATAGATGTTGTAAACAAGCAGAATGCTTCAATTCTGATCTGAGGCATTGATTTGCCTCAGAAGCCAATTACTATGTGGACTGAAGTTATGTTTTCAGTCAGTCTGCAGGGAGGAGGGTTTCTTTTCTTTTTATGTCCAGTGTTTAACTCTGTTCAAAAACCCTTCTTTAAGGGCTTATACTGTAGCATATATTGTTTGAAATAATGAGCAGCAGACTTGGTTCCTCAGGTCTTCTGTCAGGTTGCCATGCAGCACTTGAAGATGTGTGCCTTGATATTAATTGGCCGCTGATTGTCGGAAATTATACAGTAAATGCTGAAAATTCACCTCAGAGTCAAGCCATCATGATTATCCCCCACATCAGTCATATGGAGCTCATGATAACTAATAATTGCTCTGATAGTTGGTGTGCACCAATATGAAGAATCACATGATAGCACTCAACCCACCCACCAAAGGACTTAAAAGTGCATAATTTTCCACGCTGATAGCAGCTGAGGATGACGTGAAAGAACAAAGTACCATATACAACCGCAAAGGTCTTAGCAGGTTACAAATAAAATAACCAAACTCTGATGAGACCAGAGAAGCTGTTCTAACATTCAAATGGACCCAATGATGAAGGAGAATAATCCTTGGTGTCCTTGTCTCTTATACGGTGCTTTTAGAAAGTATTCAGACCCCCTTTCATGTTTTTCAGTTGTCTTATGTTGAAGTCTGATGCCTCACACTGCGTACCCCATCAGGACAAAGTAAAACAATGTGCAAATAAATTAAGAATAAAAAACTGGAATATCACATTGACATAGTATTCAGAAACTTTGAAAAACACTTAAAATTTAGCTCAGGTGCCTCCCATTTCTCTTGATCTTTTCTGAGATGTGTCTACACCTCGATTTGAGTCCACCTGTGGTAAATTAAATTGATTAGACATGATTTGGAAAGGCACACACCTCTCTATAGAAGGCCTCTCAGCTGACAATGCATATCAGAGCAAAAACCAAGCCATGAGGTCAAAGGAACTGCCTGCAGAGCTCAGAGACAGGATCGTTGCAAGGCTCAGATCTGGGGAAGACTACACAAAAGTTCTGCTGCACTGATGGTTCCTGAGAGCACAGTGGCCTCCATAATTCTCACATGGAAGAAGACTGGCACAACCAGGACTCTTCAAGAGCTGGAAGCCCAGCCAAACTAAGCAATGGGGGGGGGCTCGTAAGAGAGGTGAGCAAGAACCTGATGGTCACTCTAACTGAGCTCCAGAGATCCTGTGTGGCGATGGGAAAAAGTTCCAGAAGGACAATCTTCACTGCATCCCTTCACTGATCTAGACTTCATGGCAGAGGGTCAAGATGGAACCTTCTACTCAGAGCAAAACAGATTAAAACCCACCTTCGTGTCATTTGGCGTTTTTTGCAAACTCCAAGCAGGCTTTCATCCTTTGGAAAGCATCTTGGGTTTTTGGTCAAAAGTGAGGGCGGAGCGGAGATTGGCCGATGGATTGATGCAGGCTTAGCAGTGTTGTAGTACTCGTGAACGGTCTTGGTCTGGTCTGAAAACCACATTTTGAATGTCTTGGTCTTGAGAGCATTTTTACTCTGTCTTGTGTTGGTGTCGTTCTGGCCGGACTCAGGATTTTTCATCAAGACCGGTCGAGACCAGCACTGATCTGCTATTCTTCGTCTTCATTAACCCTTTTACTCCTAGCGTGTCGTCGACGACGCGCTGTTGAAGCACACCTTACATGACCATAATTGCATGACCGTTTGTGCTATCGGAAAAATTCAAACAGTTTCTGAAAGCTAAGAAACTGTGCTTTACAGCTAGCATGCAGTTATTTCTGTAATTTCCCCTTTTCCCACTAAGATTCTAGCATGAGGTTCCCCTGTTTTTTGTGTTTCTTCATTTTAAACTGTTAAAACACTTAATATGCAGTAATATGTAAATAACTGCCATATATTAAAAGTTCTAAGTATTGTGGGAAAATGGGCAAAAGCACGTACTCACAGGACATTTTCTGGGCATTTTATGGTTAAAATAAGAAAAGAGCCCAGAAACTCACTTTTAATTTAAACAGTAAAAAAAAAAAAAACACTTTTTAAACATCCAGTACATTGTACACAACTGCCAGATATTAAAGTACTCTGGAATAATGGGCAAATGCACTTACAAGACACTTTCTGTGCCATTTAAAGTAAAAAAAAGAACGTGTCCAGAGGCTCAGGAGTTCTTGCTAAAACAACAAATAGCGACACCTGCAAAAACATCAGTCCATCTTATTTCTAGTCAATACCTCTGAACACTTACTTTAGGCCACATTCACCCGACAAATCTAGATAAATAACTCATTTTCAGATATTTAAAATAGTTCCTGACTTGTCAGTGGCTTTTAAATACATACAAGGATTTATTTCTTACAAGAAGTTAGTTGAATAAATTTGTTAAGGTTAGAGATTTTTGCATGTTGTTCTTTGAAAGAGTTGCAGACACCTTTTTTTAATCTGTCACATATATTAAAAAGAAAACTCAAATTAAAGAGAGAATGCTCTTCAACTCTTCAACCTTGTCATGTTTGTTTGTTTTTTTTTCATGGATTTTTATGGTCTCGGTCTTGTCTCAATTTCGGCTTGTCTCGGTCTTGGTCTTGACCCTCAAAAGTCTTGGTCTTGTCTTGGTCTCGATGCACTCTGGTCTCGGGCAAGTCTTGGTCTTGAGTACAACACTTGCAGTATTGCAGGTGTTGTGTTGGACTATTGTTGTGAAGAGGGAGCTGAGCTGGGTGGCACTGCTCTTGATTTACTGGTAGTTCTGTGTCTTAGCCTTCACCTATGGTCATGAGCTTCGGGTGATGACTGAATGAGATTGTGAACACCAGCTGCTGGAGTTGGAAAATCATGGAGGGGTGACACTGGAGCTAACTGATCTTAGTCTTGGACCTAGCTTAATGAAACACCAGAACAGAGAGGGTCCCACGCCCAGTGATGTGCTGGCTTTTTCTGCTCATCAGTCCACACGGTTGGGCTGGGGGTATATGTGTTGTCAATACCTGGCTAGCCTGCTTAAAAGGAGCATGCTAGCTCCTTTTGAAGGTGGAAGCACCATGTAAATTATATATTTTTTAAAAGATTGATATGCCTGATTCTTTCATTATGCATATCCTATAAATATAGTTATATCTGTGATGGGATCCACTGTCAGATTTGAATAACCATGACCATGATGAAAGAGACCCTACAAAGACATACTCTTTCAAGTAAAAACTTTCCTCGTGTATTAATGTGCCATTTGCATGAAAGAGACACAAACACAGGTGTTCCAGAGTTTGATGTCTACGTGTTAATGTTTGTTTTCCTTCTTTTTTCCTTTAGTTAAGAGGATGTCAGTCTGCCAGCTTCTTTGAACTCCCATGTTTAGCTGCTTAGAAGTATTTTCACAATTTATTTTTTGTTTCTTCAATCAGACATTTGGGATAACAGGTTGGAGCTCAAGTCCCAGATTCAGGGTCAACCCTTCTACAGCATGCTCTTTGGAAGTTATTGATTTTTTTGTTTGTTTGTTTTCAATCGTTTGCTTTATTGTTGTTTGTGTTTTATGATTGAAATAGTCCATGTGTGCAGTCGCTCACTTCTTCTCAAACATTGTCCATTCTTTGACTGTGATTGATCACCAGTCATCTGTTCCCTGCAACAACCTTGTCTCCAGAATACTTTCATGAACAGATAATATACATCAGCTAATTTGTTTTGTAACAAATGTAATTTTGTACAAAGCGAATTGAACGTAGAACGTCTGCGAGCTGTTCAATGTCAGCTTATTTTATTTGATTTCCTACCATATGTACACTGCAAGGAAAATGAGGTTAGCTCATACTGAACCCTGGACAGTGTAACCTTTGGTTGAATTTCCTTGATTTGTTTGACATGAAGCTTTGTTCTTTGGAGAAAAATATTTAACATTGATCAAGAAATGGGCATGAGAACATAACTTGTCCTTGAATCTCATCTGCCTTCCACCTTTTACTCGTTTTTGATTACAACAGCAGCCTGGAAACACTGAAGGAAAACTTTACTAAAATCTAAATTCCACTTTTCGGCTGTCCCTCTGTTATCCACATGTTTTATTAATCTTGACCTTAGTCAATACTGTGAGATTTTGTTTCTTACAGTGCCTATAAAATGTATTCACCTCCTTGGATATTTTTACCCTTTTATTGCCATCATAAATCAATTATGATCAATATAATTTGGCTTTTTGACAAAAAAAGCTGTAATGCCAAAGTGAAACCAGATTTCTGCAATGGCAGATAGATAAAAATATGTAAGGCAAAATAAGTGACATAAGTGCATAAATATTCATCACCTTCTGCATAGAGGGACCCTATGCAGAAGGTCCAGTCACTGGTTAATCAATATTCCCTGGCTACCGTTACACTATGAAGACAAAAGAACACTCCAAGCAACTCATAGGTTATTGAAATAAGTCAAGGGATGGATGCAAAAACCTTTCAAAGGCACTGAAAAACCCCTTGGAGTTCAGTTAAATCCATCATCAAGAAATGGAAAGAATATGGCTCATGTGTAAATCTGTCTAGTTCAGGCTGTCCTCACAGGCTGAGTGGATGTGCTATAAGGAGACTAGTGAGAGAGACCACCAAGACATCTATTACCAGTCTGAAGGAGTTACAAGCTTCAGCAGCTGAGATGGGAGAGACTCTGCATACAACAACTGTTGCCCGGTTTCTTCACCAGTCAAATGATTTATAGGAGAGTGGCAAAGAGAAAGCCACTGCTGAAGAAAACTCATATTAAATCTCAGCTAAAGTTTGCCAAAAGGCATGTGATTCAATTTTCCAGTGGAAGAAAGTTCTTTGGCAGACACCAAACACTGTGCATCACCACAAACACACCATCCCCAGTGAAGCATGGGGGTGGCAGCAACATGCTGTGGGGATGTTTCTTGGCATACAGCCATGGAAGGCTTGTAAAGGTAGGGGTAAAATGAATGCAAGAGGCTTGGGAGAAGGTTTTCGTTGTATTTTGTTATATCATATTTCTTATTTCAGGTTGGTTTTTTTTTATTTATTTTGGGACTTTTTCACTTGAGGACAGGACAGCAGATGGTGTAGGAAGTCAGGGAGAGAACGTCAGGAATAGGAGTATGAGCCACTACCAGTAATACTGTACACTCAGTGACCACTAAATAGTCATTTCAAGTGCTGAGTCTAATGGAGAAATAGCATTTTATTGTCTTATTTCATTAAAGGAGCTTTATTGTTTAATATTATGTGTTTCCCCCACAAACATGTTGTTTATTTTATGTAATTTTCCATATCCGCGTTTATACTGATCAGCAGGCTGTTAATTAAAGTGCCAGTTTGACTTTTGGATTTTGATCCATGTGGATTTGACAAGAAGTGACTGTTTTTGTTATTCCTTTGCATATAGAAATATCCAAATATATATCATGTATTGTAGTTCAGCTAAAAATACTGATATACTGTATGATTTTTGGTCTATATCACCCAAATTAGTTCTCATATATCCAGACTAGACTTTTGTATATAACAAAGTCTCAATTCATCAAAGTCTAGAGCAATGGTTAGCATCCGGGGGTTTGGGACCCATAATTGGGCTGCAAACGAATGTTTGAAGAAAAAAATGTGGTAGAAAGTCTGAGTGCAACTCTTTATTGCTTTTTTGCATTTTCCTAAAGTATTGTGGAAAAATATAAGGATTGGTTAACAATGTCAAAGTAAACTCACACAAAACTCTGTGATGGATTACTGTGCAGAACACTAGAAGATAAATGGAATAAAAAGACTCAGTTATCTTACTTAATAACATGGCTCTATAAACAACTGAATATAATTCAAAGGAAGATTACATTTTTAAATAACCACTGATAATCGGCTATGTTAAAAAATCTACATTTAAATTAACATTAATTAACATTAATTTTAACATTAATTAATATTTTATGACTAAATCTTCATAACATGTGAAATTAAAAGGCTTTGAACTTTCAGGGGGCTTTGAGGTGAATCAGCTGTGTAGCTCTTCATTACTACGAGATGTTACTCAAACCGATGCTCTGAAGTGAAGGATTTCTTAATTGGTAAATTATCGTCCTCCATCCTTCACACCTGTCTTTCAATTCCTCACTGGGAAAAGCTGAGACATCAGGAAATGTTACAAGTAAGGGGCGCAAGAAAACCCACAAAAAAAAAAAAATCAAAAATCAAAAATCTAAAATCTATTTTGGAAGTCCTAAAAGTATAGGTATGTTCCAGGTTGATGCACTTGCATTTCCCTCATAATATATTGCACAGAAAAACACCCCACTACTTAACTGAATGACAATTATCATCTTTTTGTTTTGCTGGCAGCTGTAAATCAAACGCAGAGCAGCTGCTGCAGCACCTGGAGGACACACACCGCACGCAAAACTCTGGAACACTCAATAAATACTTCAGAAATAATGAAGATATCTCATGTACAAATATCTGCTTCTCACTTTGCTAATATATGATTTCTTTAAAGTGCGGTGTTTGTTCTCAAGTGCAAATGTGGCTCCCAAATGTGCCTTAAAGCTGTTATTACTAAAAATGAAATGCCTTTTCATTACAGACACTATAACGTCTGACAAAGTGAAGTAGGCTAAAAGATCTCAGAGAGCAAAACATCCTGCAGCCATCTGAAGAAATTCAAGAACAGACAGAAAACAAAGTCACTGCAAACATCAGTCTGGAGAGGGTTACAAAGCCATTACTAAGGCTTTGGGACTCCAGTGAGAGTCATTATCCACAAATGGAGAAAACTCTGACCAATGGTAAACCTTTCCAAGAGTGGCCGGCCAACTAAAATTACTCCAAGAGTGCATCAACGGCTCACCTAGGAGCTCACAAAAGAACTCATTGATTCAACAATAAGAAAGAGACTGGGTAAAATTCATACATGAGAGAGTTGCATGGCTAAAAACAATGCTGATCACAAAGAACACAAAGGCTCATCTCACATTTCCAACAAAATTTGAAGTCTTTGGAAGGTGTCCCATTTCATCTGACATAAAACTAACAGTCAAACATGGTGGTGGTAGTGTGATGGTCCTGGGCTGCTTTGCTGCTTCAGGACCTGGAAGACTTGATCTAATTGATGAAACATGCACTCTGCTCTATACTAGAAAATCCTGAAGGAGAATGTACAGCCATCAGTTCATAACCTCAAGCTCAAGCTCACTTGGGTTATGCAGCAAGACATTGATCTGAAACACACCAGCAAGTTTACCTCTGAATGGTTAAAAACATATGTGAAGGTTTTGGAGTGGCCTAATCAAAATCTGGACTTAAATCTAATCGAGATGCTGTAATTTCACCTTAAACAGGCTGTTCATGCTCAAAAACCATCCAATTTAGCTGAATAGAAACAGTTCTGAGAAGAAGATTGGGCCAAAATTCCTTCACATGTAAAGGACTCATTGCCAGTTATGACAAATGCTTGCTTGCAGTTGTTGCCTCCAAGGGTGGCACAACCAGTTAGTAGGTTTAGGGGACAATTACTTTTTAACATAGGACCAGGAAGGTTTTAATGGCAAATCAGGAAGGGGGCAAATACTTTTTTCACAGCATTTCATATTTCCAGTTTAAGTTTCATTGGAGTTGGTAATGAGGTAGTTCTCATATAGCTAATTGATTATTTGAGTGTTATTCAATTGCACATAAAACATATTATACATATGGTTACTTCTGTATTTATGCCTCATGTTGGTTGGCCGGCAAGCTCCGATATTGGATTGTCCAAGGGCTGTATGCATGTTGTGATGGTTAGTAAAACCAGTATTCCCATATTTAGTTTCTTATTAAAAATGTCTGACTGATCTAGTGTACATCCAGGGATTTCTTGTACACACTGCTACATACTCAATGTGATAATATTTAGTTTGAATAGTGTGAAAATACACTTGGAAATGGTCATGGAAGCATGCAACTGATGCAGCCATTTTTCCATTAACAGAAATAGTTACGTATCTGCATAATAAAGTTAACTTAACCGTAACCTTAAGTATAGTAGATGAGGCCAATATACGTGCAGAAATGAATGAATGGATGGAGGAATAAATAAGTAAATGAATAAATAAATACATTTACCATTACAAAGAATATAGACAGTTGCCCACACCCCACCCTACAATATCTTGGTTGTGGTTATGGTGGGAACGTCCAATAAAGCAGCTGCAGATTGATTGTATTACCTTATTGCTTTGGACCCTAAGGTTGTGTTGTATTATTATTTTTATCATGGTTGTGTTATATTATTGAGTTAAAGTTGGAGAGAAGGTCCTAGAGGACTGTAAACAGCAACCCAGATCCCTCAGTAGTTATTCAATTTATTCAAGTTATTCACTTAAACTCCAGAGTTTATTGGAGGAGGGTTCATAACAAGGGGTTAAGATTATGTTATTATACCTAAAGCCTGGAGCACAATGAAAGATTCTTAAAATCTGATCTGATTTTGAAAATGTGGGAAATCCCACACATGCTAGCAAATAATGAAAGATTTAACAGTTTTGTTCTCATATTGTGTGCAATGACATGACCAAGACAGCACAGCACACACTAACAGATCCATCCACCAACTGGTCTCTACTCTGTGTGGCTAGCTTTTAGCAACCTGCTACATCCACTGCTGTTGCAATTTTCATTCCAACTCCTCTCCTTGTTACTTGAATTGTGATATGTTATACTGGACAGGTATAAAACACTTCCTGGTCCTCCATGTGTGACATCCATCTATTTATCAATAGGCTTCCTGTGACTCTCCTTGCTATTGCTGTGTTTGTTGTACTTCTTTCTTCGGTCAGCTTGGTTTTTTGATTGGCTGTTACTCTGTTCCATGTGACAATCTACAAAATGCATACTCAGCTCTCTTAGCTGGACAGAACATTATTATTTCATCATTAATACTGATCATGTTTGGTATAAACATTTAATATGGGGCTACCCTGATTGACTTCCAAAGGTATTAGGGGGTAAATCTCTCTTAATAAGGCACTAGCCTTGGCTCACAGTCATCAGATCTTGTCAGTGCAAGCATGACACTTCTCTTTCTTTGCATTCAAAATAAAAGCATTAGATTGTCATGTTTTTACAAGGGGAACCTAAAATACAGTACCTATATAAAATGTGTTCATCCCCTTGGCTGTTATACTCTTTAATAGATTTTATACAGTAAATTAAATTTCAATTAAATAAAAATATGATATATTTGAAATAAGGTGAAAGTTTGGGAGTGGCCAAGTCAAAGCCCGGCCCTCAATCATATGGAAAATTTGTGGCTTGACTTGAAAAAGACTGTTTGTGCACAATCCCTCTTAAACCTAACAGAGCTTGAGCAGTTTTGCAAAGAAGAATGGAGTAAAATTACAGTGTCCAGATGTGCAAGCCTGACTGAGACCTATCCACACAGACCCAGTGCTGTGATTGCAGCCAAAGGTGCATCTACTAAACATCGACTTGGAGGGGGAACATTTATGCGGTCACTTATTTTACATGACATATTTTTATTTAATTGACATGACTTTGTAGAAATCTGTTTTCTCTCTGACATAAAAGATTATTTTTTTAGTCAAAAGGCCAAATGATGTTGTCCATAATTGATTCATAGAACCATTAAAAGGGTAAACTGAATATTTTATTGGCCCTGTATACAAAGAAGAGAGTCAAATACTTAAAGACCCTGTAAAGTGAAAATAAACCTGTATTTAGGTTTGCTGTAAACAGGTTACTGTGTTATGAACCCCCTGGTCAAATTTCAGTCTAATAAAACATCTCTAAGTTCATAAAATTAAGGTTCAAAATCATGAAAAACGAGGCAATAATATTTGCTCTAGAATGGTGTGGGCATGTCTGTTGAATGAGCTGAAGCCACGCCCACTCAAAAGAAATACGATCCTCTCAAATAAAAAAAAAGCTACAATCTGAATGGAGGAAAGTGCTCGAGTTATTAGCCTGTCCTTGACCTTACGTTGACCTTTTGATCAGAGCACAGCCGCCTGGCTCTGTGACAGAGAAGAGACAGCTTTCTGGCTCAAATCTCTGTTATGATACTTTAAATGATCCTTGGGCCACTGTGGCTGATAGAGTTGGCAAATGTACCTCACAATGAACAATGTAGTGACATCAGCTAATTACAGATCGTACTGAGATGAACTGCTCTGTGATTTTATATTATAGTGTTAGAGGGTTGGGGTCAGTTCCCACTGAGGGCAGGTGACATCACCAGTCCACATATTGGCCCCACCCAAATTAAACCAAGCCAGGTGGAAAACTTTCTAATGGTCTAAATCCAAAATTAAGTCACATATAGCTGTCATTGTTTTCACATGTTTACAGCAACTGTATTCCAACATTTCTAGTGTGTTAAGACACGAATTTTGAATTTCACTTGGCAGGGTCTTTAAGAGATGCAGTTAGGACAATGAGCCTGCTGAATGATGAGATGTTTGATGCCTGTATGCTGTCAGGACACAGTGTTAGCACCATAAAATAATCATGCACCTGCTGACTTTGGATGGAAAAAGGGCGTTGGGTTCTTGGTGGGCCTTAGATGTGTAAATGTTGGTACTTGAAGTTGCATGACACAGATGAGGCAGCCATGCCTAACATTTGTCTCTGCTGTGTTTTCAGGTGTCTGTCCAGCTACCTCAGCAGGCGATACCAGCAGGCCAAGCAGATCTCCTTCACTGTCCGCCCAAGAGGTTTTGAGGAGGACAGATCAAGTCCGAGCCTCTGGGATCGCCCTGAAGCCGCATCAGCAGCCACAGGTCACGCATCATCTGCAGCTTCGTATAGTCAAGTGGAGGAAAGAAAATCGGATGTGTTAAAGAGTGGATGTCTGAGCTTTTACTGAACCACTAACAGAAGGAGTCTACAGAACACAGGGTGAGAGTAAATCCTCGGGGTATTATAGGTTTCTAACAGCCATTCAAGATATCACATCGGTTTATCAGCGTGGCATTTATGAGATCTTGCACTTTAAAAGCCATTTTCGAGGTGTCAAATATTCATATTTTCCTCTATATCAAACACTCTCACTTAATTCAGCAAATATATTCTCACATATTGCAAATTGATCGTCAGGCAGCTAATGCACGCAGCTTTCATGAGTGTGTTCAGGCTCAGAGAGGAAAAAAAGCCTGAAATCACTCTCTTTCCTTAATGATGTCCACACAGAGACAATGGGGCGCCGCTCTGATTAGTGTCACCTGTCCTTGTGCATCTCATCAGCTCCATTATGGCTCCGGCTCCCATGCTTCTTCTGCTAATTGAATAGCCTGTGAAGTGGTGACGAGCACGGGGGCGAGAGTAGCGTCTGTCCCGCTGCTGCTGCACAAATGAGAGAAAAGCTTCCCAGTGAGACGCTGCTGTAGTTCTTACAGCATAAACCATTATTACACAGATAGAAAAGGTGCTAACAAGTAGCCCTCATCTTATATTACCATCATATCATCTACACATTATCTGCATATATAACAGCTTGAATTTGCTTTTGCTGTTTTGTGGCGGGTGCAATACCACAGAAACATCTCATCCATGTGAGATGGCAATCTTAATGGGTGCAGCCATGAATGTCTCTCTTGTATATTTTTCAGTTGTATATTCACATTGATACTATCTTTGCAACTTCAGACTGTGGCAAAATATGGATCAGTAGATTGGTTGTATATGCACAATCATCTATTGAACATACTGTAAGACTAAAGCCTGGAGCTAGTTAGCATAGCTTAGCAGGATGTGACCATAAAAAAGAGAGAACAACGCCAGATCGTGACATTGTTTGCCTTCATATACCTGTTGAGATGACATTAACACACAATAAGTCAAACTGTTATATAAGGCAATGAATGAGCACTATTAGGCTGATCTCTCAGTAGTTGGCACCAGAATTACTAGTCAATTAACTGATCTTAATTTTAAAAGTAGTTCAGGCTCACAATCCCTGTCAAACCCTTTGTTTAAAGTGTAACGCAGCCCCCTGCCACTAGTAGCTGCTTTAGCTTTAGTTAATGCCACCTGCCTTTCTGCAACAATCTTTAATCTAATGTAAACAACTGTGAACTGATAGTACTGATAGCATCTCTAAGGAACAGCATGATTTAGCACTATTTTAATCTAGACAATGGACGATGATGTTGCACATGGGCTGTGTCAGGTTATACTACCATATAACTGAAGCGTTCAGTGCCGACATTCAGCACAGGAATGTAAATTGTAATCTGCATAAAGAGTCAAAGGCCACAGTGCTCTGCTAATGTTAGCTACAACCTGCAAACCAACATCATGTTGTTCACCTACTGCCGCTGTGATGTGTTAGATTTATATTTCTTTATTATGACTGTTTCTTGGGTGTGTTCTTGGCTTTAGATGAGTCAGCAGAAAACAAAAACATTTTTGATTTAATCAGATGTAAAATCATTAGAAATCACTATTATGAGACACAGTCTTTAATTAGGGATTTGCAAGAGAAAATAAACATTTACCCTGTCCTCCTATGTGATGGTCTCCACACAGCAAAATCTTAAACCTGTAGTTTCTATTTAGCTCTTAAAGTACTATCTGTTTTCCCCATATGGCGTTTGTAATCCTACCTGGTATGGTAGTTGAGCTCTTAGTGGTGATAGTTAGGAAGTACACACCCATTGCCTGCGAGTCACGCTGCCTAGAGTTTAGATCAGGTCTATAACGCATGTCCACTCCAAGCCTGGTCTGTCATATCCCATTAACTACAGATTCTAATGACAGAAATCTGTTCAGAGTGCAACACAAAAGCGTGTATTTCAAACGTAACTCATTATGACTGACAGAGCAGTGAGGATGAGGACTTCACTGTGCAGTAAATGTGTGGTGGAGCTTTATGAGAACATTTGCCTGTTAACATGTGGCTTCATTTGTGAACTAAGTTGCATTAGAACAGATGATCGATTGATGTTTCTGCTTCTTTTCCTCCACCTGTGTATACCTACACTATTTTACTATGTTCTCACAGAGGAGTATGCTGGTAATTAATCTGCTTGAAGTGTACTGTTTTTAAGTTTGACCAGTGACCAGCGGACATGGGCAGCAGGTCTCATGATTTGTTCAGTGGGTCTGCACAAAGGGAATTTGTTTTAAAGTATAAAAATAGGAAGATGAACCAAGAAATTTTAGCCCAAATTCTAGGGTAAAACACTATTGTGCAGTGTCATGTCTGACCGGGTCTTTTTGACTTCCCTCAAGCTTGACACAGTCCGGGCCGGAGGTCAGGGATAGGGATTCTAGCCCTGCATAGTTCTGGGCCACTCTGGATCTTGCTTAGGTAGAAAATATAACCCCAAATGCTGCCCACCTCCACTGCTCACTTGCTGTCTTTCACAGAGAAGTTTTTTAGCTAGATGGTATTTTAGCCCTCAACTTTGCCTTCCAGGCAGCAGCTGCCTGGAAGGCACATCCTGCCCTCCAACCCCCTTCCAATCAGGTGTAGTCATGTGCTTAATCTATCATCCAATCACCAGTCAGCATCAGATTGAGTGCGCTAACTTGCTGCTTCCCCAGACAACTATGCTAGCTTGCTTATTAGCTTCTTTATTAGGCATTGGTTTGTTAATATTAGCTAGCTTAAGTCAAATCTGATTTATGCCATAGATTAAAGCAAACAAAAACAACCCAGTTGAATCTCCTTTACCAAGTAGGAGAGCTTAGTAATGCTTAGTAACTTATTATTAATGCCTAGCTGACCGCAAGGCAGCTGAAGACATGGTACTGGCTACCTGCCAGTTGATTGTGGATGACTGTAAGGCAGCCAAGCTCTATATGATAGGTTAATAAATTACTAATTCAGATTTGACTTAAGGTAGCTAAGATAACAAACCAATACCTAATACAGGCTAGAAGCTAGCAAGCTAGCAAGGTTAATGTACCTGACAGTAAACCACTGCTGTCTGTCAGTTCAGCATAACAACCTAATGAGAGAGAAAAGATATGAAAACATAGCGTTACCACCCTGGGCTGCTCTGTTATTTATCCATGCACATTTTGACCAGTGAAGTGGCTGTTTTATGATAAATGAGGGAAAATTTTCAATCAGGTCAGCTGCACTTCCTGTAATGATAGTTCATGTCTCAGTATTTTGTAATATGTAAGTTGCATTAGTCAACTTTACAAATGAAAAAAACATTTTAAAAGTGTGTCTCATACTGTGTTTTTCATACAACATACAGTTAGATGTTGGGCACATTAGCTTTCATCTAAAGGTTTTTTATTTTCTAGGCTTAGGAATTGTGGAAATGCAGCAATAACAAACACAGTGCTACTGTTGTGCAATATAAATGACCTTGTTTAGGTAAAAGTGAGTAGCCCAGTAGAAATTGGTCCTTTTCAGATATCTCTACCAGCATTATGTTAACAACTGATATATCTCATTGAAATGACTGTGTTAAAGTCTGAGTGTTGTCTCTCCATTGCCACAGTAAACATTTTACAGCTGTGATCAGGAATTTATCTTTGAATGCATTATGTGCTCATGATTTTCTGTAAATAACTGCTCCTCTTTAAATGTTACCTATTTCAAAAAGTTTTGTATGCTTTTTATTGAATACCTGAATTTTATGTCACTTTAAATCATTACTGAACTTCTTCACTGTTGGAAATTGTTGTATGCTGAAAGAAATAAAAAGTGAGGCTGGCCTCTATCTGATGTTTGCATTGACTAACTTTCAGGACTATCTGTATTTAGCCAAAGGAAAACACATAAGATATTTTTCAGATCTGCAAAGAAAGTCTTTTATTTTGAGTTGATAAACATTGCCAGCTGTGATGCAGGGCTGTACTAACGGTTCCTCTCCTGCCAGCCAGGAGCTTTGCTGTTATCTGCGTGTGCCCGAGGCACAGCTAATGTAAAAAGATCCTCCTCACTCTGCTCTGCTCTGTTAGCAGTGAGCTCTGCAGGCTTATCCTGCTCAGTCCTCTCTCCGTTTCACCTCTCCGTCACAGCCAAGTGACTCTCAGCTGCGCGCCGCCTCGGCTCGGGCCTTTCTGCGGACAGAATAGAGGAAGTACAGCAGTATCTCGCACGGCTGTATCTGCTAAATGCCACGACAACAGGACTGCAGAGGCTTCCCAGTGTCCCCATGCCTGCATGGTTCCGGGGCTTAATGTGTGCGTGTGGGGCCAGATGGACACTTTCATGAGTGTATGAGTGTGGATTATTCTGCCGGCTACATCTGGGGCTCCACATGGTACAGCAGACTGCAGTAAGAGAGGCAGGTGGGCCTCCTCCAGTGGGCTCTCTTACATCTATACCCTCCGACAAGGCATCGCAGCAAATGGCAGACAGAAAGGTTACGAGGTGATCCTGCAAGACAAATGCTTCTCTGAATCCAAGAAAACAGCATGTCCTCTTCTGTCCTTTACTTCCTTTCTGACAACAACCAATTACCTTTTTGTAAGGTGGGTTTAAATTCACTTCCTCCTGTTGCTCTATCCCAAACATTTTCTTTACATTTAGGCTACACGCAGTGGGACAGTTTTGGTGCTGTGTTTCTCTTAGGGATACTAATGTGGACCAGAGGAGTCAGGATTCAGCAGCCAGATGGATGATTAAGGGCCTGTGTCCACATCCACTATTCTTCTCATTTCCAGTACAAAGCTTGTGCAGTCCAGTGTTTTCCCTTGTTGACAAATCAAAATCAAGAAGGGATGGGACTATCGATAACAAAAGGTTAAAGTTGAGGGTAAAATCTGATTCCAAGGTTATTCCAGGTAAAGACATGCTGGTAACACCAGCACATGGATCCTTTAGGTTGTTGTCATGATTTCATGGTGACATTTTCACGAATAAAGGATGAAATTAACCACACAGCTATTTTAACAGATCTTATGGTTAGAGTGAACTTTAGTAGCCTAACAATAAATGCTGGTGAAAATGCTCTGAAACTACAGTTTTGGGCCTTATTGGTCTTCCATCTTATGTAAACGTGTTTGTATTTGTATCACAGTGAATAAGCCGAAATCTAACGGACAAATTACACGAGCCTTTCCAAAACTTAAGTGTGGGTACCAGATCTCCTAGTAAAACCTGTAAGCAGATTGATAAAATAAATACCTTGCACAACCTTTAGGCACGTTGGGGCCAAAAATTGAGGCTTAGGTAATGTGTGTAACGGCGACTAAGCCTGTCTGATGGCACCATCAAGCAGGAAGGAGGATTGACCCTGGTCATGCTCTGGTCATGTCCTTGCATATTACCATTTTTCAACATTAGATCTTTCTGCTTCAGCTCAACTGTGCATATAAACATACCTACAGTTTAAAGGATGTATAATCATCAATCCCCAACTGAGCCAAAAACAAGGTCCCAGAGTCTGGAGGAAAATCAGTGAGGCCCATAATCCAGCCCAGTGTTTTCAGTTTCCACAGTCAGTGATGGTTTGAGGTACCATGTCATCTGCTGCTGTTGGTCCGCTGTGCTTTATCAAGTCCGGAGTCAACACTTGGCTATCCAATTGTCAAACTAACAGTATTGGAAAGGGCGTCTGCAGACATCTACCTGGAGATTTTAGAGCACTTCCTGATTTTTTTTTCCAGCTGGACTTGGCACCTGACCACAGTGGAGCCAAAACTACCAGAAACTGGTTTGCTGACCATGGTATTACTGTGTTTGATTGGCCAGCCAACTGGCCGGACCTGAACTGCGTACAGAATCTCTGGAACATGGTGAAGACGAAGATGGGAGACACCAAACTCAATACAGACAAACTGTAGGCTGCTATCAGAGCAACCTGGGCTTCACCCCGGCAGTGCCACGGACTGACTGGCCCCATGCCACGTTGCATGGATGCAGTAATTTGTGCCAAAGGAGCTCCAACCAATCACTGAGTGCATAAATGAGTGTAATTTGTCATGAGGTTAACATGTTTGTATTATAAATCATTTTTTTGACTAATGTTTTGAGATTTTCTAATATTTTGAGATAGGATTTTTTTTTTTTTTTAGCTGTAAGCCATTGTCATCGATATTTAGACAAAGAAAGTCTTGAAATATTTTACTTTGTGCTGATGAATGTAGAATATATGGGCGTTTCACTTCTTGCTTTAGTTGCTCATTCCCTTACACAGGCCAACGTTGCCACTGAGCAGGATGAGAAAACGTTTGCTACATCTCTCTTTGACTTTTGTAAATATTATTCCATTTCCTTCCACCATAAGCAGATGAAAACACAATAAGACACTGATATAGTCATGTTTCAGTCATTAAGATAGATCCATAATTTCTAGTTAGTTTATTCCATGTTCATAAAGTCACATGGAAAAAGCCCAGTCATTCTACTTCAAAAATGAGATTCAGTTTTGAGCGTGCTCAGAAACCTCAGCTCATAACGCCTCACACTCATATTAGATTGAACTCAAGCCAAGGCCTTTGTGAAATCAGAGCTCATTAGACGAGTCCACCTCATAACGAGTGTCCAGATCCATCAGGAGAGATAAACCTCCTGCTCCGCGCTGACTGAGATCCAGTTGAACACACCCATGGCGCCTCAGACCACATGTGAGCAAGATATTTGCTTTGAAGCACCAACACACGGATTGGAACCAGCCAGTCAGAGAGCCAAACGTCCCAGGTTGTGAGTGACGGGGGATCTGCTTTGGACTTGGATACCTGTTGAGGGGGATTAAACAAAATACAGATGGTGTTTACATATTAGACAAACAAAGAAAATCACTGTTCTGATGAAATCCGCAGACAAAAGGGGAGTTACAAGTAGAAAATTCTTTACCTTTTCTAGTGGCCACAGCTCTATTCAGTCCTCATGAAATCAGAGTCCCTGGCTGCAGATAAGAAGTCATGAATGATGCTTTTTCTGTCCAGTGATAGGATCACATGCGACCCTGAGATCACCTCTGAAGGACGAAGGCTGCTGAGTGTCCGGCTGTGGATTCCGGCCGTCACCAGGACGTGAGCGCAGGTTGACTTGAATAAATTAAATGAATTACCAGCTGCCTTGTGCAGGCTCGCAGGATGCAGGGTGGCATGAGCACGCCATTACAACAATGATAAGGATATCTGCGTGGCCTTGTGTTAAAGGAATTACACATAGCACCCACAGCCTTTAAGGGACTCTGACAGTTTTGCGCACACTTGCAACTTCGTATGACATGAGAATGTGTGTGGCTGCAGAACGGCTCGGCTGCTGTTTGGCCTGAATGGAGTCGGGGGTGGGGTGGGGGGAGCGCTGAGCGGATGCTGAGAAGTTAAAAAAAAGGGAGGGAGTGGAGAGTTATTGTGATGCAAATGGACACAGTCTTGTGCTTAAACAATGCTTTAATACATCCAGATAACATCGTGAGATGAACAATAAAACAAAATGATGTCCTCGGAGGTTATTTAAAGCGATATGACATCAAATCCTGACATTGCAAGAAGTGCTTACGGCCTGTCCGACTGCTTTTGTCTCCAGCTTTGATAAAAGCAGATGAAGGATAGAAAGCCGCATTTAGAACCCTATCCACTACATGGCAGGGCCTATTTACATAATATTATGTATATTATATTCTGCTTTGTTCCAACGTTTGAATGTAAACCGAATTTAACTCTTAAGGAAGAAGTGTTGTACCTGAAAGGTGGGACACGTGGCGAGGTGTCTGATAACTTTGTCTTCTACCTGTAATCTGATGCCGCGCTGAGAGAAGGGATCGGCCCTCACTTCCAAAGGGTGATTTATGATTGAGGACATGTTAATAAAAATATCAAAACAATCTGAGCTCTGGTGTGGAAGATACCGGTCCGCTACGTACATCATGCTCGACAGGCCCGTGCAGGGAAGGGCCTGCTCTGTGATATTATGCTCGTATGGATGCCCCGCTGCCCTGCTCTTGAATAGAGTATGCAGCTGTTGTTTGTTTTTGGGAGGATAGGTGGGGGTAGCACTACTCACACAAGGTGACATTTACGTAAACATGTGCTCCTCCTAGCCTGCTAGGTGAACAGTCTTTAAATCACAGTCCCAAAGGAGCCAGGAGTTGTTTTTATCCATTAAATCCTACTGCAAAAGCAGGTCTTTTGATTTTAAAGGAAAAAGTAATCCTCTCCTATGCCTGTGACTAAATAAATAATAAATAGATCATTAAATGCCTAAATAGACTGCATAAAAAGATACAGCTCCCTTTTCTCACGCACACTACTTTCCCTCACGCTCTCTTTTGATGGATTTATGTGCAGTATGGGCGTGGATGCAGAGTAATTTAGTATGTGTTAAAAGCTGCTGCAGAGAAGTAGTCTGCCATTCTCAAACCACTCCACTCCTAATATCTCAATATGTTCCTGAAATCTCACTGATTTTCTGTCTGCATGGCTTAACCACAAAACATGAAAATTATCACAAAGTGTGCTGTCAAAAGGAAAATGTTATAAAACATGGAGCCCACTCCACACATGCTTTAACGCTGTTAGCAGGGAGCACACAGCGTGCTCATGAAGGGCTGGGAGGCTGATTTTAGTCTTTGGATGTTCCAGACAAGAACCTTACAGTTAAAAGCAAGGTACGTTTATTTTTAATGCACATTTTTGGCAACAAGACAATTCCAATTTTACACACAATACATTAAAAGCCCCTTTATTAGGTCGCTCATAGGTAGGTACAAGTTGGTACATTGTGATAAATGTGTTTGTATACAAATGCAGTGATTTGCCAATCCAATTTAGTAAAGCACAAAGACAAGATATTTAATTTCAACACTGATAAACTTTATTGTTTTCTCAGAAATGTTCACACATTCTGATTTTGATGCATACAACAAATTCTCAAAAGGTTGGTACAGGCGCATGTTCACTGCTCTTTTACATAAACTTTTCTTCTAACAACATTCTGTAAGCGTCTGGGGACTGAAGACACTAAATACTGAAGCGCTAAAGTGGAATTTTTTTCCATTCTCGCATAGTGAAAATCTAAAGTTGCTAAACAATGCAGGATTTCTGCTTTCATATTCCCTCCATACAATTTTAATGACAGGTTTTTGGTGCATGCAGGCCATTCTTGTATCCACACTCTTTTACTGTGAAGCCAGGCTGTTGTAACTCCTGCAGATTGTGGTCTGGCATTATTTTGCTGTTAAAAATACACACCTGAAAAAGATCTGGATGAAAGAATCTGTTGCACTGAAACCTGTACATTGTAAAAATGAGTATGGTGGCCCAACATAAAATAGTTAAGTAACAAGTTTAACAGCTTTTTTAAGCTAAAGGGCCCAACTTTATACTCTATGTTGTCACTTGGTTGACATAACATGCTCATAGCTAAAAATTGAGTCTGCAGAATATTTCAGTTGGCATTTTTAAGTTGAGCCCCCAGAAAATGTTGGTTCAACTTAAATCTGCATGTTCACTTGGTATATATGTGACATAGTTTAAGAAATCTAATACACTATGTTGTTTTAAACTGATTTAAAAGTGCACCTAATAAATCTTAATGTGTTCACACAACATTAATTCGAGTTGTATTTTTGTTATGTATCTACCCCTCAGTATTAAAGATGCCTTCACAGATGTGTAAGTTAACCCATGCCATTGGCACTAATACACCCCCACTTCTGGATTTTGTTGATGTATAGCTTTTACTTTGCATGGTAGTCATAACTGACAATTGTGTTCAATTGTGTTCTTGTTATATTACATTAAATTATATTACTCCTCTTTAGTGTGTTGCTGTGTCTGCTTCCTTTTTGTTTGTTGGCTATTATCAACAGTCACAGAGTTAACTAACCTTGCAAAGCAGATGGATATGCCTGTTTCCATGTTTCTCACTGGCGAACCCATCTTGCAAAGCTCCCATCTGAACAGATTGGGAATTGTAAGAAAGTGACAGGACCAATCAGGAGTAAGAGGCAATACTTTCGGGTACGGTGGAGTCGTGACACAAGCAAGCAGCGACAAGAGGCTGGTACAATTATGGCAGAAGACATCAGGATGTTGCTATAGCATCAGTTTTATCAGAACTTGACATTTCTTCATTAAAAGAAGAACAAAGAACAGCATTGAGTTGTTTTCTTTCTAAAAAAAAATACAACAAAAGTCGTGTACTGCAGTTTTTTTGTAGTTTGTATTATACAGCTCTCTATGGAGTTTACTCCTCGTTAGCGGCAGACACGTATAACGTCACGTGTTTTGTTGCTCTGATCGGCTGGTAAAGACACGACAGACAGAACGTTCATCCAATCACCCTCTGAGTTTTTTTTCAAATGCTCTGCCCTTTTCCAAACACAGTCTATGTTAGGTTTTCCAGATGGATGTGTGAAAACACGTCAGGCTATGAGTTACCCTGATGACTCCCAACAGTCACAGAGTTATACTCCTGGTGCTAAAGAGTCACACAGTTAATACTGATGACCTCTCAATAGTCACAGAGTGTCAGAAAATAGATCTTTCTTCTATCAAGCACCTTAGCTCTGCTGAATGTAAAATATCCTGCATTCTCTTACTGCTTTACTGTATCTCAGATACTGTAAGAAAGCTCACTGTGGTATAATGCATCACGTCGCATATTTACATCATCTTAAATGCTCTTATCTACCACATGCAAATCTGTCCACATCCGTATTTTATACTTCTGATTATGTCTAGTCAGCAATCTTGCACCCTCTGCATATCTTGCAACCATACTAGCAATGCATATGGACTTTTAAAGTCACATACTAAAAAAATACGTAGCAGCATAAGAACGTACTGCCATGTGTGACACATGCTTGACATCTGATTCTGAAAATTTAGGACAAATACTTTTACAGGCCTACATGCTATGATGGCTAACTAGCAGTTATTTAAGGGGTTAAAACACCAGAATGGTTGGTGAATAAGACTTCAGTTTAAATAAAAACCCAGATTATCCATTATCATTTTGTGATTGGTCGTACCTGAGCTAAGGATATGCTATTTCACAGCTCTGGGTGGCTGGTAATTCACAACAAAAGGACATGCTATCAGCAGCACTGTAACATGTGTCAGAATCAGCTAACATGAAAACACAGCTTCCTGGTTAGTTTAAACAGCAGTGGCTTTATTGATTTCACACACAGTCGTGGTTTCGAATCACTGTCTCCTCACAGAGCAGGAAAACATTCCTTCCAGATAAATATCACCCAACATGAGCTGCTGCTCTCTGACACTGGCAAAGTTAGACTTGTATAAATGTCAAGAGAGATGTGTCCTCCTTTTGTTCAGCTGAATTTGCCAGCAGCTCATTTCCTCCAGGAACGCATTAACAAAGCAGTTAATTCTATCATTAATTAAAAGGAATCACAATTCAGTGAACACTTCAAATTAATCTACTGAGATTTGCTCTCACACAATGCTCACATTCTATTTTCTTTGTCTCATCAAAGAAATTGCAGCTCAAGAAGCGTGTTTTTTTTTTTTCTGTGTCATTTACGTCAGTCTGATCTTGTGTAGCTTCGTTAGTAAAGCATGTCACCAGCGGTGCCAGGTTTAGAGGTTTGATTCAGAAAGGATCTGTCCATGCAGAAGACCAGTACACAGGTAACATTAGTAAGGTGCTGGAGTGGTTTAAATGGCAGTCAAACATTACCAAAGAGTCATATCAGGGAAGTGTTAAAACTACTAAACCTGATTTTAAGCTTGAAATAAATAGATAATTAAATGAATAGGAATGTTTGAACTTCCAAGTTCCAGAAGTTGTGCCTACAATACAAAAACCTTAGGCCAGCCACACACTAGACGGTTTTTTAAATCTGGAATGATTTTTAAACTGTGGGAGACCACAGACTTCAGGACAATTTCCAAAGATTTTTCGTCTTTAATCCTCTGAACGCACACACTAGACGAGTCAGCCAGACTGTCAGATCACTGGAGACCACACACCTGCCGACCTGCCTATGACCTCGCGTGATCACGTGACTTCAGAAAAACAAAACAAAACACGGATCGATACCATCGATACCGTCTTCCATCTCTCCACAACAGGCTTTCCTGGCATGCGTTACAGGTGAAACAAAAATCATAAACAAGAGAAAGACTCGGGATGAAATCATGGCTGAAATTAAGTTAAAGTTGTGTTCGTGGTTGTGAGCGGTGAAAGTACATATGATCTGGCTGTGTTGCTACCCGGCCTGCTCGCTCTCATTGGTTGTTGTGGGTACTCTGTCAGTGACACTACGACCTAGATGTTTATGATTCAGGATTTTGGAGGCTACGACGCGATTTGGAGCAGTAAAACAATCGTGTTGACACCACATACATGCAGACTACTCAGACAAACAGTCGTTTGCGACAAGGCTCCTCTCGGGATACACCCCCACGATCGTGGGGGGAGGCAAATCTTGCCCCAAAACGGGCTTAAAATCCTGTAGTGTGTGGCCGGCCTTATAAAGGCTGCTAATGTAGGAAATAGAGAAAAAGGGTCCCTTGAGAGGAAGTCTTGGATTTTGGACGGGTTAAACAAACACTTGACTTGAAGCGCAGAGATTTGTATCCAGCATAAGACCAAGGGTCAAAAATCTGTTATTTTTGAACATATTAATTAACCTTATTTCCTTCTTTGATGGTTCTCTATGTAAACTGAGACCATCCCTTTTTATGTAAACCTCTAAAGTTTGGTCCAGTATCTAAATATAACTTACATGGGGGCCTTTTCTTTCTGATAGGTCCTTGAAGGCAGTCATGTTTATGAATGCATCAGCAGTGCTTAGTGACAGTACCAATAAAAAGTATTTACCCCCTTGGAGGTTCTACCCTTTTATCGATTTAATAAACCAATGACGGTCAATATGATTTGGCGCTTTTTTTTGACAAAGAAATAACAAAAACCTCTTTATGTCAAATTAAAAACTGATTTTTACAAAGTAATGTCAATACAACAAAAAATATGTAAGGTAGAATAAGTAATTAGTAAAATGGGGATCACCTGAGGTCAGTGACTGTGTCTCAAGTGATTGTAGTATAAAGACACATGTGTCTGGAAAGTGTAGTCACAGGTTAATCAGTACTCCTGGCAACCATCACACCATGAAGGTTAAAGAACACTCCAAGCAACTCAGAGAAAAGGTTATTGAAAAGTATAAATCATGGGTGGATACAAAAAATTCCAATGCACTGAGCATCCCCCAGAGTTCATTTAAATCCATCACCAAGAAATGAAAGGTATACAGCACATGTGTAAATCTGCCTAGATCAGTGGGAGAAAGTTCCTTGGTCTGATTGAATCAAAACGATGCTTTTGGCCATCAGACAAGATATATGTTTGGGGGACGCCAAACACTGCACATCACCAAAAAATACATCATCCCCACTGTAAAGCACAGTGATGGCAGCATCATGCTGTGGGGATGATTCTCATCAGCTGGCCCTGGAAGGAATGTAAAAGTGGAGGGTAAAATAAATGCAGCAAAATATAGGAAAATTCTGGAGGACAATCATGTTCAGTCTGCAAGAGAACTACTGCTTGGGAGAAGATTTATTTTCTAGCAAGACAGGGACCAGAAGCATACAGCGAAAGCTACACAGAAATGGTTTAAAGACAACAAGGTGAATGTTCTGGAGTGGCAGAGTCAAAGCCCAGACCTCCATCCAATAAAGAGTTTGTGGCTTGACTGAAAAAGGGTTGTTCACATTTGATTTCCTGTCCAGTTGCAGTGTTTAGATGTGCAAGCTTGAGCACACAGACTCAGAGCTGTGATGGCAGCCAAAGGAGCATCTACTAAATATTGACTTAAAGTGGTGAATTTTATGCAGTCACTTATTTTACATAACATATTTTCATTTAATTGTCATAAATTTGTAAAATCTGTTTTCACTCTGACATTAGTTTCATTTTGTATTTGTTTTTGTCAACAAAGTCAAATTACATTGACCATGATTGATTTATAACATCAATAAAAGGATAAAACACCCAAAGGGATGACAACATTTTATAGGTAGTGTTTATTACAATGACTAGTGACTATCATGTTAATAGCAGTGGAATAGTAGCTTGTGAAAATGACTGTTTCTGTTTGCACTTGACCTCAAAAACACAAGTGATGTTATTATAAATGATCATAAAAATAACATATTCTTCCTTTCATTGAGTTATTAGTAATGACAATGGTTAGACTGAGAATATCTGACCATTCGTAACATTTGGCCTTTGGCATTGGTATTAAAATCAATGTGGCCCACTTAGACACCAAAGTTGCCCATCCTTGATTTATTATACGGATGGAAATAGAAGTTTAAGTGCTAATAATTCTATTAAACTCGTGATTTTCTCTCTAGCTGCTATCAGATCTGAATTGCAAGTAAATTTACTAAACAGATTGCCCTTTAGAGTAGAGTGTTTATGTGACCTATAAGTCTGTTTCCTCCTGAATAACACATTTAAAGTATGATAATGCATCGACATTGTTCCATAATACAGGAAAGTGTTTGATCTGGCCACTGGCCACATGGAGCTGTTTATCTCCTCAGTCACTGTTGGGTTATAAATACCCTGTGCTTGGCGTCTCCACAGTATGAAGCCACTTGGAGGGTGATAAGGTGCTAATTAGCAACTGTTAGCAGAAGTAAAAAGAAAAAAAAATCTCAGAGTGCTCCACCGATGATCCTTTTTCTCCTTCGCTCGCAGATACAGAGACTTGAGAGATGTCCCTTATTAACACTGTGTACAAGAAACTTTTTTTCTCCCTTCCAGGCAAGCCAGGTCTGACAAATTAAGGCTGTGGAGTCATTAGATTAAGATAAGAACTTATCTTTTTCTCTGAGACAGACTTTTATCTATTGTATTTTTCTTCTCTCCCATCTCTCCCCCCCTCGCCCGTTCACACTGAGATTGTTAGAGTAATTGGGATGTTATGTGACCAGAGAGGCCAGATAAGTTTTTAACCCTGTCATGGATTAACCTCTCATGTCTGAGGTAGGTCACGAAAGGTGCAGTTGGAGACATGTAAAGACTCATTTAAGGGAATCTTGATGTATTATTGTGTGAAGACAGCTTGTTTTTTCTGCAGGTACATGTGCCAGGAGGTCTGGAAATGACTTCTGTATGCTGTCAGGGGTTATTAAAGCATAAAGTGTATTTTTGGGGTCGCTGAGCAGGAGTGCTCTTTATCTCTGAGAACATCACTTAGAAACATTCAACCTGGTTTCATCACATGGTTTCCTGAAAGCTTTTTAAATGACCTTTTAAAGCTAATCACAGTCATGCTCTGCTGAAGTGGTTTTAAGGAGAATCTATGTCAGAAAAGCTGGATATCTCCCATAAAATAACGCGCAGCAGGATAATTAGGAAAGAGCTTTTTGAACATCACATTAACAATCTCCATCAGATGCTTCATCTTTGTCTGGAAGCTGTGTGTGCATTTGACCCAACTCTGCTTCTTCTGTATATTTTTCTGTGTTATTAATATCTAAGGGTAGCATCAGAGCCCCGAGCAGCATGATTAGAGCATGGAGATTTATTATTCCTCAAAGCAGAACATATGAAAAACACCTGAAATAAATGAGTAAGAGCCCTAATGGCAGCAGCCTGTGCATTTCTATGATCTCTGTGTTTATAATCCTTTGTCTTAAAGGTCATCGCACCACCTCGTTGATATCTAGACTTTTCTTTGAAGCGCTAATTGTGTCTACATTCTTGACCACTTTGTCAGACAACTCCACACTAGAGCTGTGAGATTTCAGAGGAGTATATGCTGCTTGTTTACTGCGATCAAGATAACAAGGGCAAGTCTGTGAAATAATGAAGGCCGGGGCTGATGCAGAAAACACTATATTTTCCATTTTAATGGTGTTTAAGCGTGGAAGCTGGGGGAGAGATAGCTTGAAAAATGTAACTAAAGGATCGGATTCAGTGGGATCCAAATGGCGAGGGTAGCTGTTGGGCATGATGACGTCCCTTTGATGTGAGCTATAACTAGCTTTAAGCTCGGCGCGGGCGCATCATGCCTGCATCCTGACTGATGTGGGTATTCTGCTTAGATCAGGGCCACTTTATGGTGTGAGCCAACTGTACCTTTAATTTCAAATTCTCTAATGTCTCAGATGGGATGACATTAAAAGGCTTGGGTCATTAGTGTATTGTACTGTTTGCCTACAACTGTGCGTGCTGGCCTGTCATCTCTTGGAATTTTGTCATATTCATCAATGCTCTGCATAATGGGATGAGATACTATTTACATATGGGATCAAAATTGCCAGAGGAGAGCATTAATTATTGACAAACTGACAGAATCAAAAGCTTTTTCCTCTTCCTAGTTTGTTGTCTGCACAGACTGAAAGCCACTCTGTGCCCAGTAAACACAATTATCTCAATTTTAAAGACATTGCAGGCTGTTTTTAAAAGAAAACATGCCCGACACAAAGGCCACTGCATCTTCTGTCACTATAGTAAAATGAAGGTTTGCCCTTCATGCTGCACTGCCCTGATGGGCTTTAACAAGCAGCCTGAGAGAGGGCCGTGGTGCAGCCTCTGGAGAGCCACCTACTGTACACTCTGCATCTTTGTTTGTGTGTCAGGCTGCTGATGTGCTTAGCAGGCTCTGAATAATAGAAAGTGCATCATATTGATCAGTGACATTGAGCGCCAGACTTTCACTGACTTAATTATGTAAATAAAGCAGTGTGCTAACAAGGAAGTGGACGCAGCGCTCCTTATTGTTGTGCACATTTACTCCAGGTAGTGCACTGTGTTTACTCTTGTTTGGCTGTGTATTATCCCATTAACATAAGTGCATACAAGAGGGCCTTTAATGGCATTGTTTGGCCGGGGTGAAGTGTTGGGAACTTAAAATGAAAGTGCTCCACTTTGAGTTGCCATGCTGCACACTAGAACTTCAGGATTTTGCTGTAATTATTTGATTTTTATGCATTTTCCCTTTGGGGATCATTAAAATTTCATCTTGATCTTATCTCCTTAATCATAATCTTAAAATCTGTTTGAATATGTTGTAACCTGCTTTTCCTCTCATGCTATAAACTGTCTATTTCAGGCTGCAGCCTCAAAGTCTCCTTAAATTTAGCAGGATTTAAGGTAAATCAAGCCTTTTCTGACTTTTTTAAAGCATATCATCCACCAGACGTTGTTTAAAGGGAGCCATAATGGTCCATAATGAAGTTTGTTTTACAACAGCGCCTTAGCATGCGCAGTAAATTAAGTACATAGGCAATGGAGACAGTAGGACTAGAAAATGCAGACGGATACATTTTACTGCATCTCCCCCGTCCACAGTGTCATCCCCTTAAGCTGCCAAGTGAGTGTAGGGGGGTGAATTCATGAGGGTCTTCTGTAATAGGCTGGCACACTCACAGGCACAGCCTGTGGAACCTTACAGGCTGCTGAAGCTGGTCTTGGCATTGCTTTTGGCAGCTCTGTGGTTATGTGCTCTCTCACACTACACATTCTTTGTGGAAAAAAAAGAGAAAGTTTTAACTAGCTGGTGCTCGCGCTCCTTTATAAACGAGGAAGCCCTTGGCATAAATAGATCTACATGTTCATTTGGTATATTAAGAGAGACACACAGTTAAAGAGTGTTCATTACAATTGTAAATTTCTGCCCTCGGGCCCTTAGCCCGGCGCTAGATTACATGAGGTCTATGCTCACGGACAGCGCCTGGCATCTGATTGAGGGTCCAGTGCAGCTAATTAATTTCATTAGAAAGTGAAGTCATCTTCTAGCAGGAATTAATATTTGGAGCGTCATGTTGCTAATTTATTTCCAGATTTAATTAGCTCAGAGAAGAAATGTTGCTTGGGCAAGAGGACTTTTTAATTATCAGCTTGGATAAATTTGAAAATGTTGATGCCTAAGGGTTGAGTTAATTAAAACCTGCATTATTTTAACTTTAATTAGCTCCCATCTTTGTTTTTCCTCACCATATGGCCATGTCCTGTAGTCAAATTTAGTTAATTAAGCTAATTAAGCTAATCATTTTAATTACTCAAGACAATGTGATTGGATAGAGGATGACTACAAGTTTATAGCCAAGTACTTGTTTTTCATTAAGTTGAAGGGACAGAGTTATTTCTGATTGCAGTTGGCAAGCATAGCAGAGTAGTTTGAGAGTGAGGCAGCCTCTGAGATATTAAGGCTGAAGTCTAATTGCATTTCTTGATGATTAAAAAAAATCTTGTCACCAGCGCGGCTCCTTTAGAGGAGAAACAACAACACTGTGAAGCTTTCTGCTCGTATGCTGATGTTGGACCACTGTCGTCTATCAAAGCAAATAAATCACATTTAAAGAGGTTCGGCATCAGAGTGGATGCTCCGTTCCATACCAGGAGAAAAAGGGAGGGAGATATCTTGTTCTGCAGAGAAAGATTTTTCCTCATATACAGGGTGGAAAACGTGTCAAAGCTTCACTTCTGACCAGTTTGTTTTGACCACAGCGGGCTTTGAAATTGAATTGTAACTGGGTAATAGTCGTGTTTCTGTGCTTGCTGGTGAGATAGGATGCTGCCCTTCCCCTTCATGACCCCGGCGTTTGGGATGGCTGGGGTGTCGGTCTCTGTGAGCTGCTAGCAGCTGTGCGTCAGTCTGGACACAAGCTGAGCCCATCCAGAAACCAGGCCTAGCTGACAGATGCAGAGGCTAAACCCAATAATGAAATAATACTGGGAGACATCATGTCCGTGGTTTCCATCATTGTTAAAAGATTTTGGTAGCGTGTACCCCCACTTAGGTAATTTGTTTCCATGTATAATCCTATTGCTCACTATTAAATTAAACCAACTGGTCATTTCAGTTTGGAGCCTATAAATAAACTGGTTGCCGTGTGCATAGCCACTGTGTGGGACGTCTCATCTGATTAGAGGGGAAGCACTTAATAATTTGAACTGAAAAAGGTGACCTTCAGTGTCAGGTGACCTCAGTGGTCTGCCACACATATGGCCCAGCAATATTACTAATGTCTGCTCCTAATGTATTTTTACAATCCTGATCCAGGGCCACTCTGCACAGATTGTTTTGAGCTAATGTTGGTGTGTGGTGAGACGGTGAAGTGGACTACACTCGAGCTGTTTACTCGATCAAGAGCACAGATATCACGGACAACAGGTGAACTGGTCAAGAGGTGAAAGGAACAGAATTGCTTCACTAGAGTGATGTTGGTCATATTGTGTGTGGTCTGGTTTTGGTTAGTGCCATGATAGAGGAGCACCTACTCAAAGCTAGAATTCAATACAAGAGTGGAATTAGCCACCACATCTCCAACAGGCATTCACTCACTTAAGTGAAGTTTCTCTGTCTATCTGGGTACTCTAGTAGTTCTGTCTCCACTGCTCTGTTAATCTGCCACTAGTGAAAAACAGTTTATCTATGTTTTAGGACATTCAAACAATTCAAAAGTTAAAAAATGTATGAAATGCCTACAAAAGGTATTCACCCCCTTAGGTGTTTTACCCTTTCACTGACTTTATAAATCAATCATGGCCAATATAATTTGGCTTTTTTGACAACAACAAATATAAAAAAACCCCTTAAATGTCAAAGTGAAAACAGATTTCTACAAACTTACGTCAAGTAAATAAAAATATATAATGTAAAATAAGTGACAGTAAGAATATTCACCCTCTTCAAGTCAGTATTTAGTAGACACTCCTTTGGCTGCAATCATAGCTCTGAAACTGCTCAAGCTCTGTAAGGTTGCACAGGGATCAGGCGTGAACAGACTGTTTCAAGTCCCACCACAAATTCCCTTCTGGACTGAGGTCTGGGCTTTGACTCGGCCACTCCAGACATTCACCTTGTTGTCTTTAAACCATATCTGTGTAGCTTTCACTGTATGCTTCGGCTCATTGTCTTGCTGGAAAATAAATCTTCCCCCAAGCCGTAGTTCTCTTGCAGACTCAACAACATTGTTCTCCAGGATCCTTCTATATTTCTTCCAGGACTGGTTGCTAAGAAGCATCCCCACAGGATGATGCTGCCACCACCATATTTCACAGTGGGGATGGTGTGTTTGTGGTGACGTGCAGTGTTTGGTGTCTTCCAAACATACATCTTGTCTGATGGCCAAAAAGCACCATTTTGGTCCCAACAGACCACAGAAAAATAGATTTTCTTTTGCCAGTATTCAAGCTTTGCGATAAAACTGCCAACAAGGTCACAATGAGGCATCATCTTGATACAAAATACAGCATCATTTATCAGTTTTCATGAAGTGCTGTCAGATCTTCTCAGCAGTTTGAAATAAATTATTACATTTGAGTGAAAAGCTAGAACACATAAAGGCTGACAAAAACTGGTTAGTTGACATAAAACCAAAAGGTTTTACGATCATATCTCAATGTATCTGAACACACTCTACAAAGAGGGCAGTCTAGACTGTACCAACCATGAGCTCAGCTCTAGCAGTATTTAGCCTTGTTACAGTGGCGAGGAAACATTCCCTGTAGCAGGCAGGAACCTTGAGCAGAACCAGACTCACCAAGCCACACTGGGGTTGGAAATGTTTTTGGAGCTAGTGGTGGGGGAGAGGCAGTCAGACAGACAAGCAAGTCAGCTCAGCACGTTTGGCCATTCATTGGCCATTTTCTTGAAAATAAAATCTTTCTTAAGCATGTTTCATTTCAGGCAGGCCAAGTTATTTCTTGACATGCCACATAAGTTCTGTTTTTGTGTCTGCAGTTCTCCAAACAGAGATTCCAAGATGCTGAATGGAGAAAATGGACAAAATTGTCCTCTCCCCATGGTTACGGGTGTTTTCGATCAGCATTCTGTCCATCTGAATAAAAGTGCGCTGACTTCCTGGCACTGGATATTAGGAGGCATCATCCGTATATTTACAGATTCATGGACATCACTCACGTATGTTACTGGAAAGAAGGCCTTAAGTAGAACCTGGAAGGGTTTATACTCTCAAGTAATTGTATTCCTGAACTCCAGCACTGATTAGGCAACCATTTTTAAAATCTCTAACTTGGGACATTCTGATTTTACAGCAAAGCCACATGTTTGAGCTCATGGCACTATGTCAGAACCATGGGAGGTACCTACACAGATGAGAAACCGTGTCCAAAATTCAGCCACAACTTGATTTGAAAAATGAAAAAATATCAGGATGTATGCTTCCAAAGTCAATTGATTTTGCCTTGGTCAATACATGTTGTTGAAGGAAACCAAACCTTGACTGTTTGGTTGGTTTTGTATCCTGCATCACTCAGGGTCAGGGGTCTTGATGCTGAGCCCACTGAGCAGTGGATGGTTTCTTGCCGGGGTACAGTTCACACTTTATATTCTTTTCTTTTCTGTAACTAATTTGACGTAGTCTTAATATCTGTAAACCACGATGTCTTGATTTGAACCACTTTGCAATTTGTGTACTCCACGGATTTGAGCCAACATCACATGAGTAAATTCAGCTGATGGTGAGTCCTCATTTTTATTCTGTTGTTTTTCTATAAATGCCAGTGACTTTAAGAAGTACAGTTTGCAATGTTTGACCTTCAGGCTAAAATGGCCGACATATTGTTAGTATTACTGCCCACTGCCAGCCAGAAGGCTAACATGTTAGCTTTTTGCTAGGATTATAAGAGCTGACAGCCCCTGTGTTTAGTCAAGTAGATACAGTAGTTGTCACCGCAAGAGGGAAGAGTTTGTATTTGTCCCTCAGGTGGGCCTAAATGATCAGCATTTGTACATCACTGGCTGCCTGTTGGTGGTCTAATATGATAGCCTGTAGCTAGGATTATGTTTGTCAGTTGAGGCACTGATATAGAATATTTTCATCCTGCTTTTTTTTTTAATGGAAAATTGACTTTCCCTGTACACAAAAGACTGCACAGTGATCAGCACTGATACCTCACAGATGAAGGTTGCTGGTTTAAAATCTCTAAGTAAATGGGCTTTCCTATGTGGAATTTGCATGTTCTCCTTGAGCATGATTTGGTTCCTTTTCAGGCATTCCTTTTAAAGTCCAAAGACATGCAATCATTAAACTATGGAAATAAGTAACCAAGCTGTAACATAACGTTTCCATTTATTGTGTTTATATAGTTCTGTGCAGAACTTTTAGGCATGTTTGGGCCAAAAATCGAGGCTGAAGTAAGGTGTGTAATAGCAAGTAAACTTGCCAGAGGGCACCATCGGTCAGGAGGGAGGATTGACATAACCCTGGTCCTGTTCTTGCATTTTACCAGGGGCATGGGGAAATAATTTGTTGAAAAAAATAACAAAGTTCACGCCTTAGGGCAGAGTCAAAGGTGGATATGGCATGTAAGTATGGCCTAGGGTACCATCCAGGCCAGTAGTAGGGTTTCCATGAGCCCCTGATCTTGCTGTGGATGTCCCAAGGGCCTGAAAACTGCCAGTGGTCTCTTGAAGTATCACCCAGTGTAGAAGGCCTGGACGTCAAGCTTGACCTTGACTGCCAAGAAACACACGTGTTTAGACTTGGATCAGGCCTGACTTTGGCTGCAGATGCCCCCTGCAGCCCCAAGATGTGGCACACTGGGCCCCATGATGAATCCTTAGTGCCCTGTATATGGTCAGATCAGGTATGGGAACATATGCCGGTTCAGCATCAACCTTGGTCCTGCATTGCTCTAGCCTCCTGATGGCTACCATCCAGGCCTATTCAAGGTCCATGCCCCATCTCTCCAGGTATCCTCCCAGCTTCCGCCTCTGTTATGTGCCATACTATTATTTATTGTCTTTGAGGCACTCTGTGGCTGCCATACCTCTGGTCCTCTGTGGCACTCCATGACCTCCATACTGACATCCATACTTGGTGGCACTGTTCAGCCCTCAGACGAGACCAGCCCACTGCAGATCCTGGGCACCCATTATGCAGTGAGCTGGATAAGGCACAGGAAAGCGCAACAGGTGCTCAAGAAAGCACCGCTGCCATTCCCGTATCAGGCAGCTGACCCTTCCTGTCCTTGCTCTCCTGAGCACATCAGCATTAGACACATGGTCTTGCTAATGATACCCAAAAATGCACCAAAGAGATGTCATCAGAAAGGAGTCCAGCCGGCACCTCTGTTCATCAGTCAACATCCATGCCTCACAAGAGTAAGATCAGGAGGACCAAGGACCAAAAGACCCAGACTTTCGTCTGCATGCTCAGATACCAGGAATAGCAGTGTCTTGCTCAGCAAACTCATCACCCCATTTGCAAATCCAAGCCTGCAGTTGATCTCAGCCTCGGGGGAGTAATGGATTCCCCTACCAAGGTAGGTGAACTTCTCTACAATTTCCATGCTCTCACCATTCAAAGACACAGAATTGATGGCAGATTTCAAGGCACCCCCGAATGCCTGGATCTTTGTTCTGGCCTAGAACACATGCCTCCTCACTCAGCAACCACACAAGGATATCTACAGTCTCTGCAAGGATCACAGCATCATCAGCAAATCCAGATCAATTATCTGGACATCGCCAAACGACACTCAACAGTTACAGTTGTTGCTAACGCAGTTGAAAAATATTGCCGTTGGTTAATAACTTACACTGATTCTTGTGTAAAGAAATAATGTTTTATTTTGTATAACCATGTAAACTTAAAGTTCATCATGATTTACAGTTTGCACTTTGAAGTCATTTTGCCAAAAGTTTTTTTTTTTCCGTACATGCATATAAATGCTTTAAAGTCTACTACTGATTTGCCAATATGGTACAGTTCAGTGTATAAAATCCCTACTGAGAATTAAAACATTGAAATAAATTGGTGATGGAATAGACTGATATATTAATAACTTTATCAATGTTCATTTAGTTTGACTTTGATTAGCCTTACAATGAACAGTGGGAATTTTCTACACTGACTTTATTCTGATCCAAACATTAAAAATAAAAGGCTCCAGGTCCAGGTCTGGCCCAGTCTCTAACATAAGCTCCTCCTTGGCCAAGGAGAGCTCTGTGAGGAGCAGCTTAATAGATTTAGATGAAAGGAGGGAGTCATGGAGGCCTCGACCGACAGAGAGCGAGAGCATCTGCTCAAAGGCCACCTCCCCACGCCCGGATCACCATCTCCAGAAGAAGTCGGGCAGGCATGGAGCCTCCATCTCCACGGCTCCACACTAATTCCAGTGCCCCCGCCACACGCAGGCTAATTAAGGCCATGCATTTATTTATGACTGAGCTCATTAAACAGCGAAAAAGATGGTCGCCGCTCTGAAAACACATTAGTCCCCGAGGAAACTGCCTGTGAAGTCGCTCCCCTCAGGGTGTTTCAGGTCACAGATTCTGAATCTTTGTGACATATGAAGAAACAGCAAACTGTAATGCCTTTAAAAAAAAAAAAAAACATCAGTTCTGAGGCGATGAAGGGATGGTTCAGGACATTCTCCAGGGTAGATTTGAAGCTGCATGAACTGGTCCTATAATTACATGGATAGGTCATTGACCGGGGGACGAACGAATTGAACTCTCAGGTCGTTACTTTGCATTTTATCTGGGGGTATTTTGTGAAATCTGTTGTTCTTTACATTCATGATGGACTTCCTTTAACAAACCGTGACAACTGCAGCAAAAAGGAAAGACACTTGAGGCAAATGTAATTAATGGACATAACTCAGCTAAGATGAACAGCAAAATGCCCCCAACCTCTAACACAAGCAACCACGTGTTATGTTACCATGGTATTTAAGTTAATTCAGGCCTTGCAGAGCTATGAAATCATAGACAGATATCCTCCAGGTATATTTCCTGAGCCTTCAGTGCTTGCCTTTCTCTCTCGTTTCCCGGGTGTGTGTGCGTTTGTGAGTAAAGGGCATAGACAGAGAGATCTTTTGCAGATCCTACTCCCTCCCTTGTAATTGCAAAGATAATGCCAAATCACACAGTCCTTTGCTGAGACAACTGGCAACTTGATTTAGTGCTCTTTAATGGCTCCAACTTTGAAGACTCTGAAATTCCTTGTTTCAACTCGTACTGCTGTGCTGCTCATCTGGACTGGAAACAAATGGAAAATAAAGTCTTTCATGCTTTCCCTTAGAAAGCCCACGCCTTTTTATACAAAATAATAAGTTGCAAGAGTTACAAAGAACTCTTTGAATTATATGTAGTTATTGTTTGGTGGCTTTAAAGAAAAGCTAGCAGTCAGGGGCTTAATGCTAACATCAAACTACAAGCTTCAGCAAGAGTCCTGCTATTAAACCAGGCACCCCCCTTGTTATGGTGTAAAAGTTTAAACTGGTGAGGCTGGAGTAAACAATAACTCCTTGTGCAAATGAAGTCGTATACATTCACCTAAGTGGGAGTTTGAACAGATGGAGTACCAGCAGTAAACAAACCAAGCATGTAAAGGTTTGTTAGTACATGTAACGTACAATCCCGTGCAGAAGTTTTAGGCATATAGGGCAGCAAGCGATTATCATGGGGCGACATGACACACGTGTCAGAGGCCAAGGTCAAGCTTGATGGCATCTTTATTGTCCAGGCCTTTTCCCTTGGGACATCCACAGCACAACCAGGGGCTGCCTGGATGGTACCCTAGGCCATGCTTATGCCCCACATCCACCTCTTACACTGCCCTAAAGGTGTGGACTTGTTATTTTTTCAACAGATTATTTTTCCATGTTCCCGGTAACATGAAAGGACATCCAGAGCATGATGTGACAATCTTCTTTCCTTCCCACCCAGTGGTGCCCTAAGGCAGCTTACTCAACACAGCAATGCTTACTCAATTTTTGGGCCAAACATGCCTAAAATTTCTGCACAGTACTTTATATATGATATCATAACTTACCCTATAAACCAACTTACAGTTATGACGACTTCAAAAGTCATAGTTTGGGTACAGGTGTAAAATAAAGAATTGAGACTGCCAGTAAACTGTATCCTGCTCCTGATTTTTGTTAGGGCCTTATCACTCAAGGCTAGATTAGCTACATCCAGCTAAAGATCCCCACCTAAATTCGTGGCTATAGTGGGTAAAGTGTGAACCAGATTCTGTCTGCAGAGAAGGACAAGCTCTCAAATGTTGTTTTCAGTGTTGTATGCATTTCACTTCTCATTTATTAACAACTAAAAGCTCCTGTGAGGAGTTTTAAGCAGGTCTTAAAAAGGTCTGAAAATAATATGTGTGCCTCATTCTTAGGTTACAATGGAAATATGACCATCAGCATGAGGAGCAAATATTTGTATGTAGTAAAAAAGGCATAGTGGTTGGTTTGCATGCCCATGTACAGTGGCTGTTGGCCATGAAGTGGGAAGTCAATGTTCAAAATTGACCTGTGGCTCTTTATTTTACTTCTCTCTATCCCCATTTCTGAACCTAGATACTGTCCTGACACTTACAAGTCTGGGGTTTGACTCAGCAACTCTTTAAACCATTTCTCTGTAGCTTTCGCTGTATGCTTCGGCTCATTGTCTGGCTGAAAAAGAAATCTTCTGCCAAGCCGTAGTTCTCTTGCAGACTTAATAAGATTGTCCTCCAGGATTTTCCTTTATTTTGCTGCATTTACTGTATTTTACCATCTACTTTTACAGATCCAGTGGCTAAGAAGCATCCCCACAGCATGATGCTGCCACCACCATGCTTCACAGCGCGCACAGTGGGCACGGTATGTTTCTGGTTATATGGATGTTTGGTGTCCACAAAACATAACATCTTGTCTGATGGCCAAAAAGCACCATTTTGGTCTCATCAGAATAAAAAACTTTCTCCCATTTGACCATGGAGTCTCCAACAGGCTTTTTTGCGAGCTCTAGTCAAGATTTGATATCAGTTTTCTTCAACAGTGGCATTCTCATTGCCACTCTCCCATAAAGCTTTGACTGGTGAAGAACCTGGGCAACAGTTTTATGCAGAGTCTCTCCCATCTCAGCTGCTGAAGCTTGTAACTCCTTCAGAGTAGTCATAGGTGTCTTGGTGGCCTCTCTCACTAGACTCCTTACTATGACTATGCTTAGTCTCCTAAGCAGATTAGTATGTGCTATATTCCTTCCATTTCTTGATGATGGATTTAACTCAAACTCTAGGGGATGTCCAGTGCCTTGTAATTTTTTTATCCATCCCCTGACATAAACTTTTCAATAACCCTTTCCCTGAGAAGCTGGGAGTATTCTTTTTTCTCCATGGTGTAATGGTAGCCAGGCATACTGACTTGACTTGACCTTCCAGACACAGATAATATTGATGCAGTCACCTAATTTACATTAAATGTTTTTGTTTTATTGACATTACTTGGTAGAAATCTGATTTCACTTTGACATTTAAGAGGTTTTCTGTAAAAAGAAGTCATAAAAGCCAAATTATATTGATCATAATTGATTTATAAAATAATTTAAAAAGAAAAAAAAAACAGTGGGGTGAATACTTTTTATAGGCTCTGTAAATAAAGGCACAAAAGTCCCCCAAAATAAAGGAAATATAACTTAATAAATTAGGTTGATAGCATGCAAATGTGCATCTTGTACTGGAGTATATATCATCATTTCACATTCATTGTTAGACCATCCAATACAAATGTAATTTTTATTTTAGTTCACATCAGTTATTTAACACTTAAAAATAAACAAGAAACAGGAGCAGTCTGAATTCTGACAGTTTTTTTTGCAGATTTTTTTCACTAATTGCTAAAATACAGACTCGTGAAATGTTTATAGTTTTTTAACTATCATTTTTGTTGGTCTTTTTCTTGGAGGCAGTGGTGAAATGGAGAACTGGTGTCACCATTATAGTGTGCTTGTGATGCTCCTGGCACAGAAGGGCTAAAATCAATCCACAGGATACCCTCTCAGCTCTTCATTTTAGGATGGCTGATAAACAACAGCATTTGGTGACCTTTTGGTGTTCTTATGGGGGATTTAACCCCCTGCTCAGAGCTGCACCACACTGCTGGATCCAGCAGGAGCATGGTGAGTGCTGGAACTCAGATGGGATTTTTTTTTTTTTTTCCTGCTGGCATCATAGGACACCAAAACGGTTATATCACACGTCCAGGTCCTCTGATTCACCGGACAGTGAGAGACTGAGTCTGACAGCATTTTAAGACTCATCATGTAGAGTCACTGACAGTTTGCAGGAGTCCATTGTGAGAGAAGAAGAGGGGTGGGGGGCTGGGGAGGACCCTTTACTCTCTGTATGAGATGCTTTCAACAGCAGGCAAACTGGTTCTGCACTTACTGTGAGAGGAAGCTCTGAGTGTTTGGAGTACTCAGCCCACTTAATGCATTATTATTGTTACTACATTCTTGAGGAGAATGGGGGAAAATGGAACAAGGAATGCTTTTCAAGAGTCAAACCAGTAAAAGGTTTAATGTGTGTGTGTGTGTGTGTGTGCACAGGCGGAGGGGTAAACATGAGTGTTGACTGTCTCATTCCTTTTTTTATTTATACTCATTTTTTCAATAAAATCTCATAAAAGCAGCCTGAGCTCAGATGTCGTATTTGTAATATTCTCCGGAGAAATAAACATTTATGCCATGGAGAAAGAGTGGCTCCCATTCCTTTTGCGTGTTTATTTTTTCAGTGAACAGGATGATGGAGTTTCTTGATTATAAACTGATTAAATTTCCTTATTTTTAAAGCTGTCGTTCCTCCTGACATTTTGATATTGAATGACTGTTGTAAGAAACAATATGTTGAATTTTTCCCCTGAAATGTCTACAATAATTGATGCTAAGTTAAACAAAATTATAAATCAAAAGTTGCTCGCAATTCCTCAAATAAAGTCGATATGCTGCTCCCCCATGTCCACACTTCATCTGTAGATGCTGCACAGAGATCAGGACAAATGCACCAGTTATTTATATTTTATCAGAGCTCCCATAAGCACAGAAATAAGTGTTTATTGGTGAAAAGGGTAAATTATAATAGTTATAATAAGGGGGACAATGTTGGATTTTTGCCAATATCACTATTTTCAAAATCATTTTAGCCGATACTGATATATACACGCCAATTTTGTTCATAAAAACAGTGCTAAGATGGAAACAGCCAAAAACAGGCTAGCAGAGCATTTCAGTCAAGATGTTTAAAGCTTCAAGGGATATTTCAGTATATTTGATGTTGAGTTGTTTAAGGTATGTAGTGATAGTAGTGGCATTAGCCTCCAGAGATTTCAGTGACCATTGTCCCTTAAAACAGGATGAGCTTGAAGAAGCTAGTACTAAAAGTGCCAAAGATGGGTATAGCTGCTCCGCTTAATTGATTGAGTTTAGGCAAAAATGGGCCAAAAACCAATGCTCAATGCAAGATTGGCTACTATCTATATTCATTTCCGCCCCGGCGTATCTGAGCAGCTGTTAGTGAGCTTCATCAGAGGGAAACAAAAACATTGAATTAAGCTAAAACTAGTTATTTCAGCTTAGTTTTCCACTTCAACAGATGACAAATTGTTTTCATAAAGCAAACATATTGCGTCGATTGTAGCTTATCTAATTGTCAGCCATTAGAAGAATAAAGCAATAAATTTACCTGGATGGCAAATTTCCATTCAGCTCCTCTGGCCGGGGTCAGTTCCTCCGATTTATCTTTAGAAAGTTGAAGAAGGTCCATTAAACACTGACATTCAGTAAGGCAGGGAACTCTGGATGGGGAGTGATGCAGGCTGCCGATATCTGTGAGACGCTGCTCTCCACTTGCAGGGTCCTGAATAAGTGCTGTGACGTCTCACTCATGACAGCGTAGTTCTTGTGGGCATGGGCTTACAGTTTCAACACCAAGGTAAGCTAACCATTCTCTGTTTAAGTTTCTTTCCCTCTGTTTCTCTCCACTGAGTCACCTTTTGAAGAAGTTCCTCTGTGTAGTACGGGTCATAAGTGTTCCATCATATCTGCATTAAACAGCACATCATCAACACTCCAAACTGCTCATTTTAGTTTGTTTTAGCTTAGTTACTTCTTGTTTCCTCTGATGAAGACCCAAACAGCTGTTCACATATGCTGAGGTTGAAGAGCACATAGCCAGTAGCTGATGCATTGCATAATAGTGCCAAACACAAAGACTATGTGTGAAAAATAAAATACTTCAAAAAATGTTTGATTTAGTGTTCAGTTGAGACAGCATTGTGTTTTGGCTCATTCTTTCCAAAAAATCAATAAATTATGTGGAGCAGCTGTACCCACCTGTATAGCCTAGCTTCTCTAAGTTCATCCTGTTTTTGAAGGGGCAACATTCACCAAAATCTCTGGAGGCTATTGGCACTACAATCATCAAGTACCTTGTACAACCCAACTTCAAAAATACTCAGATATCCCTTTAATGTCTCTGCAGCCCTTCTCAAGATAAAGTGGGTTGTGAATGTGATCCTTGAAAAAATTCTCTCCAAAAAGTAAATCTCTTTAAAACATGCTTGTTGTTCTGCCTCCTTCATTTGTCACATTTTTGTCCTGAACAAGTTCCAAACCAAAGTATTTTTTATTTAACAAATCTGATCAGTTCATTAAAATATCCAAAATTTAGGTAGCATTTTATCATTTAGGAGTTAGTTGATGGTGGGTTTGAGGCTTGACCAGTTGAGAGCCGCTGCTCTACAGGCACTAATACACTTTTATGATCGGAAAGTTAGTGGCATAAACACATGTTTAACATCATTTGGAAGGTAAATATTAGCTGCCTCAGTATTGATAACGTAATTATTATATGATGGTTGCACAGGGCATTTGCCCAGACTGTAACATTTCCTGTCAGTTGAAAATATTTGGCAAAGCCTGAGTGATGCAAGCCATATGTTAACCAGTCCTTGGATGCTGACACACTGAAACTCAAACACAATGCAGATATAAAGGTGAAACTGAGGCAAGTCTAAAGCATCCTGACAAACAGCTGATTTGTTCTGCCATGCAGCAGTGTTTTTTTTTTTTTTGACAGCTATTTTTAATTTTAGTCTCAGTCTTAGTCTTTAGATTAAATGCCTTTAAGTTTTAGTTACATTTTAGTCATTTCTACCTTTAATTAGATTTAGTCTAGTTCAGTTGATTAAAAATCAAAAACATTTCAGTCTAGTTTTAGTCCGTAAAAAGTCCTCACATTTTGGTCTTTACTTTAAGTCTAAGCGTTTATTCTTTTGCCTGAATGTGGTACCAAATCATTATTAGTGTTCTATACTAGTGTTGTACTCAAGATCACACTATAGTACTACTTTTTTCCCATCTTAAAGCTTGCTGTTGCATTGTAAAATGATGCTATTCATTCCTTTGTAGCACTCAGGGAAGCTTTTCTAGTGCACCTTGAACTTGGGTGACCTTCCAGGGACTTTAAGGATTAAATCCTTGCTGCTAGATCTGATATTAAATGTCTTTTTATTCACTTTTTTTTTTATCCTTTTATGATCATTTATTGCAGCTAGCTCAAATGCTGACAGCTGTATTGTTTAACTGTTTATCCAGAATGTTTTGTGAGGGGCTGTCAACCAATGGTAGGATGTTCCGTCTTGCTGTGTCAAACTGTGCATGCTTAAACATGCTGATTTTTAATGGAGACGGCCTGAACACTTAATGGGAAAAACAACTTAAAGTGTCACAGAGAGGATGAATGTTATGATTTCATTTGTTTTAGTCACAATCTGAGTTCACTGTAGGGCTAAAATAATGTGCCCGTTTTCCACAGCACTGTCAGTCCAGAGAGTTTGCACTGATATTGGATCATTACTCGGTATCTGCTGATACTTTTAACACTCTGGTATTGGAATCATTATCAGGAAGGAAAAAATGGTATTGGACCATCTCTATTCTCTATTCCCTTGAAATCATATTCTGTTATTGTTTTGATTGAGAGCCCCTTGGTGGTAGAATGAGAATACTGTGCAATTAAGACAACTTTTAGACCTTAAATGTTTCAAAAACATGGGAGACCACAGACATAAGGACAATTTTAAGCAGTTTTAATCTTAAAATCCTAACCTGACATAAGGGAGGAAAAGAAATCCAGGCTGGCTGTCCTGGTGTGAGTTATGAAAGTACTTAACATCTGGTTGGTGATGCTGTTTTTATTCCTATTGGTTGGTATTCTGTCAGAGACAGTGGGACCTAGAATCGTGAAGCATGTTTGATATTTATGAAATGAGGTCATAGGGGCGTTAAATCTGGCTTTAAATCAGGTAGCACGTGGCCAGTTTAAGAAAATTATAAATGGAAATTTTTGGACAAACAGAGTTTTAGTTTCCTGTTTGAATTTTAAAAAGATTCCCTCAGCAGTTGTTTATTTTTTCTAGCAGTGGCGCTCCTTGCAAATATTTTCCACTGTGGTAATGTGACTTTAGGAAGATAAGATTCCTGAGGGCAGGAGGTGCTTTGTTTCTTCTGTTGCATTTTGAGTGCATTTCCCCTGCAGAGGACATCTGAGCGTAAAGTGAGCCTCTCTTCGTCAGGAGGTAGACCTTTTAACAGTAAAAAGCAGAGCTTTACCAGTGCTCCTTGCACCAGAGTTCACAGCATACATAATGGAGAGGATAGAATTACCTGCTACTTTAGGCCAAACATGACTGCCAATAATTGCCTTACTAATATTTGCATGTCCCTCTTTGTGTTATTGAACACCGTGCTAAGTAACTGAGCACCCTAGCACAGACACTATTTTAAGTTGTTTTCTGATTCCATGGTGGGTTGAAGAAAGACAATTATAAACCACATTTCACACCATTATGGTGTTCTAAAGGGCTTCAGGTTTCTTTGAAAGCTTGTATTCTGCTCAGCTGAGTACCACACTCAAATACTATCATCTATAGATGGTGTCATCTTTTGACAATCCACATCTGAAAGAAAGATTAGTCCTAACTCTGTCCAGTCGGTAGTAAATTCCTTTGTTTAATAATAATTTGACCTATAATCACTCTAATCTGCAAAAGCTGGAGTGTAGTAATGAGATGCTTCACTTGCCCAAGTTTTTGTCAGAACCGGATAAATGGTTTATGAGATACAAATGAACAAAGGAACAGACAAAACCCCTTGGACCTAATCAGTGTAATTACAGAAATGTTGGAACGCAGTGGTGGGATGCATAATTTTCACAGGTTTTGGCAAAAACTGGTCGAGACTGGCCAAGCAAACAGATGGATGGATGAGCTAATGAAGGAACAAATAAAGAAATGAAAGTTGAATGATGGTATGGAGGAACTTCTGCTTTAGAAAGACTAGGAACTGGTAACGCAGCGTGTGTGTGTGTGTGTGTTTAATATGTTCTCAGAAACATGAAATAACAAACTAACCTGATGTCTGCACACATCTGAGAGAAAATCAGTTCATTTTCAGATTTAGACATTCAATTGATGTTAACAGAAAACACAGTAAGAATTTTTTTTTCCCAGTTTCCTTTCTGTTCCAATGAAAGTCCCAAAGAATTAAAAAAAAAAGATCTGGAGATTTTAATACAAGTTTTGTTTGTACACATGTCTATGTCTCTCATGCTGGTTAAAGTGGTTTTTTGAGCTAAGCTGGAAAAGGCAATGGCTGTGTCTAAAACCACACACCAACTATATGGCGTACTATATGGGGCATTCACCACTTTATTGTGTTGTCTGTGTTACAAGAGAACATTATTGTACCCTGTATTTGGACTCTTTGAATGGCTGTTTTGTCACATTTCATTCATATTTAACTTAATTTGTGCAGAGTATGACTAAAGCCCCAAACACACTGGCGCTGCACCATCGTGTCGTGTCATATGATGCACCTCAGTTGACATCCCTAGCACACAGCGACAGCAGTGTATCAACGGTCGAACTCCCCACCAGCCACTGCTGGGCCAGGGGCTTGATACAAGAGCCGAGGGCCTGCTTGGGCCTTGCCTCAAGTGGGAAAAAAAAACACAAGAGCAGTGATATGTCACTGGCAGCTGAGGCCTACACCTCGAACAGAGGATGGCGCTGAATTTATTTTTTCTGTGATCTCAAACAGAGCTGCTACTGCAGCAGCCGAGAGGAACAAAATAGCTGTTCCATCAGGAAAACACTCCTGCCGCTGCAGCCAGCCTGGCTGGGAAAGAGCAGTGGCGTAAAGTGCCACTGTGCAGTTTGTTCGTAGAAAATCATGGGGGAGATCATTCCCAGCCCATGTAGGTTATATGCAGGTTGCAAAAGGGGTCCCATGTGGGCTTGTCAGTGGGTTTCATATTTATCTCAACAGTTATTGCCTGTGTGAACTTCAAGTAGGATCTACCTGGGATCTCTTGAGATGGGGCCTATATGGGTCTGATGGGTTGATCCCTCTTGAAGGCCACATGGGCAATCACAGGTGCAGGGCCAACATGGAGCTCGCAGACATGCTCACATGGGACCCATATCACAGCCCACAAAGAATCCATATCAGGCCCATATGGACTTGCTGGCTGGGTTTGCACATGCATCAGACATCGCAGTATTTTGGGCTTAAGAGTATGACTAGGCTCATTTATAATAATAATAATAATAATAATAATACATTTTATTTGTAAGTGCCTTTCTAAGCACTCAAGGACACTACAGATGAAAAACATTTACAATAAAACAAGAGATAAAAGCGTAATACAGCATCAAATGGAACAAAGTAATTTATGCTCGACATTTGAAACACATACAGATATGGACAGAGATTTCTTTTCATTCATGTACTGTTGAAGCTTACAGATGTGGGCCAAAAGTTGCATTACCACTGCTAATCCTGGTGGCAGTGTTGAGCAATGTAGCCAACAGTTCAGCAGAGCAGAGCAGCAAAACACAACAAAGGAGAATCATGTGAAAAATGGTGAAACTTTACTTGCATTTTCTAAGGAAATTTTATCAGAAATATTGCATGGGTTGTTAGAAATGACAAACATGTAATGCTAGCTCACCTGGGCACAGAGATGGACAGCTACAACAGAGCAGCTGGGAGGAGGATGGACAGAGCAACAATGACAGAGTTACCTCCAATTTCCAAATACAACGGCTGTCCCACAATCTGCCAGTCAAAACACACTGCAGAGCAAATTGCTCTCTCTCTAGCAGTTCCACTGCCACGCTACGATCCAGTTTGACTCTGGTGTGTCTCAGAAGCACTACTCTGCCCCACTTTGTTGAAGATAAAGGTCTGCAGGTCTATTTCCAGCGCCATCCACTGCCACACCTTATCAATCTACATAGAGCGGATCGATCCAAACAGCTGGGAAAACTTGCAAAGTATCTGGTCAAATTCAAAATACAACAGTGCACTAACTCCAGATAGAAAATCATCACAAGTATTAAACTGGATGTTTTACAGTTTTATTGATTTTATAAATCAATCCTGGTCAAAATAATTTGTCTTTTTGTACATAAAAAAAATAACTGTGAGAATACTAGCACCAATTGTCTGGACCACTGTTGACTTAGGTCTGTCATTTCAAAGGGGTTGAATATTCATGCATTCACTTATTTGCATTATATACTTTCATTTAATAGAAATCTGTTTTTGCTTTGACAGTAAAAAGTTTTTTTCCTCTCCAAAAAAGCCAAATCATGTTAATCATGATTGATTTATAAAATCAATAAAAGTGTACAACACCCAAGGGGGTACATACTTTTTATAGGAACTGTGTGTGATATACTGAATGAAGCTTTCATGGCCAATTGAGGCTTTCAGTTTGGTTTAGGAATTTTGTAGGCAGTGGAGCCTGTGTTACACAACACCAGATAAAGTTTTATACAAAACACATCCTCCTCCCAGGCCATAAATCCTTTATGTGTCTAATAAATAAATCTTGTTGAAGTTATTATCTCAAGCATGTGGAAGGTGTTACATCTAATGTTTCTGAGACAGTAAACAAAGGAGAGAAAACCAGTTGGGCAGAGTTCTCGAGAAGTTCTTTGGCTCACACGGCCTGTTAAGCAGAAAACAACGTGCCACAAAAATCCCCTATCATGTCGAGATCTCTGATAATCAAAAACTTGTGGCAGAATGAAAACATAAACTAATTATGAATAAATACAAGGTGACTAATCGTAAGTAATCCAGTTGCGGTGCATCAGCAGACTCCCTGGTGAGAGCAGGAAGGAGCTAGAGTTGCAGTGAAGTGATTTCCCTCAGGCTGACATGCCATTTAAGTGTGCTCCATTGTTGTGGCTGAGATCCATTAGCCTTCACTCTACTTTGCCACATCAAAGCAAACTCTCACATATGGATTATGTGTAAATAGAGTTTTTTTTAATAATTTCACTGAGACTAGGGTTGACCTATTTGACTTGTTCAATACGTTGATTCAAAAAAGGGAGACGTATGAAATGGGTGTGCTCGCCGCACGTGTTCAGCTTATATTTATGTGTGTGTGTGTGAGAGTAAACAGCTTAATGGAAGCAAGCGGATTTCATAATGGAAAAGGCCAACGTCAGTAGCACGACATAGTGTTGTTATGCTGTGGATTACTGAGGGCACTTAAAAGCAAATCAAACCCAAAATCAACTTAAAGGATAATTCATTTTTTAAAAATCTGATACTCAAAGGCTTCTTTGGCCTGACGCGCCTTTAATAAGCAGGTGAAAGCATGGCCTGTCATCAGCTCCATAAAAACCATGGATGTCAGCTGTACCATGTTTCATAATCAAATCATCCTAAAAGACATTAAATCAAATGCAGCAGTTAAGCTAAATGAGGATGATGTTTTTGAAGCATTTCGCTGTCATCTAAGTATTAATGCTGACTGCATCTCCATGATGTTTGCAATAGCTATTCCCCAAATATTCCAGTTTTAAGTGGTTCAAGGGACTTTCAGCCAAAGGTCCATTTAAATGCCACGTGAAACAGCAGAATTATCCCATAAGATTGTTTTATGTTTTGTTAATCTGGATGTTGCTGCTGCTTTTGTGCATTTGCAGTGAAAGAGTGGGGGTTTAAAATAACACCATGAGAAGGTTTGAGTTTCTAAATGAAACTGTGATTTATTAAATCACTCGCTGTTGAAGATATGCAAACCCTCTGTTGAATTTGTTAAGTGAACACACTGCTCAGAATCATTATACAGTGCCTATGAAAAGTATTCTAGACCCTAATTTTATAAATCTACAAAGTAATATCAATTAAATAAAAATATGTAATGTAAAATAAGTGTCTGCATAAATATTCACCACGTTTAAGTCAGTATTTAGTAGAGTCACCTTTGGCTGCAATCATAGCACTGAGTCTGTGTGGATAGGCCTCAATCAGACTTGCACAACTAGACACTGAAATTTTACTCCATTCTTCTTCACAAAACTGTGCAAGCTCTGTCAGGTTACACAGGGATCAGGCATGAACAGTCCATTTTGAGTCCTGCCACAGATTCACCATTGGATTGAGGTCTGGCCTTTGACTTGACCACTCCAGGACACTCACCTTGTTGTCTTTAAACCATTTCTGTGTAGCTTTCACCATATGCATAGAATCATTGTTTTGTTCAAAAATAAATCTTCTCCAAAGCTGAGGTTCTCTCTGACTACTTATGATTGTACTCTCAACCTTACAAGCCTTCCAGGGCTGGCTGCCAAGAAACATCCCAACAGCATGATGCTGCCACCACCATGCTTCACAGTGAGGATGGTATATTTGTGGTATCCGCCAAACATAGCAACATAACTTTCTTCCACTTGACTGTGGAGTCTCCCACATGCCTTTCGGTGAACTCTAGTCAAGATTTTATCTGTGTTTTCTTCGACAGTGACTTTCTCTTTGTCACTTTTCCATAAAGCTTTGACTGGTGAAGAATCCAGCTGACAGTTATTTTCAGAGTCTTACATCTCAGCTGCTGAAGCTGGTAACTCCTTTGGAGTAGTTTGAATGTCTGTCAGAGTAGTCATATGTGTGGTCTCTCTCTCACTAGTCTCCTTGGACAGTCACTCAGTTTGTGAGGACGGCCTGATCTAATAATAAAATAATAATACATCACACTTATATAGTGCTTTTTTTGGACACTCAAAGACACTTCACAAACAAAACCAAAGAACAAAGGGGCTCAAGAAAATGCAAGTTTGAACAGGTGAGTTTTGAGTAGTGATTTGGAGTTTTGTATTGAGTCCAAGTTCCTGATGTTTTGTGGGAGTGAGTTCCATAGGGTGGGGGCGGCTGCAGCGAAGGCTCGGTCCACCAAGGTTCGGTGCTTTGTCCTGGCGGTGGGAGTGAGGAGGTTGGTTTTGGCTGATCTGAGGCGGCGGGTGGGGCAGTGCTGCTGAAGGAGATCGGTGAGATAGGGAGGGGCCGGGTTATGGAGGGACTTGTAGGTGATGAGGAGGACCTTGTTTTGGATGAGGTATGGTACGGGGAGCCAGTGGAGTTGTTTGAGAATGAGGGTGATGTGGTCTCTGGAGCGGGTGCGAGTGAGGAGGCGGGCAGCAGAATTCTGGATATATTGCAGTTTTTGGAGATGGGTGGAGGGGAGACCATACAGGAGGCTATTGATCTAGGCAGAGTGGCACGTGTTATATTCTTTTCATTTCTTGATGAAGGATTTAACTGGTCTGGAGTATGTTCAGTGCTTTGGAAAGGTTTTTGTATCCATCTTCTGACTTATACTTTTCAATAGCCTTTTTTTCCGAGTTGCTTGGAGTGTTTCTTTATGTTCATGTTGTAATGGTAGCATAGGATACTGATTAACCTGTGACTGGACCCTCCACATAAAGGTGTCTTTGTACTACAATCATTTGAGACACATTCACTGCATTCACTCTAAGTCATTGTGATACTACTGCCATTGTTATTGATTTATATTATCAATTAAAGGCTAAAACATCCAAAGGGCTGGATGCTTTTTATAGTTACTGTACACACCTTCATTCTCCTGTGAGTCAGACCAAAGGGTGTTGTCTTGGACTTGGTTTTAAATATCTGTAGTCATAGCAAATCATTCACAGCATCAACCTATTATGTTTTGAATGTTGCAGCAACAACATGAGTCCTGTCCACACATGATCCTGTACAGGAATCCATGCAGGGATGCATGATATTGAACTTTTGCTGACATCTGATTTACTGATATTAACCAATTCAGTTCAGCCAATACCAATGTAGATCAGACCTAAAACTTCAGCGTGATCAGACTAAATTGAAGCCAGACTTCAAAAGCAGTAACACAACATAAAATCTGGATCAGATTCATTTTGATATCGCACAGTGTACACCTGAACTTTGACACTACAGATGGCCTAAATACAAACAAAACATATCAGCCCTAGCAGCTGAATGGCCTCAGACATCTATAATTTACAACTGTGATTTCACAACTTTTATCTGGAGATTCCTGTTTTCTGTAAGAAGGACTTGTTTGGACACCACAAGTCAAAAGAACCTGTTTGTTGGCTTATACTTTATGTAACCTGCTCCATAAATTACTGCCTACACCACACTACAACAGATTTTTAAAGACTAAAGTTGACATCCACTCCACTTACTGAGAAACATTTTGCAAGTTCTGAGAATCTCACATCTCCATATACTGTAAGGTTGCTAAACTGCATCTAAATGCATGGTGGAGTGAGTGTTTTAATACTGTATATTGTTATTGTTACATTACAAACAAGAAGCTTGCTAACAATGTTCTTGAGGCTGTAGGGGTTGTACCAAAGCTTTCATTGTTTCAACATTTTTTCTTATGTTGTATTAACATCCAAACATGTGGAATATGGGTAATATGTAGCATATGTTGTTTGAGGTTGCCACAAGTGAAGGCTTTTTGTTCACAATGTTTAAATAGTTGGATGTTTTGGAATACAGAGGCAGCTAAATGCGTTTACTACTGGACATTGTATGATGTCTTGTCTTGTACCATTTGTGAGGCTGTCCTCACAGAAATCATCAATCTATCGATCAGCTGTCAGTCAGGTTAAACTCAGATTAAACCAGCCTTTGTGTGTGTAGTGACATACGGGTACCATTCATATTTAAGCCTGGTTTATACCTCTGCAATGAGTCTATGCCATCATAAGCACTGCATGCTTGTGTGTTGGCGTGTCATCTTCTCTGCAATATTTGGCAGAAATGCTACTCAGCAATGCAATTCTTACACCACTTCCTAGTGCTGCTGTCAAAATTTCCTGCCCGTTTGTACAAGAAACCAACTGAGCACACTGTGTTGAAGTTGGAGTTAATAAATATTGGGCAGCAGTTAATTCAACTTCAATTACTGTGAAAAACCAAAAATAAGTAGATGGAAAATGCCACCATTGAATTAGCTAAGGCAGAGGATGGGGAAATGTATATGGATATTCAGCAATGCTGGCAAGTAGATTTGACTTATTGTATTGCCATCTGCCACCACTTATCACACAGCAGAGGATGCAATATGCCATTCTCAGAAGCAGACACTCAGGTCTACCCAGCGGACCAACCAAAGGGTTTGCGGTCTGCATCATTTATTACTTTCAATATTTTCTTTTATTTATTTAATTGTTTGTTTTTGTATTTTACAGAGAAAGTGCATAATAATCAACATTTCAGTAAATGAACCAGAGTTAGCCAAAAGGCTAGTTTCCATCTGGAGTCTCTGCTTAGATTTTAGAAAAACAAGAACAAAATACAAGAAAAGATTTGTAAAATTCTGCCACCAGGGGGCTCTCAATCAAAACAATAATACAACGTGACTAGTAAAGACCAGCGCTGCCCAGCTCTGCTGTTTACTTCCTTCTTACTGAGGACTCTTTTCAGTCAAAACAGCGTATTTACTAAGGCGTAAGGCATATTTACTAAACAGGGTTCGTGCCAGAAATGCTATAGCACATGCACACCCTTGGATCACTTCCGGTGATCCTTCTCTGCCTTTTTCAGTGCATTTTCTTCATCATGAGAAACTTATGAATGTATCCATGTCACACAGGGGAGTTTGGGGATTCAACTCGCAACTGATGGTTACAATTATAAATATTAAGAATTTCTCTGTCTTTGAAAATTTAAGGAAATATTTGAGACACTCTTACACCTCAATAAAAAATAGGAATGGTCACTTTTTAACTTAGAGAAGATATTTCAGTGCAAAAAAAATCAGCGTACTGTATCTTTAAGTGAAAATAAACAAAACAGAATAAAAACAAAGCAATTATGGTGCAAGCAGTGCCTGGCAATGAAAGAATAAACAGAATGTGTAGCTATAATCAGTGGTGCAGTGCAAGCTATACCTGGCTATACAGTATACCCACTTTTTTGTTTCCATAGAGTATACCCACTTCTAAATGAAGATTATACCCAATTAAGAGAATACCAATTAAGAGCATATCAATTAACAGTATACCTGCTTTTGCATGCGTCACTAAACCACAGGATATAGAGTATCATCAGTGGAGTAGCTGGGTCATTAAATATATAAAGCATGCATGAAAGACATGAAGTAGCACAGGCAAATGAAAAAAAAAATACATGCAACATGCAGAACAAATCATGTGCAAATCATAAAACAGTGTTAAGCAAATGTTAAAATCTACATGAAATTACACAAAACAGACCTGAAACAACATCTAAACAACAGAACATGATTTCCTGCTTCCTGTTTGAAGTTACCAAGACTCACTCATTAAATATAGACACTTTTACATAATTTAATTTAACTTTTTTGCATGAATTATAATAAAACTGACCGTTTAAACTTTTTTATCAGAAAGTTGAGATGACCAACTTGAGAGAGTTTCATCAGAGTTTCATGAAGCCAGGTCACTGTGTTAATATTACGATCCACTCCAGTAAAATGCTCATACATGGTTTTACTCCAAGATTGAAATAGGTTGATGACAGGTAAATAGTTCTGAATGCTCTATGTGTGCAGGTAAAAAATTAAGGTTCCATGAATTAAAGACTGATCCGCCATGATTGCCCTAAGAGGTAATTGCCTGTAGCAGTCATGTTTCAACATTTTTGCCTCACTAGACTAAGGGTTCAGAAGATACTTTCAGACCCATTGGTATGCAGAGCATATTGGTTTCTTTCGGCCTTGCAAGGTTTTGGTCCTGTTCAGACCCCGTTACACAACGCTAAAGTCTGTTTACTCTTTCTGCCTATTTCCTCTTGTATTCAAGCTGATTTTTGCATGAAAGTCTTCTCCTGTACAGCAGCATTGTTTCAGCGGCGGCGGCCGGCTCATGAGGGGCCGAGACTCTCCACAGATAAGCGCATCAGCCATTACCGGGTTCCTCCTTCAGACCTATTAGGTCTTGCAAGGACTTCAAACACCAATTTGTTCTGCAAATAGCCCATTCAATTTGTGGCTGCCAAAGAGAGACACCTCTCTCCCTCTCTGCTGTAATTGAATCTTCAAAGGGACATTTTCCTCCATTTCTGTCAGGTATTAGAGTGATGAATAGCAAACGGTCATTTGAACAGAGAGAGAGGATACATGTTTATCCATTTTCAGTTAGACGCTCATCATGCGCCTTGATGATTGCTTGTCTGGAAATTGAAAGGCAGCACTGCTGGATCTTCAGTGGAGGCTTTTCAATGGTGAGACTGACAAGTCATGCACTAAACATCAGGCCTCTGCATGAGAGATACATTCTTTTGCACTCAGGCTAATGGGATCTTGGAGTAATTATGTAATCCAGACATAAAGACAGCCCTGAGATGCTTCTTCTGTGAAAAACAGACAGTAAAAAAAAAGACCATCATACTATGATGTGAGTGAAGCAGGGACTCCAAATAACACATTTTATCTGCGTTGTGGGCCCGTTGTCCACAACAATTTGTCATTCTTGGTAAACTAGAAGAATCATGACCTAAAATACTGCTTCACTAACTTTGGCCTTATCCCAAAGATGTATTTGTTAGGGGCAGATACAGTGTACATAGACAACTGAGAACAGCCATCCCATGCAAGTATCATAGTGTATCATAGCTAAAGGCATTGCATGTGTTCATTGACTATTGATTAGGTGATTTTTAAAGTGCTTAAATATAATGATATATCCACTGTCAAGGACCACGGAATCAACAGGATCCAATGTAATAATAACTTGATTTTTTAAATAATTTTGGAATATTTCTTTGAGTCAGTGAACTGCTAACATTAATTAAAGAAAAAAGGCAGGAGAGGGAGGTACAGGATCAGGTCAGGTCAGGTATAGGAGCAGATGCCAGTCTAACACATCAACAAGTCAACCTTGGTCCTGCACTGCTCTTGATGGCCATAATCCAGGCCTGTGCCAGACCATGTCCCATCTCTCCAGGAATCCTCCCAGCTGCCCCCTCCACAACGTGGTCGGACCCGTGCTTGGACCAACCCACAAGGTCCTGGGCACCCAGCACGGTTATGGCAGTTGCTAACACAGCTGAGGGGGGGGTCAGTGTCCCTTGCATCCCCACGCTTTCAAACTACATTCCACGTAAAGACTACAAATTAAAGATTTAGAGAATATGCCGATTCTTAACTTTTTCAACTTGGTGCAGAATCCAAGCAGGAAAGAGGAGGAGGTGGTCAGGTTGAATTCAAGGAAATGCAGGATGCAGGACTCGGCTATGGGCACAACAAAATACAATTAACTGTGAACAATAACAACAATATACTAACTCTTTGTGTTGTGTGTTCTGATATCAAAGTCATATATTATCATTTTTATCAGCAAATATGATCTTTTTATGACTTTTAGCACCTAACCCTAACCAAACCGCAGCCAGATTGCTTTGTTTAACCTACTAAACAGTCTCAGTTTGGTGAGGATGAGAGTCAGGTGGATGCAGCCTGGAGCACCTCTTATCTCATTTCTTCTCAGCAGGGGCAAAAATACACCATTGCAACTTATTTTCAAAATTCGAGACATTTATGGAGTTTAATGTATAAATATGATCGCTAAGGAATTATTGTTATGTGCCTGGGGTATCATATATAGTTGATGGGGCCGTCAGCATTTGGGATGCAGTTACCGTGACTACCATGACTAATGTATTGTTATTATTTTTTTTTTTTTTACACAATAAGGATATGCTTTATTGTCCCTTTCAGAAAATGTTGGTTAAAGGCGGACTAAAGACCAACTTAGGCTATACGAATTCAGACATATTTTAGCTTGACTGCACCGTCACAGATTTGGCTGGGCCCTGAAAAACCCCAGGACCCTCCCAGGTGTGATTTATTGATAATGACGTATGTACATTGGATCAGTAGCATTGGTGCTCACATCCTAACTGACAGTTTCATGTTGGAGCTGAAAATAGTGTAAAGCTATTAATTAGTGGTGTTAAGATAAACCGATATGGATGGGTTAATCGATCTTGACGTCCAAGGTGAGCGCATCGGTCCGTATAGCCCTGGATTGGTAAAAAAGAGGCATGAATCGGTCTTTGGACCCACTAACGTTAGAGATTGGTTCACTGAGCCTCTGCAGCTTGCTATCATAACCCACTCTGCACATGCTCTGGCTTAACGTCTGTAATCTTGAGCGACCCGTTAGCTGTAGGTGCTCGCTAGGTAGCTGGATGTGTTTCACCTGTCATCGCCGAAATGTCTTTCAGTTACAATTCTGCACCTCAGAAATCAAGTCATGTAGACTTAACATGAAGGCGGGATAACTTTTGAAATTTCTGCCTGTTGGTAAACCTCACCTGTTGAGATGGCAGAGCTTAAGTTTAGCTAAGCTGCTAATGCTAAATGTAGCACAAACAGACCAGAAATTAAACACTTTCCTGAGTTAAAAACTCTGGGACATCTTCAGTTATTACCACAACAACAGCCCCGTTTATTTGTGGGTTTTACAACCGGAACGGGTTGTTGGGAGTGATTGATTTGGTGATAAAATCAATATGTCTGAGCCCACTGATATGATACAAAACAGAAAGGATTTCTGGGAGAGATCAATTGATCTCCAGTGAATTCATTCAAAAACAAAAACTAATCAGAACGGTCAGATACAGAGAGAGAAAGGAGATAATATTTTGGTGAAATGCAGACTAAATACTCACATTAAGAGGAACCTATATTTGTCACTTTGTCCCATTTGTGCTTTATCAAATCTATTTTTGCCATTTTAAACCAATTTTTATGATCACTCTATGATCACTATACACCACTTTTTTTCCCTCCAGGAGGGGTTATTATTCAGGTCAAATATAAAATACAGCTATCACAGATTATCTTTACAGTGGACTATGATTTTCTTGACCTCCATGGTCCCCCCATTTCAATGGACCCCAGAAAGCTTTCCCCATTATTCCCGCCTTATGGGCGGTCTTTCATCAAACATCGGGCCCGATAATGAGCATCAGGAACAACAAACACTCTTGCTGTGTGACATAATCAATAAATCCTCCAAGACGCTCAGTGACCATAAGTTGACAAAACTGGCATGTCAGAATTTTTCTCGAATCGTTGTCTAGTTTGAAAACCTGACCCAACGTCGACGACATGACAACTACCAATAGGCAGAGGTGGTAGTAATACATTTACTTTGTTACATGTACTTGAGTAGTTTTTTTGAAAAATCCTACTTCTGAGAAAAGTTTTTGAGCAGGGTACTTTTCACTCCTACTCCGTTACATTTGAGATGAAAAACCTTGGGAAATACACTGGTCGCTACTTTTACTTGTCTATAATTTATTTTCATTAAGTATTTTTTTACTCTCAGCTGAGCTCTCACAGCAGCGTGAGTTAAAATCCTCAGCACCACGGAGTACACGGAGGAGTGACCCCCCCCCCCAACTATCAACAGTTGGAGATAATGGCAGATGATGTAATACCTGCGTCTCCTTCAGAGGAGCATGTTCAGTCCTGGCCCAACATCTAGACTCGTTGCCTTTCAAACGACGAGGAACAACAGCAGCTACATGATGCGCTGCCTACTGTGTCTACCTAAAATGGTGGAAATCATAAGCTTCAAAAATAGCACGTCAAATCTAAGAAAGCACATTATGGTAATTAAGCTAAACAAGCTAACGACTGCACTGCTAGTTAGCTAAATGTACAAGTTCAATTCTCTGTTTTAACTTGCAGACTGCACAGACACAGCTGTGTCAGTGATAAATGATGTCATGTGTCCAACCACCTATGCAGCTCTGCCACAAATGTGATTTTACACGCCATTATTTAACATTACATCCTAGGTGAAACTATTATCGTGTGTGTGGCGTATCTACCAGTGATTATACCCAACATTTTTATAACGTGGGGCTAGTGGGCCAAAGTTGTCCTCGGTTTTAATAACTATCAGTCAGGCTTGCCAAATTTGTTGAGTGATAATCAGAATAAAAATTCATAAATTTGAGCAAAAAAGTAAAAATGAAATACAAAAGAACCAAAAGTCAGAAATGAGGACAATTCATAAGATTGATTCCATAAATATGAGCCAAAAATGTGATTAAAAAGTAAGAAATGCAGGGTACAAGTTCATGTATGTGAGATTAAAAACATCATGTAGAAATAAGATAACTAGTATGAGAGAAAGAGTGTTTTTTCTCATTATATTGAATTTTTCATCCCATAATTGTGATTAACAAACATAACTTGACTGCTGCTCTATGTATTAAGTTTTTTATTTCTTTTACTTTTGGCAAGTTATGCTAATATATTTATGACAATGTGCAGTTTACATTACAACCCCTAAACAATATGTTGTAATGCAATACATTTTAATAAATTGCACTAAATGAAGTTACTCACCACTTGAGTAGTTTTTAAGAGGTACTTATTTACTCTTATTCAAGTACTTATTTTTATGAGTACTTTTACTTCTACTTGAGTAATTATATTGTTAAGTAACAGTACTTTTACTTGAGTACTGTGACTGTGTACTCTACCACCACTGCCAATAGGAAAGAATTAGCTCCTTATCTTTGAACCATCAATTACCAGAGTGACACAGGCCCCCACTTGTTCCTCCCCCTGGGGATTCATACAGTGAAGCTGTATGTATTAGCCAGACTATGAACTTATTTTCTTGACATGTCACATTCAGACCTCAAGTTCAAGTTGAAGGAGAGTCAGTCCATGTTGACCTCCTCTTGATACATCAGGAGGAGTCCCATAATTGTTCCTTGTTTGTTTTTTCTTCTTATCAGAGGAGCTATGATACACTTGTTTTTCAATTCATAACAAGTTCCTTTTTTTCCATTGTTCAGTTCATGCCATAATCTTTGATCTTCCCAAAGTTCATTATTTTCTGAGACCTTTTGACTGCAGACTTTTACTGCTGGTTAGGGTTAGGCTTATGAAGGGTGAGTTGGGAAGGGTCTTAATGATAGTAACACTTATCATTTTTGCAAACTTTAAGCCTTACAAGCTTTAAGCAAGAAGTTTAATAAAGCTGATTTCATATTGCATGTACAATAAAAAGTTTGTCCTTCATGAAAATACACTAATGCGGCTACTGTAGCTAAAACAGATCCCATTTGTGTAACTATTTCTCAAAAGTCATACCAGCACATTATGTCACACCTGTCCTGACAGAGGTGGTGTCTGACGGGGGGGTGGTTTGCAAGAGGGGGATTCTGAGAGCAGTGGCCTGCAGGAAGACCCCTCTTAAAAAGCCGGCCTGTATCCAAGCAGCAAGTCGCTACCCTTAGCTTAACAAGACAAAATCCAAAATGAAACGAAACCTGTTTTAAATGCAAAAAAAGTTGAAAATCCAGCAAGAAAGGAGGATTCGTCATGATTAAATTTTAAGTGTTTGACAGCTCTAATTGTTCATGAAAGAAACATACCGTAACAATACCATTCAAATCTACATCACACATTAGAGGAGTTGGTTTGTTACTGGCCTACAGGGAAACATAATTGTTTACAGAAATCTGGATTACCACAGGTGACAAGTAATTCAGTGTGCTGTCCATTCTTCCATTGCCCCATTTGCCCTCAAACATCTATATATAAACCCCAGTGTGAGAGAAAGTTTCACAGCATATGGAGCTACTGTATAATATAAAAGAATGGATGAAAGTCTTAAACACTAGCAGCCCTGTTCAGCAGAGATTGAAAAACAAATATGTGTAGATTTGTCTGTCAGTGGTGGATGACCCAAAACAAGGCAAGAAGTATTTTCTTTCTCCTGCTGAAAACGTATTTTGTAACACAGTAGTTATAAAGACATATAAGGAATTATTTATAACTCCTGTGGACACCCACTGGTGTTGGTCTGTTTATACTGTGTATTTGGGTCAATGATATATAAGGCTTTGTTTATATTGCTTGTGCCACCTGACATTTGCAACTAATTTCAAATTAAACACACAAATACTCTCACTCATGTTGGTACTTTTGCTATGGTTAGAAAGTGGACACATTTTTTTTTAGAATTAAATCAATATTTTTTATGATAAAATAAAATTTAGCTTTTTTTTTTTTTTTTTTACCTTGGTTTTAACATGGAAAGTGCTCACCTAAGCAAAATTGTAATTAACCATTCATTTTAAATATGTGATACCTCATTTACCTTAATAGAAGTAAATATTCTTAGAGCTTTAAATATTAACTATTTCATATAGCAACACATTTTGCAGTTGCACCACCTGAAACACCGGTTGCAGCACCTGATATTTGCAACTAATTTCAAAATAAACAGGCAAATACTCAAACACATAGAAAGTAGACACATATTTTGCATTTTAGCAGTTTTACCACCAGTTTTACCAGTTTTAGTTAGTTGTACCACATGACAGTGAAAGTGTACCCACCCATCTGTGAATGACATGTTTTTCTCTTTACTTGAAAAGGATCTGTAAACCATTTCGCTTGGCCATGAGTGTCAGCTAGAGTTAAATGGATGATTACTTGTGCTAAAATTTGTTTTCATCACTTTATTTTAAAATAAAATTCCCATGACATTAAGCAAATTCAGGGGCAAATTTTTTTTGATGATTTTACTAGCTTTAACCCTCTGAGACTGGTGTTTTTGTATACAACAAGAAAAGATGTGTTATTCAAAGTTAAATAAAAGCCCTCCATTGTTAACCTGACACACCAGATGGATTTGTTTCACACATCAATCTGGGAAAGCTTCAATAGGAAATTTTGGAGAAAAGGCTGAAGCTTTGAAAAATCCTTGGATTATGATTGGGTGAACGTTCTGTCTGTCACATCTCTACAGGCCAATCAGAGCAACAAAGCACATGATGTAGCCACTAGCAAGCTACGCGTGCGCAGCTACTGAGAATAATGCGAAACATGGCGACTATAGACATGTAAGTACTCGACTTTTGCCGTTTTTGAAAAGAAAACAACTCGCTGCTGTTCTTTGTTCTTCTTTTAACGAAGAAATGTCATCAAATTCTGACAGAACTGGTGCTTTAGCAGCATCCACGCTAATCTCGTCCTCCATAACTGCACCAGCTCTGGCTGCTGCTTGTTTATGTCACGACTCTGCTGCGCCTGAAAGTACTGCCCCTCGTCGCTGATTGGTCCTGTCACTTTCTAACCGGGCCCAAACGGTTCAAATGGAAGCTTTGCAAGATGGATTCGCCAGTGAGAAAAAAGGAAACAGGCGTATCCATCTGCTTTGCAAGGTTACTCCATTGTGCCATTCTAATGACACTATTACGCCTTCGTAACTCCTACAGAACTTTTTCTAGCGAGACTGGAACTTGGGTGACTTTCTGGGGTCTTTAAAAGAATAAATTAACACCAGTATCTCTGATATTGAATGTCTTTTTATCCATTTTATAATCCATTTCTCAATCATTCCTGCAGCTATAGCGGCTAAAGCCATTCACCATATTGTCTGTTTTTATCCAACAATGCATTGTGACTGGGTTGGGACAGTCACAGCTGTTCCACCTATATGCCTTGCTTTGCCAAACAGCGCATATGTTAACACTTAGAAACTGGAAAAGAGAGCCTAAGTGACTCATACTAGAGAGAAAGAGACACAGAGAGACTGTGATGTGTCCCTCTGTGTCTCTGCAAACAGGAACTGCTTTGAATAATTACTCAAATTCCCAAAAGCACAGGTTTTTTTGAAAAAAATGTGAATGTTTTTGAAGACTTTTCCTCACAGAATGATTTTTTCTCTTTTTGTTTCCAAAATGATGGGAGAACAAGTTTGTGCAAAGAAAGACCTTTGTTATTAACGTCTACTGTGTGTAATACGTACAAATCTTTGAATTTATTTCAATTTAGTTTTTTCTTTTGTCTTTATAGTCCCATAACTTTTTTCATATTTAAGTGACATTACTGCAGCACACATTCTTAAAACCAAGGTTGTCCTGAAGCAAAGGATGTTTAGAGCTTGACTGATTATTAAATTAAAGTGAAAATGTTTTTGAAAAATGTAGGTTTTATATAAAAAACTGATATATGTCAGGAACTGGTACATTTTGCTAATGGAAATAATAGATCAGGACACAAGAATATGCATATGCGTCATGGTATTAAACCATTGAACTTTTATATGGAGATATTTCAAAGTGCTTTATTTGTGTTTACTGTAGCATGATTGCCATCACCCTGTGGTTCAATAACAGAAAAGTACAAATAAGACCAGACATAAGCTTTTATTTTGAAAATTAGATGTGTACAAAGTCAAGGGGGGGCATCTCTTCATGGCACCAGCTGAGAGGGCTTGAAACCAAGAAGGGCTATGAGAGCAGAAGCTTCAGGCTGCCTCCAGACACTCTTGTATTAAATTAAAGAAAATAACCTGCTTGGGCTGAAACTATTTTTTTTCATGTGAGACACAAAAAGCTCAGCAACACTTGTAGTTACAGATTTTTCAAGGCTGGTGCTGCATGATCTGGTGATTGTTATCATGAATCTACTGGCTTGGTTATCAAAGAAAATGCAGAGAATAATAGTTCTGAAGTATTTCTCAACTTAAAACAAACAAATATTCAGTAGCATTGGAAAAAAATACGAAACCTCAAGTTTTTACACCACTGGCTTCAAAATTCAGTTGACCAATTCAAATTCAAACTTCATATAATCCCAAAAAATAAAAGTTTTCCTGTGTTGACAATAAAGGTTCTTTTACTAAATACAGTGGTGTCACAAAAGCCTTTCTGCAGGGCATTTTTGTAAATCATTCAAGTACCATTAATAGAAAAATAATTGCAGCCTTTTATGCAGTTATGTAATTGCACAGCCTGACATCGCGATTGCGTTTGGATTAATTGTGCAGCACTATTCAACACCAGTGCATTTTAGCTTGTGGCCTTCATCAGGGGTATCCCAGCTGTTGTTTCTCTAAACTAAAAGGGTTGCTGGGAGCTTTTTGTTCCTTCAATGCTTTTGGTCTCCCTCCATGCACCTTAAAAGTTAGTGAAGTTCTGCCTGAAATTCCTACTTTGGTTTTGTATGAAATACATTCATCTCAGCATGAAAGAAAAACTGCTCAAAGCTTGCGCTGCTATGCCCTTTAAAACCAAGTTTATCAACCCTCAATGACCAAATTGTAACTGAAGAGTTACGATGAAAAATGAATTAAAGGAGGCTTTTAAATCTTCAATATTTTTATTAATTAAATACACCATACTGGAGCAAATGTCTCGGAAAATATCACAAATAAATTTCTCTTTCATTCAGCATTTATATGTTGGTGATGGTCTCTACATTACTGACTATGAGCAGATTTTTTTCAGTTTGCCACGGGTTCAGGTATCGGTAGGGGGGTGGGAGAACTGGAGCTGAGTGCGGAGGGTCAGATGTACTGTAGCCACGCCTGGACAACGACATTTACATGCATACTGTACATACATGGTAGTTTTACAAATACACCAAGAGAGTGTTCATGATTTGTTTTCCACAAAAAGCCACAGATTTGTTTAAAACCCCATCTTTATATATATATGTATATAGAGAGAGAGACCACCAAAGAAAAAAACACATTCCCCTTTGACAACACTTAAAATATATAAAGTGGAAACACCATGTTGCTGGGAAATAAGGATAGAAAAGGAAGTGAGGAAAAAAGAAAAGTTCCCGGATTTCCCCTTTAATGTCTTTTTTAACAAATATGCAGAGTTGAAAGCCTGCATCTCTTTAACCTCATTAGTCTTTTTCCATCACAACATCCTCTTGCATGTTATGTAATTTCTCTCTCTGAAGAGTCCCCTTGGATTCTGATCAGTCTTTTTTTCAAGTTCCAAGATCATGGAGTCCCCATCATTCTGATTCAGGTATGTAAGTGCAAGTATCCACCCATATCTGGGGAAAAAGCCAAGGTTGAAGGCTGAGCGCTGGGTATGGGGTTTGCAGAAATCAAAGGTCAGGATACTGGTGAGATGGGTGGAGGATTCCTTTAGGGCGAAAGGGCCTGGGAGCACAGCTAAAAGGCTGGGGTGCTGCTGATCCACGCTGTCTCGGGTGACAATGAGCAAGGGCTAAAATGAAGGCACACATTCTGCTTCCTGCACGGCTCCCCGCCTAACACACCTGAATAATGAGAGATGAAAAATAAAACACTTTTAAATTCTGGGCCCTCATTAGGAGGATCAGTTCAGAAAAATGCCATAAATATTTCACCCTGATGAGTCAACTTTCCAACAGCTCGACTGTGTAATTTATTGATCAGCCAGGCTTTGAAAACCATCTGGTGTCCCATTTACTTTGCATTAACTTAAAAGTGCATCCATGAAGCGATCTCTCTTTGGTATAATTATAACCGCGCTCACACATAACTGCAGGAGATGTTCAGTCCTCTGAAACAGAGATGTTTTTTTTTCTTCTTTCTTCTTTATGATTCTAAGGGTTGATTTACTTTTCCCTTCATCCCTCAAATCACTAGGAGGGCTTCAGTCTATTAGTAATTGCAAACTCCTACTTGGGGGCTAATTAAAGTGACTGACGCTGGGAGGGTCTCACTCCCCTGGGTCAAAGCAGCTCTGTGTGAGAGAGGTAATTTGTCTGTTCTGAACAAAGAGATTAGGAAGAAGCTGGGAAGAAAGCTTAATAACAGAGCATCAAATGTCCTATGAAACCAACGTGGACACCAATTATGTCACGGCAAAATCGCACATAATCAGAACAGTGTTCTGTAGATAAACCTGTGTTTCCGTATGAGCAGTGACTGCTTCATTTTCTCTCTGCTAAAGCAGCCTGTGTTGTGCTGTTGAGGATACATGAGGTTTATTGATTTGGAGAGCTGTTATCCTACTGTACGTCTGTGTTATTCAAGGCTGTCCACATTCTGTTAGAGCAGAAGAAATGTTTGTGTGATAAAGTGCTTCAGCAGCAGGATAATTCTGCTCATTTCACTCAGCGAGATAACAAAAGCATCCTGAGACTGTTCCCACTGAGCGATGTGTCTCTGTTTATTTAATAATTCTCTCTCTGCTATAATTAAAGCACCAGGGCCAATATTCAGATTGCATTTTAGCATCAATAATTCAGCAGTTTTCACTACAATTGATGTTAGCGCATAAATAAACAATGAGGCCTCATATTTACTACACCAGCCACGCTACAAGAGACATCAGGGTGGGAGTTAGGACTTAAACAGACATTTAAAATTAAGCTAGATAATGCAACGGCTTTCAATTTGAATGTGAGGAGCTCTAAGAGCTCTAAGAGCTGATTTGTAGAAGTGACAAGCCCTTAAAAGGCCTGTGACGTGGAGGGAGGGGTGGTGGGGGGCTTAATGGAGTTCTACCTCTCCTCTACTCACAAAACCACTCAAGGTGAAATGCATGCTCCCAACAATATAATTCCTCTTTCAGTCAGACTGTGACACACTCCAAACAGCCTGCCATATCTCTCTGAGTGCTGTGTGTGCAGACAAGGTATCAATAAAGCTCCTTGTTGTGAGGCAAAAATGATTATATCTCCTGCGGGCAGAATGAAGCTATCCCGAAGAATGAAGTTATCCTTCGTATATGATTAGGCCTTCTGTTTTGCTTTCACTGGAGGCATCAAGATCAAATCAGGGGAAAGCCATGATGACAGCTTTCATGATATACTGGCTGCTGCAGCTTGCTGTCTGTGTTCAACCTCGGGGCCTTGGATACATATTTTTGGCCTTGGAGTAATAACTTAGCGCAGGTGATCCCAGTCGTGTTGATACAGTAGTCAAATGCTGTTTTAAACACTGTGTATAAACGACAGAGAGCATCATTTCTCAGCACAATTGGAAGTTTGGCTCAGGACAGAAAATAAATTCAAGATGAGTCAAATATTGTATCAGCTCATAACAAACTGAGAGAGAGGACAGCAGTACAAAACAATCATTTTCACATGTTTTGTGCTGACGGTTAATACAGATTTTCTGGATGCGTGTCCTCCAACAAGAATGATAGAAAAATCCATTGGCTGTCTAAGAATAAAATTCATCTCTGCTCTGTAAGATTTAATATCCAGCGCATGCCTTGCAGTGAAGTTGCATCGACGACATCAATATAAACAGAATGAAAAATGTTGCTGTGAAAATTACAGATGTTTCTCTTCTCCTGCTAATGACTCCAGCTGACTGATGACAACCTTTTACTGACTGCTCCTTCACTTTGAAGCCCTCTGCTTCTATTATTACTTTGAAATGCGATAACAAAGAACTCTCCACCATTTTGGAAGAAAAAAAGGAGGGTGGTGGTGGGGGGTGCTTACCTTCTGGTCCGGCAGTAGTGGGTTCGTCTGGAGTGAACTCAAATGGCCGTTGATGAGTGCTGTGGGTCTGTCGTGTTCGCAGAAGAGACTGCCGTTGATGTAGTGGAACCGATCCCCGGGGACGAGCCGGTTCCGGCAGGTGGAACATGTGAAACACTGCAAGAGTGAGCGGACAGAGAATGGATCATAACCAGGCCTGAGGACCGACAGGCTGCACGCATTCCTACTATGAAACAACACCTTCAAATAAACATACAGTATAAGCTAGTGCTGTGGTTCCCAACCTGGGGTCCTGGCACCCCCAGGGGGGTCACCAAAGGTATCAGGACCATGTCTGCTCTGATGCTGTCAAAATCAGATGTACATATACAGTGCTTAAATTTATTAGACCACCCTAACCCTAATCAAAGTAAGGTTTATGCCATAGCTGCCCTAAATTAACAGCACTGGTAATTACCAAAATCATTTTTTATGTTTCTGCAATGGTTAATTTACCAATATGAAGAAGCTCTTTAACCAAAATGATATTTTTAATGCTAAAATAGAATTATTATTGTATCCATGAATTTTCAAATTTACTGGTTAATTTTACAAAAAAACTGAAAAAATAGTAAAGCACATTAATATTCCTTGATTAATATGTCAAATTATAGTTATTCACTTGGATTCCTGAACAGAAAAATGAGTTTTAGTGGTTGAATGTTGTTCTTGATTAATTTCTGACTTCTCAGAGAAGCCCAGTGAGCCGGCTCAAATTTGGGTGAATTCAGCTTGAAATTCCTCATTCCTGTTCAAAATGGTAAAATGTGGAGCGCTCACTGAAAATGAAAGAGTCCGCATTAAATCACTTCATGATGCTGGATGGTCTTTGAGACAAATATGACAGGTAGTCTAACAGATTTGTTAAGCACTGTATATTTTTTAAAACCATGATCAGAAACATAATGTAAAAAAAGGCCAACCTAAAAGATGAATAATTAGGAGAATCTGTTCTTTAGTGCAGAAAAGTCACATTAAAAAAAAAAAAAAGACTAGTTTTTGAGATTACAAAGTTGTTTATTTACAAGAAATCAAACTCAGACTTTTAGAGTTGAAGTATTTTGGAAATTTACACCAAAAAACTCTACAAAAAGTTTTTAAAATTGTACATTTACAAAAGTAGTAAGTAAAACATATTCAAGAAACCAAACTGAAAACAGTGGTTGGATTTTCGACTTTACTGTCTCAAAATTCTACGTTTTGGTTCACGTACATTTACAACTTTTCTAGTCCCAAAAAAAAAAAAAAAAAATCCTCCTTATTAAAAACTTTCAAAATTGAAAATTTTGAGTTCATTTCTTGAAAAGTAACAAATCCTCCTTATTATTTTTTTTCTAGAATTACCTTCATACATCGTCGTAATAATGGATAGTTTATACACAAATCTTCTTTAAAGAACAAGTGCATGTAGGCCTACTGTGTTGGGATTTGATCAAAGAAAAAAATAAAAATTAATTGATAAATCTTTCCAAGTGGGTGGGTCATGGGGGTGTTTAGATATGGGGGGTTATGGACTACTGAGAGTGATGAATATGACTTTTCTTGACAAGCTGACTAATGGTTTGGTCTGTAAACTGAATAACAAAATGCAAAGTAGATGCCTGACCAACAGTCTAAAGCACAAGAAATTTAATCTGCTATTCAGAAAGAAAAAGAAAAGGCAGTACCTCCTGTGCTCTACAACCTGAAGCAGGCTAAAGTTTGCCACTTTTGCTTAGAAACAACTTTAATGATGATCTAGGTATCAAAATAGATGCAGCTTAATGCCCGTTGATGCTCAGTTGACTTACTGAAAAACTATTTCACCCTTCACCAATTATTTTCCCCTTCCAATCTGAGCTGCCACCAGTAAGAAAAAACATTTCAGAGTTTAAAAGCAAACTTTTTGCTGAGATCTTTTGGTCATCACTTTAAACAAACAAGTTGTGTAGTGTTGGATGTTGCAGAGATTGTGAGATTCAAAGGCAGATCCCACTCATCAGCTTGCTTTGAGAAGGAAAGTTTCTAAACTTTAATACTATGCATGAGTGTGCTGTGTTTTTTTACACAACAAAAACTTTTCTTTTTTTTCAAGATAGCATTACATCACCTTGATCACACTATTTGAGAAAGAAAAAAAAAAATAAATGGGCTTGAGCTCATTAAAAATATTGTCTATACAGAGAGAACCACTAACAGTAATACACTCATGGTCATGGAGTATTTAAAATCTTTAAGCTTAAAAGGGAATTGTGGCTCTTTACAGAGCATTTTTGTTTAACATTTTTTATTTCTCAAACTGTTGGTTTATTTTTCATGTTATGTTTCATGTACAGTCATATGCATACGTTTTAGGCATGTAGGGCACTAAGGATTCATCACAGGGCCTGTTGTGCCACAACCCTGGGCTGGGGGGCAAAGTCAAACTCACCACATGTCGACACAGCCAAGGTCAAGCTCAATGGCATCTCTTTTGTCTAGGCCTTTTTCACTCTTAGTGATACATCTGGAGGGCCCCGGGACATCCACAGTACGACCAGGGGCTCGGGAAACACTACTACCCACCCAGACAGTACCCTAGGCCAGTGGTTCTCAGCTGCTGGGTTGGGACCCAAAACGGGGTTGCTGAGATCTTTGTAGTGGGTCGCGAAGTGTGGCAGGAGAAAAATGTGGCAAAAAGTCTATGTATGGAAGCCCTAAGTGCACATATGGTCAATTCATACATGTATTATTTTGATTTTCCAATGATGACAAGTAAATGTCAGTATTTGTCTCAAGATTTCAACATATTTATCTCCTTTTCTTTGGATGACAAGCAGGTTTCTCAAGATATTGACTAAATTCCTTGAGAAATTAAAAACTTCCCTGCTGTTGTGGAGAAATGGGGTAGAATGAAATGTATGCCTTCATTTCTACCTGTAGGTGCTTATTAAACATGTTTATTTTGTACTGGCTCTGATTAATTAGGCTCTTTAAATTTAGGGTCAGAACTGCTACATTTTTCATGAAGTTAAATTGAGGGTTGAACATTTTGCAAAATTTGTGTCACAGTTTCTCTCAAGAAGGTGGTGGTGGTCCTGATGCCCAGCCAGCTGAGAACCCCAGGCTGTGCTTAATCCATCCTAACGATGTGGACTTTATTATTTCAACAGACTATTTTCCAAGCCCCCTGGTAATATGCAAGGACATCCATAGTATGACTTGGGCTATGTCAATCCTCCTTCCTGCCTTCGGACAGGCTTACTTGTCATTACACACCTTATTCAGCTTCAATTGTTGGCCAAAAAATGCCTAAAAGTCCTGCACAGTACTGGATAGGTGTCCTGTATCACCTTTTAGCTAATTCTATTCATGCCCAACCCTAGCAGTTCTGCACTGGCTTGCTGCCACAACTCACTGAATTTCCCTTTGATTGATAGATATAGTGGATATGTAGTTTATGATCCTAAACTTAGAAACTGGTGTTACGGTGGCCAGTTATCAAGCAAGTAAACAAGAAAAGAATAAATATACAGTAAAACAAAAATTCTACAAATATATCAGAAGTATCAGCATTAATGCAGTAATTGCAATGTAATGCTCTATTGTCTCTTTCAGCACATTTAGATTAAGCCACTGCAGCATCTCCCTGAAGCCATAGTGATGTAGAACAAATACACCACTGCTCCTCAGTGCCTCATTTCATTAAAAAAAAAAAGTCACAGACATCTCAGTGGACAAGTCAAAAGTCATCTGCACCTTGTGACATCGACATACTCTTCCCTTATTTCCTTTTCAATCCAGAAAAAGTTCTTTTTTTGTGGTTAATTCACGCTATTATCTCTGATCTAGCCAAAATTCCTTATTTTTCAGGACAGTCTGGCTGCAGACCGCCACTCTCAGAGGCTTTTTTCCCTTTTCAGTCAATAACAAGATCCTTTTTTTTTTTGTTAAATTCATGTCATAATCTCTGATCTACCTGAAGTTACTTATATTCTTTCAAAATAAAAGCAGGTCTGTATCAGAACAGGAAGTCAAGTTCCATTAAATATAGACAGTACAAAAATGCATACTAACTTAAAAAAATAAGATTAATTGTGATTAAAATTTTAATCACAAATATAAAAGACTAGGTCTATTAAATATAAAGTTCTCACTAAAATGTAAACATACTTTGCTTGGCGATAGAGGTGTAAATTTGCACAAACTGTGATCACATCTGCAGGGGTCCAGTTAAATTATGTAGAACTGTTTAGTGCACATGCAGTGACAAGGCATTTAAAAGTGCAATACAGTGTGCGGGGATATTATCAACAAACTTATGTACACAGTAAAAATGTACTGATGCATCGATGAGGTGATAGGAGTGAATGGAAGTTAGAATAAAATGTGAAAGATAAAAAATATTGCTGAACCACCTTTGAACTTTATGAAGCTTTACAGAAGAAAGTTTACCTTGAGATGGTACACGTTGCCCTGCGCCCGCATCACCAGTTCGCTGGCTGGAATGGACTGACCACAAGCGCTGCAAGCTCCACTGTTTCCAAATAATCTGAGAGAAAGAGGAAAGAAGGAGAGCAAATGTTACTATAGAACCGTTGTACATATCTGCATCACCCAGTGTGATCAACTGTGATGTCTACACTAGTCTGCCGACTATGAGCCAGAATCAGAACTCTGCATACTCAGTGTTAGCTTGCTTTCCCTGAGCTGCTTTTCAAACATAAAGGGAAAACATACAGGAGAAGGGAGGAAAACAGGATGAAGAAATAGAAAATCATCACAATATCGATGTAAAAATGAATCCGCCTGCACTCTGCTCCCCACAAGCATCTCACACTGAAACTGCATATTACTTTTCCTGCACATTTTTTGCAACCTAATAATAACCTGGAACATAAGCAATCAGGACCTAAGAGGATTTGATTGTACATCCAGGCGGAGACATAGTGCTTTTGCCATTAGGACTCCTGTGAACGCTCTGTCAGTGCCGCATTTCCATTAGAAACCCGTAGCTACTCGGGTTGATATATAATGTGCATGGGTTAACCTTTTCAATCATGGTGTCAACACTTTAGATTTGCTTCTGCTCATCTCTTTCGTCCCTAACCTTCTCTCTCTCTCCCTCCCTCTCTCTCTCCTTCCCTCTGCCTCTTGATAATGAAATGCTTGCTCCAGCTTCCCTTCTATCTTCCTTCTGAGTCCACAATTTAGATTACTTCATCTCGGTGAGCAGCAAACTGAATGAAATTTCGATTTGAGCAGAAAGTAATTTACTGGGATCTGGACCCATTTGTCATCATATCTCACCGGGTGTTTGCTCTATCACTGCACTTTTCCTAAGCAATCAAATAAGAGCACGGCATCTGACATGCTCCGGAGAGAAGAGAAGGGGAGAGAGGGAGGGGAAAAAGAAAGAGCTGGGGAGGGGGGGAGTGGTTAACATTGGTGTATGTGCATCAGATAAAGTTCAAAGAAATTAGAAACAAGGGAAAATGCATGTAGGAATTACATTTTTTCTGTTCAGACATTCTTTGAGACAATTTTACATAAAGTATTTCACAAGAGACGGAGCGAGGGAATGAATGCTTCTACCATCCCAACTCTAACCCAGGCAGTTGTTAGATATATTGACGAACAAACAAGCCAGAGCTCTTTGCAAAGGGGACACAGAAATGGCTTTCAATAAGACAGCCGAGGCAGAAGCAAATTTTGTCTTGGCATCATTTGGAAAGGCTCCATCAAAACTCAATTTCAGAAACTAATTAACTGGAGACTGTCGTCACAACGCTGCCAATTCCCTGCTTTCACTGGGACAAACATGATAGTGGAAATGAACATATAGGCCTTTGCTTTAAGACTCTTATGCTCGTGCAATGTGTGGCAAAGCAAAACTACACTTTTCCCCGCATAATAAAGCTGCCTCGTTCTGATATTCAAACTTTGCTTAAATTGGAAATATGTTCCTTGTGTTCACGTTAAATTTATTCCTCTAGGAGCTTCCTGTGTCGAAACAAAGACTACTTTTCACCACAGCCTTTTATATTTCACCCATACCGGGTTAATTATTTTACCAAGGGAAAGCTCTTGATAGTATTTGATTTAAGGAGCCAAAGCCTTTAGGTGCTCAATTAAGTTGCTATATCAGCTTGAACTTGGGCAGTAATGGCCTCCTCTGCCAGTGACCTACAGCGCTGAGGTGAAGTAGACAACCCGGGTCGGTATAATTAAGGCCAAGGGACTCTTTAATTGCAGTGACACATCTGGTTTCGGCTTTTCCCTCCTAAAGAAATCAGCGGTTCGTAAGATGTTTCTGGAGAGGGGCTTTATCTTGATTTATCTGTTTTCCTCCCCTGGGGATGTGACTTTGCAGCGACCATCATGTCTGATTAAATTAAATAACAAACGAAAAAACACATTTGGAGCTGTCTGTTGTCTATACTGGCAATGACTATTGGATTTCATTTCAGCACTGACTGCCAGGTGAAATATAGCATGGCTTTGCTGCTAGGCTGTCTGGTAAATGCAGACCTCATTCACCAAGGCCTTTGAGTGGGGTAAAATTACCCCACAACAATGATTTCTGCAACACAGTCCATTAAAAATGCCTCTCTACATCAGCAGCCAAAGCACCTTAAAAGCACTAAGGCCATATTGATACTGAAGCGGGGCTTTGCATAATGGCAAGAGCTGCATTAGAGGAAAGGGTGGAGGGGCCGGGGACGGGGTGGGATGGGATGGGATGGGGTGGGGAGATTGCGAGGATGAGGGAGGGCGCGCGTGGATCTGTGTATGTGCATGTGTTTTGGGAGGAGGGGGATGGTGTGTGAGCGTGGAGGATGGAGGGTGGCTGTGGTGGAGGGAGATCAGCCAAATTACACTTGGTTAATTCAGAGTAACAGATCTGGCCCCAAGTGAATTGAAGGCCTTGAATTAATTCTGTTATGACAAATCAAGATAAACGTTTCCCCTAAATTGCATGCGATTTAATTAATTTCTGAGATCCCGTTTTTTTCTCCCCGGCCTAATAGTTCACATTCTCTTGTGCTGTCATAGTGCTTGAGTGGGCAGACTTCAAAGTGATATTAAATAACCAACTATTAGATTTACCTCACACGTTCTATTGGAAAAGTGCCATTTAATTACCTAGGCTTATTCAATTAAGGGGGACAGCATTCTCCCTGAATCCAGCAGCCACAAGTAAATTAATTCTCCCTCTACTAGCAGCCCGCAGAAATAATATCACCTCCAGCTTAGAACAACATGATCCAACTTTGGCTTTAAGTTTGACATGAAAGCACAGACAGGGTGCTCGTCCTGTGACGTTTGGTAATATTTCCACTTGACTGATGGAAGATTGGTATCATCCCAGGCCAGGCATACATCCCATTATGGCTCTGATGTGATGTCTTTGACTCAGATCAATCACATGAGCGTTTCACATCAGCTTTATTGATATAAGTTTGGAGCTGCTTAAAAGCAGCTTAAAAATGTATGTGGTACGTGCAGTTTAGCACTCTATTATAAAAATGAGTCTGCCCCTTTAAGATGAGGGGGAAAAAAACAGCAGCAAATGGCCTTCGCAATAATCCCTCTTCTCTATCTGTCTTTCTCTCTTGCTCTCTCTCAAAAGCCAATTTGGTTAATTAAATGTTTTGTTTGCAGTGTGGCTCTCATTCATTTCGGACACGTCATTGGGAGCGGATACAAGCCAGGGACCAGATCTCATTAGATAAAACCCATCAGGACTAAAGGAAATGGAGGGGGACTATAATTAAAGCATTTAATTGTGTAGACTCACTGTCAGATGTTTTTTTTCCCTCCCCCCTCCTCGCTCCTTTATCTCCACAGAGATCTCGTGGTTCCATAATATGCATTTTAGCTCTTCCACCAAGCATGCTCTCATTACAAGTGGAAAGGTGTATGCACATTTTCCCCCCTTCCAATTTTAATTACGTTATAGTCCCATTATGAATGAAGTACCCCATTGACTCCCTCATCCTTTTCATGAGGTGGGTGTTTCAGAGCACACAGGCACACTTTAGATTTTTTCAAATTATTCGTGCAGATTTAATAGTAGTGTAACATGTTGACTGTAGTGCTGCTCCATCATTTAGATGCTTAATGCGGAAGAAATTAGCTGTATCTAGGGCCTGGGAGGATAGCTTTTCAAAGAAGACACAGGGTAAAACAGTATCCTTGATATAGTTTATGTTGATTGGGAAAAGGAAAGATGCAGGTAAATAACTGACAGTGGAATGCTTACAGATCACAAGATAGCCTGTTTGAAATGTTTAGGGGAATTTGGAAATTCAAATCTAATTTGAGGGTTATTTTTGTCTAATATTACTGTTTTCACAAATGAAGAGCACGTTGTTGTGTTGTGGCTGTTGATAAAAACACTTGTATGACATCTGGCCCATGTAGATTTAACTCAAACTGACTTTTTTTGTTATTTCTTCAAAGAAAACATAATAAAGATACTTAACGTATGCTGCCATTCAGCTAAAACAAACTAAGATATGACTGTAGGTCCATACCGCTCAGCTCTGGCTGTATCCGTGCATAAATTTGCATGTTTTCAGGTTTATAGAAACAGATGGTTCAAAAAGATACAAAAGCGTCAAAGAAAAATAGTCAAATCTGTTTTTTAAAGAGTTAAAATCAATGCTGTTTTTGCATCCTAGACTGATTCAATAAAGTTTGAACTTCAGGTAACCTGTGCCCTGAGCTGTGACATCAGTCTGGTCTACATTACCAGAATAAGAGTGTCTTCAATAAGCTCTGGTGTCTGGCACCCCTACTACAATATTTAAAAAGGCCCTCTTTGCTAATTAACTTTTGTTTCTCAGCTAAATAAAAACAGGATGAAAAAGTAAAACAAAAATCTGTGCACGAAGTTGTGTTTGTGTCTTACGGAGCAAACATAAATCTTACAGGACCAATTTTCTGTCCTACTGTTGACCATGAACAGCAAACAGGACAGACATGCAGATGGTCTGCAGAGCAACTCCTTTGCTTTGCACTCTGTCAACATGTCAGTGTGTTTGACCTCTTTCAGGGCAGAGCGGGGAGACTTAAACCAGAATACTTTAAAGAATTAGTAGAATTTGAGACACATGTTACGCAGAAATACGCCCAACTTTGCTGATAGCTGCATGACAAGGAAAGCCATGTTTTTGTCTTTTTCCTAACTTGATTTAAGATAATTTCTTAATATAATCAAGCTCTTTAAAAAGGAACATTTTTAGATAATCTTTAAAATTGAATGCATGCAACAACTTCAGCTGTAAAATTAAGCAAGAAAAAATGCGTCAAGCATGTAAAAGAAGCAAAATGCACATTAAACAATGCAAAGTAGTGAATATCCCTGTAAATGAAGCTTATGGCACACATCGTTTTCATCACGATTCATTTTACAATCTGTCAAAAATGGAAAATTAAGTTCAAAATCTTGTTTTCTTTGCTATATTTTCACATGAAAGACTTAAGTAGCCACGGCAGTTTGTGCAACACTTGTTTAGTAATTAATTTCACACTTTGATCCAGATGAAGACAACTCAGCCACTAAGAAATGCCTTAAAGTTAAGTGCAGACAGTAATGGTTTCCAGAGGATCAAGTCTACCTCAAAAAGGTATCTTCTCTCACCTGATGTAGTCATTTCTACAGAGGATCATGCCGCTTTTTGTGTAGCATGACGTGCCGATTTCGCCCAGCTGGGCCTGGCAGCAGGAGCACTTGAGGCATCGGCTGTGCCAGTAGCTGTCCATGGTGTAGAGGAGGAAACGGTCTGCGATCTTGCCCCCGCAGCCTGCACACCGCTTCCAGGACAGGGAACCTGTGCCCACCGGTGGTGGCTGGCTGCTGCCTCCAGGATTCACCATTGTCCCTAGAAAAAAAAAAAAAAAAAAAAAAAAAAGAAAACACACAGAGAGGAGATGATGTTAACAGTCTGCTGGGTTTAGGTTGTTGCCACTGCCAGTATTGTTGTGTATACAATCAGGTCAGGAACCAGGAAGGGTCACAGGGCTCTTCGATCCATGCACAACAGGGTAATTGGATCATGTACACCACAAACAAAAGTCAATTTATCAAATTTAAAATTCCGATTCCACAAGCCTCTTTTTTTTCCTCAGCTTTTTAGTCATTAAGCAGCTGAAAAAAAAGCACAAAAGCAGATCTCATTAAGAGGAACCGGTCTGAGTCCTGCTCCACTACAACAGATCTACGAGTCATTTAGCGAACTAATCTGCCCTTGATCTCCCCGTGTCATCCCTGTGCTGTTGCTTCACTGGACCTCTCATGATGAATGTCTGTTAACTGATAACACCGGGAGCAAGAGGAACAATTATGCAGAGCGGGCTTTTGTTGAGCTGTCCTAAGTAATTCTAAAAAGCTGCACAATACTTCAGCGCACCATTCCTCACTCTATTGCAGATTGAATAGCTGCTGAGGTGGTGATTATTACAGCAAAACACAAAGGAATTCTGCATGAAAAGGCTAGCCTTCAAAGTGATGTTTAAATCAGTTTGCTTGTTTTGTTTACCTACGTTTGATGCATGCAAGGCCTTTGACCTGCAGGAATATTAACATGATCTATGTTGCAACCAGCATTAACAGCACCTTAATGGAGCAGATCAACCACAGCTCTGCTGTAATGATGCTAAGTGTTTAATCTGATGCAATGCAGACATTTGTTCCAACCACAAAATTAATGTGGTTTCATTCTCATGTAATCCTCTCCAATTTGGTGAGGCAGACTACATGGATAAAGCCAAATCTTTGTTGAAAGGCAGGTAGGCTAATTAGAGTTGGGGAGGCGGTGGGAGGAGTGGGGGGTGCACACAGAAAAGCATTCAGTAAGCCCATTAGTGATGGCTCTTAGGGACAAACCACAGCGTACCTTAGTGCTGATTAAATCTAAAAGGAGATGAATCAAAAGGCCGACCTGAAAGTGACTCCCTGGATAAACAAGACGGACCATCGTCAAGTTTCATTCAGGGCAGAGTTTTTCTTTTTCTCCCCCCCTCAGAGATGGAGGGGATAGGAGGCAAAGAGGGGAGGGGGGAGGGTGGGGGTGGCTTTTAACTTAAATGGGCTAACTCAAGTAATTACACGGGCAGGCAATTTGGGTGCAAGTCATGGAAATAGAATAGAGGGAAAGAGAGGAGAAAAACATATCAGGCGGCCATGTGCTAAAACAGTGGTTCTCAACTGGCCTGCCCCCTCCTAATGACAAAGTGCAAGCCACATTTATACACCGCTCAAATCTATTAGATGAAAACTGATGCAGTTTGGACCTTATGTGTCAAAACATTTCACAGAACAAAGACATAGTATGAAAAAATGTTTAAAAAGTGCATCATTATAGAAGCCCTGGAGGACATGCATGCATTCTTGACTCCATTTCCATTAGATTATTTAATTTAAGGTAGTAGAAATAAGGAGGAGTCAATAAAAAAAACATGGGAAATAGCTTTGTTATCCCAAAAATAACAAAAAAGTGTATTCCCTATCCCAGTGAAGCTGAGCAAAAGAAAAAAATGTGGATGTGGGCTGTGTCCGCTTAGGGCTTCCGTACATCATACACTTTTCACAATACAACCTAGACTTTATGCCACATTTTTTCAAGTTATACATTCGCGACCCACTTTGGGTCCCGACCCGCCAGTTGAGAACCAAGCCTTATGCTGCTTTTAAATTAAAAAAAGGAAATAAATGTACAAACACATAGGTGTTAATGTGGGAGAATGTGGGATGAGGAGGAGGGCAAGCATTTACACATCAAAGAATCAAACAGACAACCGTCGTTTTCACTGTAAACAAAACAGAATTAAAGACATTTCAACGTGCCACCATGCAACAGAGTACCACCAAACACCCACCTCGTTTGTCTCTTTTGAGCGTAATGGCTGTAAAGTTATTGACTGGAGGGGTAGGTAGGTAAAAAAAGGTACGCAAGAGTCCCAAAAAAGTACAGGTAAAACGCGGACAGACTACCGCGCGAGGTCGGCCTCCAGCTCCGCGCGACGAGAAGGGCTCGAGCTCGGATACTCACTGGCAGGCAACAAGCTCCGCGCCGAGCAAATGGAGTTATCAGATAGTATTTCCACTGGATGGTTCCCGTTTGACTGTTGCTGCTTTACTGCTCTGTCTCTCGCTGAAACAAAAGGAGTCCATAGCAAGCTCTAATTACAGGTCTGTGCATGCTGTAATTTCCTCCGAGCGAGAAGAAGAAGTGCGTGTTTTGGCAAGGGAGAAAAAGAAATAACGAGGTCTGGCAGAGAGGCTATAATTGACTCTCTCCTCCGGTCTGCTCTGTGGGTCCCGTTAGCTGCTTGTTCTACATGTGTCGCTGACAGGAAGAAACCTCCAGTAAAAACCCCTTTTAGCCGCGTGACGAAGGTGCCGCTGCGGCCAATCAGCGCGCAGTCGATTTAGGAGGAATAACAAATCCAGCCAATCAGAGGGAGGGGAGATTGACTTGGACACGCAAAGGATGGAAACGGTGGAGATGAAGTGTGGAGACGGAGGGGAAAGGTGCGAAAGAAAGGTAACACTGCAAACATTGTCAATGAGATTCCGTAAAGGCTTCAGAATAGGCCGGAAAAGCCTTCAAAATGTCCACAAAACTCCTTAAAACTTAAATTAATACGCCTTTTTAAATGAAATTTGTAATTAATAGTGTGATACAGGCCTTAAACCCTGTATAACACATATAAATAGACTTAAACAGGCTTATATCGCTATTAGAATGGTTTATCTGCATTTGTATTGCTTTCATCAGAGGAATTCCTTTACATTTTTAAACACGCGCTGCGTAGCAACATCCCCTAAACTGCATTCATCTCACGTCTGACTTTAATTAGTTGACATTCAATAACTACTTAGTTTACCGAGGGTGACTCCAACCTCTGGGAAATATCAACGCCTAATAGCTGCGTAGTGGCGCCATCGTCTGTCACTGAAAATAATCGCAGCAAGGCCTGCTGTCGTTTACAACCTCATTAAGCCTCAGGTCATTGGTTTCAACACCTATTAAGGCTAATCTGCAAGACCTCGATTTGGCTGAGATGCTTTAGTTCATTCATCCTTATGCAGCTTAGTACATTCTTCTAAGACAAGATAAAGTTGAAGCAGCTGCAGCACCTTTAATAACAATAAAGTGGTCCTGACATGCTTTCTAGCATTATGTTGCAAAATAAGCAATATCCCTCTCTTTTATATGCAGCTTTTAGCAGAATAAAAGCAGCAGTGCCCAGTGAAAAACAAGTGACGTCTTCAGTCAAACTTAAAAAAGCGATCCTATTGGAGAAAAGTTTGTGTTGTTTGAGATTGGTGCAGTGGTTTTACATGACAAAACAGCTTCATTATAAGATGCCCCCGGCTTCATTAGAAAGACATCAGATGTATAAAGATGATCTTTTTCTTGACTTTAATTGTTTAATTATTCTCGCAGCTCCAAAGAGATTTTGCTGCATCAAGCTGATTTCCCTTTGGCAAAGCCGATGCTACTCCACCTTGGTTTGAGCCTCGTTCTCCTGACACTGTCATCAAGCCTCTCGCTCGCTAGAACAAAAAACCACAGAAGATGGTAAAGAATATCTTTTTCACCAAGGAATGATTAATTGATATAAATGATTAAAACAGAGGGAAATTATGAAATGAATTTGAAAGGGGGCCTCACAGGAGAAGCTTTGTTTGTTCCAGGCCTATTTTAATGAGCTTTTCATAACTGGGCAAGAGAAATTACTCTGCCTGTTTCTTTTTCTGGAGCTCTTTTGCAAAATAATTACGGCTAGTTGAAGTGAGGAGGAGGAGGAGGTGGGGGGGTCAGGGAGCTGTGAGTGGGGGGATTTTCCCTCAGAAATTGATCATCTCCTTTCTCCACAGAGATCTTTTAGTCCTGTGGCAGTTTCCAAGCAGCTGCATTATGAAACAGTCCAGATAGAATTAAAAAAAAAAAAAAACACACAACAATATGGCAGAGCACTATTTCAATGTTTAAAGAGGGACAAGAGAGCGTCAGATGTGGCTCGCAGTGTTGATACTCCCCACAGGGGTGATCTCATCGAGATGAAAAGGAGACCACAGTGCTCCATAATGAATCTGCTTGTCCTGTGGGAAAAAGCAAGAGAGCCACATTCAGCATGGTGGTTAACTTCAGATTGGGATTCACTCTGTGTTATTTTCTATTAACATGACATTGAGCCACAAATAGGCCCCACTTCAATCTGAAAGTTTACACACCCGAGGCAATCTTCTAACCAAACAACACGCAGGTCATCATAACTTTCTCTCACACTCATCATGTGATTGTTTACCACAGCAAAGAGTGGTCTCATCGTCTGTTTGTGATATAGCATCGCTCTGGCTGTGCTGCATGCATGCGTGTCTGTGTGTGCTGTCTATAGAGAGAATGATATTCAGTTAGCCGAGCCAACTGATGAAGGAAGATTGGAGTTCAGATTATCTACAGATACAGAGAGCCCACTCCATGACTGATGCTGGACTCTGCAGAGAGATCTCTAAATGAAATCTTCTAAGTAACTGGCTGCTTACCTAAAAACACATTAGGAGTAGTTCAGACATTTTGGGAAACACACTCACTCTCTTGCTCAGAGTTAGATGAGAGGAACAATTTGTTTCACATGTCTGTTCTAAATACAAGGCTAAACAGAGTGTCCAGTTAAAGTCTTGTACGCATTAAAAGCTTTGTAAATTCTTAACTGATTTCAACAATTGACAGGCCCTACACATGAGGACAAATACTGACAAACTTAACAGATTTCATCTCACATGGTGTGCAATGAGATTTCCAACACAGCGCACCACACACTAGCCAAGGTGAGACAACAGTGCTGATTTATTTTTTTTCTTATCTGTCACTGTTAGATACTTTAGAGCATCAAACAAATTTTAATATGAGACAAAGATAACCTGAGTAAATACAAAATGAAGTTTTTAAATGATCATTTCATTTATAAAGGGAAAATGCCCTCCAAACATACTCATTCATATTCATGAATCTGAATATGAGGCTGAAACAAGCTTTATGCTATAAAGGAGGAGGCTGGGGTGGAGGAGGTTAGGCTTTGCAAGCAGTAGAATGGTACATTAGCTTTAATGCAAGCAGGGATTAGTGAGAAGTACGTCATGTTTAAATACACCGCTGTGTTAAGAGAAAGACCTGTGATTGGCTGTTGGTGCTGGGGGTGATAATTTGGATCAGCTATCCATCAGCTGATGACAGCTAGGTGTATGACTTCCGTGTCCTGTATGAAGTAATTGCCCCCTTTCATAATTCATGAATTAACTGTGATTAACCACATTTTTTGGGAAAGCTGAGCCCAATTTCACCTGCCAAACCCAGTGCTGATCACTGACAGATCACAAATAGAACCTGTCTGACAAAGTGAAGTAGGCTTCAAGATCTCAAAAAGCAACACATCATATTGCAATCTAAAGGAGAGGGCAGCATGGCGGCGCAGGGGTTAGCACTGTTGCCTCACAGCAAGGTTCGCTGATGTGTTCGCTTGTTCGCTTCCCGGTCAGGGCCAGGGCCTTTCTGTGCGGAGTTTACATGTTCTCCCTGACACGCGTGGGTTAGCTCCAGGTACTCCGGCTTCTTCCCACCACCAAAAACATGCTCATCATCAACTGGTGACTCTAAATTGCCCGTAGGTGTGAATGTGAGTGTGCCTGGTTGTCTGTCTCTACATGTCAGCCCTGCGATTGACTGGCGACCAGTCCAGGGTGTACTCTGCCTCTTGCCCGATGACAGCTGGGATAGGCTCCAGTGACCCGGAACGGAATAAGAATAGAAAATGGATGGATGGATGGAGAAAATCTGGAACAGAAGTGAACCTTCCAAGGAGTAGAGGAGTGCATCGATGACTTGTCCAAGAGGTCACAAAGAAACCCCAGAACATATAACTCTGACATATTAGCATGCAAGCTGAAATGAGATTCAAACTATGATAAAGTTATTACTCAGTTGCCACACAACCAGTCTGAAACAGCCATAAGCTAGAGCAGTGGTTCTTATGTGGTCTACCCCCCCCCCCCCCCCCACCTCCTGAATTAGATATCACAACCCAAATTTCAGACAAATTTCAACCAGTTTTCTCAGTAGTAACACAAATGTTGCCGCTAGCAACTTAGAAGAATAGAAAGTGTAAATAAATAAAGAAAAAGGACAAAACAACCATGTTTGAAAGATGCATCATTATAAAAGCCCTTTGGGCATGCATGCATACATCTTATTATATTCTGTTTTCACATGTTAATGAGATTTTTTATTGGGAAATTTTGAGTAATTTACACATCCTAATGGGAGAAAACATTTTTATTTTCCAATAAAAGGAGATAAATAAGACAATAGCTTAAGAAAAAAACAAAAATGTTCTCATTGTTACAGGAAAACAGATTTAAGAAATTTATATTTTATGGAAGTAGGTCTGCTTAGGGGTTCTGTACATCTTCTTTCACCTTTAGAGAGCGACTGTGCTGAAGCAACAGTGTCCATGCATTTATAACAAAAATAGAGCACAGAATATGTGAGGTACTTACAGTGCTGTTGCTGTGTTTCCACCTCTCAACATACAACCATTAGCTGCTTGCTAACTCACAGGTACAGTCAGGTATAAGAACATCTTTACTACGACATACCATAGCAGATACTATCGTCAGTGAATCGATTCTCCCCTGGTGCTTGTGAACTGGGACAAGGACAGTCCCAGTGGACCACTTTAGCTGTAACTGTAGGGTCACAAAGGCATTTCTAAGGATTTGGGACTCCAGCTAACCATGACGAGAGCCATTATCCACAAATGGAAAAAAATTTGGAACAGTGGTAAACCTTCCCAGGAGTGACCAGCCTTCCAAAATTACTCCAATAGTCCATCGACGACTCACCCAGGAGGTCACAAAAGAACCCAGAACAACATCTAAGACCTGCAGACCTCACTTGACTCAGTTAAGGTCAGTGTTCATGATTCAACAATAAGAAAAGGACTGGGCAACAATGGCATCCATGGCAGAGTTACAAAGCCAAAACCACTGCTGACCAAAAAGAACAAACCAACTATCTCACATTTGCCAAAAACGTCTTGATAATCATGCGTATCAGTTGGTGGGATGTGGCACTCACACCAAATGTCAAAATGCAAGTTTAAATGAAAATCAAGCTTTGACTCTGCTGAGATGCAGCCTTCACACACTGAAACACAGTTAAGAAACCAATGGGTGACATCTCTGAGGTTACATCCATGTTTCATACAATCCCATCACACAAATAATAAGACGTTGGCACCAAAAACACAAGATTGGGGTGAGCAATACAAAACCTGAGGTTTAAAACTATTGTCAGCAAACTGGATATAAGATGATGGCTATGTCCACCAAGGGTAGCTATAATAGTTTTAGATTTTTAATTAGTTTTTATTTCTATTTAGTTTTCACTTCCTGTGTTCAATTTCAGTTTAGTTTTTATTAGTTTTCACTGCTGGTTTGTTAGTTTAGTTTTTATTCTGCAAAAATGCTTTATTTTAGTTTAGTTTTTATTAGTTTTAGTTTTTTACAAATAGATGTCAAGACTGAGTGAGCTTCGAACATTTTAAAAAATATATTAAAACAGGCTACTCTTCACTTATCATTTTATTTACTTAATGATGTTTGAATACAACTCCAGACATAAAACTACCACTTTTTGAAGTCTTAAACAATCAGAACAGGCAATTTTACACTCCCCAGACTTGCGTGTAGGTGCCGGTCGGTATGGTTGTGTCAAAACCAAGGAGATTTTGTCTCAGTTTTTATTTTTTTAGTTACTTTTGTAAGCGCACTATACAGTTTTAGTTAGTTTTTGTTTTTTTGATAAAGCTTAGTTATTATTTAGTTTCAGTTAACTAAAATAACCTTGATGTCCACTTGGCATACAGCAGGAATGGGCAACTTTGGCTACTGAGAGGCCACATAGTTTAATTCTCACTACCAGAGGTTCAAATAGTTACAAACTGTGAAATAATCTCAATAAAACAATTAGAATAACTTTTAATTTTAAAAAGGCACAAATGCATTACTTCCATCATGCAAATGCAAATAGTAATGCATAATTTATTCAGCTTGACACAATTTAAACCAGTATAAAGTGTTTTTGTTTTTTGCAATCAACATGAAAGTTTATGGCTATTTTAGTATTTTTACTCGCATATCTTATACAATGCATTTACTGATGCATACACATTTTTTAAGACAGTTAAGGCCAATTATACCTCAAATTTTACTGATATATACTAGTAATCAAAGATCATTATAGAAATGTGTCATTATTAATGTTTTCACAGCAGATTGTATCATTTCCCCCCATTTGTTACACTTTCTAGATATTTTAAATTAACTTGAGGGCCACACTGAGTGAGGTGGAGGGCCACAGTTGGCCCCAAGGCCACCAGTTGCCCACCACTGTTATACAGTAACAGTGAGTTGCTGAGGGGAGGAAGCTGTTATATTTGGACTTACCTTGGCTAAAATTTTACCCCTGATACCTTATGCTAAGCTAAGCTAGCCTTTAGCATTATAGGCTAGCTAAGCTAGCCGTTGTGTGTAGCATTATAATTAAGACACAGACATGAGGTTGGTATCAATTTTATCTGTCTGGTAATCTGGCAAGAAAATGAAGAAAGCAGTACTTTCACTGTGTTCAAGTTTTTGTCAAAATACATCAGCTTCAAATGGGCGTCATCAATAAGGTCCATTCTACTGCTTACAACTTTAAAAAATGTGACCTTTTGAATGAAAGTCTTATAAAGGGAAATAAAGGGTGACTGGAAAACTGTGTGCATTTCCTTAAATGGCAAATTAGTGCACCTCCGTTCATGGTAATGGAAGACTGCAGTCATGTAATGTGCAGTTGAAGTGGCATGAAAAAGGAGCATTTAGAATCACTAAACCAGTACAATCTATCCCTTCAATCTGGGGCCATGGCAGTGTTCCTTTGTGTTATGGCGTGTTCTCTGTACTGTTCCCCTCTCCCATGTGGTTCCAGCTCGACTTGGGTCACGAAACAATGAAACAGCCAGGAGTGCTTTACTCAGTTTTCCCTCTCTCAAAAAATATGCCTCACTTCATTAATTTGGTGGCATTGATCTTGTTCATCTATCGTTTGTAATTAAACAGAGAACAAGTGAGCTCCAGTAAATAGTAATCAACAACTCAATACATAGCCTCTGTGTGTCACTGAGTTTCTGTACGGCCTGTGCTGATAGTTCTTGATTTTATCAGCTCCAGGCAGAGCAACAACTCTGGAAAATGTGTCAGGACCAATACAGGGGGCAGAAGATCAAGAGATAATAGAAGAAACTCAAACAAATTCTGTACTTAGCCGGATATTTGTATGTAGAACAGCTTAGGGGTCCCTATATATGAGACATATGGCCATGTGTGAGTAATAAAGAGAGCAAGTAAGTTTTGCAATGTATCCAGGTCTTAAAAGTTTTGTTTAACCTTCAAGAAATGTTCTTAGATATTCTTTTATGTCACATTTTCCTCATCTGATACCATCAGCGTTTGTCTGACCCCAATTTTTGGAGCCTCTGGTATAGCCAGAGGTTTTTCAGATAAACCTCAAGGATTTCAGCACTAAGATTTCCTTTTTCATGTGGTTGTCATATTCATAGTCCTTGTAGCAATTTGAAATGTGAAAAAGTCAGTTGGAGAGGAGAAAAGACTGATTTAAAATGGAGTCACCTGCTTTTGTAGGTTTATGGATCATTTTTTTAATCTTCTAGTGAAAATGTTTTGTTTCAGTGCATCTAGCATTTCTGTTTAGCAGGCAGCTAAAAGAAAAAAATAATACATTTTGCAGATGGGCTGGTTCTAAAGCCAGGCACACTGTGCAATTTCAAGCTGACTCTATAACAGTCATGGCGGAATGTCAGCTTATACATCGCACACCATTTATATGCTCACACTTCACAGTCAGAGGGTCGTGCTGAGTGCTCACACTGTACGAGAGAAGTTGGAACGGACTGTGACAAAAACCTGTGGAGTTTACTTTGAAAAAGTCTCCTACACTGAGGTTACACAAACAGCTTCACCATCCATGTCAGCCAGAGGTCCGCAGGTAGGGTAGGAGTTTTTCCAATCATTTATGTCCATCGTTGTCCATCGGGGCATTAGATAGTTATTCCTGCTGTTATCATGGTGATTTAAGATGCTGTCTGACAGTTTGCAAAGGAAAATCACTCCAAAGTTGAGGATTCTGCTCGTGGATATGCTCTCACTGTTGGAGTGTCTGGAGTCATACGACTGAAATATCAAACATGTCAGAAATCCTCCTGAACAGTCAGGAGCAGCTGGTCGGGCCATAGTCAGGTCGTGGTTGGTTGTTGTGTTCTACTGTACATAGCACGACAAATGATGCATGATCCAACCAAAGCTTAAGAATTAGCTCCTTTTGTGGACACTCCTGTTTTAGAGATGTTTTCCTGTGTTTTCCACCCCTGTTGCCTAAATATTTTAGATATATAAAAAGCAGAATAGAACCAAATAAAAAGCTATGTAGTGTCCTGCCATGGACACTAATGCCGGTTCAGTCTTTAGCGTAGGATAGACTCATGAGCAGAGATGTTCACTTGTTCCAATGATTCCTTACAGCCTTTGGCTGTCACTCTAGGGTTCTTTATTTCCTCTCTGAGCATCCTGTGTTGTGTCCTGAGAGTCAACCTAGTTGTGCACCCACTCCTAGGGAGCGTAGCCACGGTCCTGTATCGTCTCCATTTGTGGACAGTTTGTCTAACTGTGGTCTGGTGAATACCTAAAGTCTTTGAGATGATTTTGTAACCCCTTCCAGTCTTATGCAGCTTAACAAGTCTTAATTGAAGGTCTTCTGAGATCTCTTTTTGTAGGGCATGGTTCACATCAAAGTCATTATAAAACTAAATATCTGAAACTAAAATCATATTAGTTGACTGAAACTAAATGAAAACTAAGCTTCACAAATAAAACAAAAACTAATTAAAACTGTACTGTGTGTTTACAAAACTAACTATGAAATAGAATTGGGTACAAAATCCCCTTTGTTTCAGTCTTCTGAGGCTAACATACTGACTGTCATGAAAACCCAAGCCTGGAGAGAGTCAAATCACCTGATTTGATTGAAGACAACTTCACACAATGGTAATTTTAGGTCATGAGTTGTATGCAAAGATTAATACTGAATAAGAAAAGTGAAAAGTGAAGGTTATGGAGGTTATTGTTAAAAGGAACCCTGCATGATCAGACAAGTTCCTCTTGTTGGATAGATATTTGTATCTTGTATGTATATTGAACTAAAAAAACTCCCTAGATATCTGCATTTTGAGTAAATTTGAGTTTATAAACTCACCAGGATGCTGCCATGTTTGGTCCGTGCTGGCGGTGTGACGTCACAGTTACAGCGCTCCTCACTGTTCCTATGCAGTAACCACTGTTTCAGACTGGCAGCCCATGTTAGGGCTGCGTCTCACACACGGAGAATTTTCAAATTTGAGGTCTCTTCTGTTTTTTATTTGCACCATGAGCAGTTATCTGTTCATCTAGACAGGAAAATGATAAATACAGAGCCATATTTACCTTCTTGTGGCAAATATTTAAATCTACATCTGCAGGATATGTTTGAAATCTGTTTCTTGATGAACCAGATAAAGGCCAGGAGCTAAAATGCATCTGTTTAATAAAGTTGTTCCCCAAATGTCTGCTCTTTATGAAGCTTTCTGTTACCGCATGGTTCAGGTAAAGGTAAACACAGTACAAAAGCACTTCCGGTTTGCGCTTTTCAAAGTAAAAGCCCACTTTAGCATTTTTTTTTGAGAAACTCCCTTCGTATGTATATAATGCTTTTATTTTGAAAATCTCCCACTATACTCTGAATCCAGTCACTTGTAGGGAGTTTTATTGAGGGAAAAACTTAGGAGGAATGACAGAGCTTTGAAAGCAGGGAGACAAAACCAACACACAGCAAACTCATGTCTGGTATGAAAGCTGTTACGGCAGCAACAGCTGCAAGCAGCAAAACCGCCTGAAACAGCGGTTACTGCATAGGAACGGACAGGAGAGCTCAATGGCAGTGATGCGGAACTGTGACGTCACACTACCAGCGTGGACCAAAACATGGCGACCTCCTGGTGAGTTTATAAACTCAAATTTACTCAAAATGCAAATATCTAGTGAGTTTTTTTAGTTCAATATACATATGAGAGATACAAAAAACTATCCAACAAGATGAACTTGTCTGATCATGCAGGGTTCCTTTTAATGCATATGGATGCACGTAATATTCAAATGCCTAAAAGCTATCACTAATGCAAAATATAAACAGGACCTATGTATGTTGATTGTTCTTCATTTTCCATAGGACATGAAGCTAATATAGCCTTTTAGCTCTCGCTTTGAAAGAAAACAAATAAGCTTATCTCCCAAAACAGGAACTTTTCATATAAGAACAGAGTGTTCTGCACTGAGATGCAGTTTATGCTTGTATCATCATCCTCTCAGTTACATCAGACTAAATTAGAAATATCTTTTATCTGAATCTGCTCCTCTTATATCTTTACATAGCATATCACAGCAGCCTGAAATAAGATACACTGCTTTCAGATGGATTTTCTTTCAGAGGAGTTTGAGCTGAAACACAACTGAAGTCAAATGTTTCACGGATAATGCCAGAATCTTTAAGAAAGATTTGGGTCAAAAGCTCCATTTTCCATATTTGTGGCTGATTTGTTACTCTCAAAGCCTTATTCTATATTTAAGATACACTTTTAAAACTACAAAGGTTTTCTCAGTGATATTCCAACAAGAAGGGACTCGTGCTCCTAATTAACTATTTTTAAACTCATGTCTCCAGGATTTGGGCTTCAAAGGCAAACTCTCCCAGTAAAGCTACATATGTAATGAACCTATCATGACATTTTCATGTAAATGTGTTGAATTCTGTAGGTTTTTGATGGATCAGGGTGCACACTTTCAAACACAACCGAAGCCCTTGATGATAATGAATGTGAACAACGGAGCCAGAGAACATGTCAGCGATGGAAAAAAGGAGATGTGGAATGATGGAATTGAGAAAGTAAATGACAGAGAAGCAAAAGCAGCCCTTCCTTTAAGTGCTTTAATCGTTGGATAATTGCTTCTACACACTTTTTCAGACTCTCTGCATGCACACACGTACAAACACAAACAGAGCACCATGTGCCGCCTCTAACAACATTGCTTTAATGAAATGTCATGAATCCTTAATGAGTCTCAATGTCTTGTGATAAATTTCATAATTATTCAACCCCACACAACTGGAGAGGGAAATTCATCAGTCAAAGCAAATTAGTTGGGATCCATTAGGGTTCAGTGTCTTGTAGGGACATTCACTTTATTAGCTCCTTACACCCATTGCCATAATTGGGAGCATATTTCATTTGGCACTAACCCCACTTTACTGAATGACTGCTCTATCCTTTTCTTTTTTTATTTACAGCGATTTGCTCTGTACGCACACAGCCTCTGCTTTACAATACAACAAAGTCTGGAAGAAGATGCTCTTTATTTAAACTAGACTTTTACTGGGTTATTTCTTTCCCCTTGCCTTCTTAGCGTTCCTTTTTTGCTATTTTGTTGCACCAAATCTTCTACATTCTTCTGTTATGTTGGGGCAGCTATGGCTTAGTGGTAGAATTGGGGGTTTGATCCCTTGCAGTGTACATTGTGGTGTCATTTGCATTACCCCAAACCAAATTTAACTTCCACTGGTATTGGCTGGTATTGACCCTGATGACAAACATCAACAGTCAGCGAATAATGTTTAACAAACAGATATCAGCTGTCGGTGTTTGTCTTTTGAGTTCACTCAGGCCCCATCCATATGGAGACGAATTCAGGAGTATACGCCAAAGTTTTTTGTCGTATCGGCATTTCATCCACACGGAAACAGCGTTTCGGGTGGCCGTAAACGCTACTTTTTGAAACCGGGTCCCAGAGAATCTGTAAACGCTTACCATTTCGTCTCCATGTGGACAGCCAACCGCATCTTTCTTGAAACAATTACATCATACATAGCATAGCCCACTTAAGCTGCATGTGCGTGTCGAACCAAAACAACTATGGTGGATTACAGGGTTGTGTTCGTGCTGCAAAAGCTATTCAGCTTATTATGGCTTTTACAGCAAAATCCAATGCTCCTTTACCACCACCAAGAACAGCACACACCAGATGTTCTTAAATCCACCACGGAGAACAACCAGAAGGGCAACTAGTAGAAAGTTTGTGGCAGTTTTCTGTAATCTTCTTCTCTCTTTTGGTGCATTTCCGTGGCAGCGTTAGTGGCACTTCCAGGTTTGGCATCTATACTACAGCGTTTTCAGTGGTTCTGACATTTCCTGAAATTATCCTGTGTTTACAGAAAACTTTTTTAAAACGAAATGGAAATATATCGTTTTTGTCTCCATGTGGACAAGGCCTCAGTATAATACTCAGAATAAACCTAACTGCTGATTAAAAGAGTAGTTTATTTTGATGTGCGGAAGAGGTCACCTGTAGGACCTGTGTACTTCCCTCACCAACCAATCACAGTTAAGAAGTGCCGGGACATCTAAAATCAGCTTTAACATCTGACTCATCTTTCCAAGGGTACAATTCCCAGCTCTAGGGCTGGGCCTCGTGCCAGTCCTTTACATCATTTTCAGGTTTTCATGGCAAATTTCCTTGGATAAAAGCAACTATAAGACTTACAGAGTAACTGAAAACGCGCCTGGTATTAAGCACCAGGAAACATGGAAGTCAGCTTTTGTTTTCCAGGTGTAGTACATGCTGGTGAGAGGCTCTCTGAAACTGACATTATGCCCTTACAACATTTGATACAAACAAACATCAGCAACTAAATCATCTTAACTCTACTGTTTCCTATAACAGTGTCCTAACAGCAGTGTAGGCTGAAGCTGGCTGCTAGGACACTATAATAGGAAAAATGTGCTATTTTAACCCCAATTCCCTGTTTCTATTGGCCTTTCTGTTGCTCCTAAATGAATGGATGACAAAGAATGAGGGGATTCGACAAAGAGTACCCTACAGGAAGACTTTATTTTGCTTATTCGCTTGGTTTTGCTTGTTTTGTTTTGCAAAGTGGAAATTGTGGTGCATTTTTGATATCCGTATCCAAGATTAAGACTTTTACTCTGACTGCTTACAAGGGAAAATTGAAATTTATTGTACAGATATGTTAATATTAGATGGGCACTGCGCAAAAAGTGAGATCTAATACTGCATGATGCAAACAGTATCTGATACTTAAAGGCTGTTAGGACATGCAGTGAGATTATGGGGCTGCCAGTGCAAAAAAAGTGCAAATTAGCCCTAAAGGTTTGGGTGGTCCTCAGGACATTTGAGATTTAAGAGGTGGCATTCTTAGTTTTGCTAACAGCTGATCTAAAATTTCAAATAAAAGAGCTGATAAGAGGCATTGATCAGCCTTGAAGTAAAAAAAACAACAAGGTTACCATGAAAGAGGGTTTTGTCTCTCTGTGAGAAGACCATGGCCTGATCACGAGGTTCCTCGCTGATCAGTGGCACACGACGGAGCGGATAATTTCTTTAGGATGACTGATGATGGCTTCCACTCACAGATGCTTCTCTTGTTTGTCTTGGGGCTGCCGTGGGGTTTGCCTTACCCTCGCTGCTCTCCCTCTTGTTCTGACAACCTGCAGACATCTCAGATGAGTGGCATTCTTCCCACAGAGACAGCAAGTCTCAGACGTGGAAGAATGAACAGGAAAGCCTCTCTGTGAGAAACTGATGTTGGAGAGTGTGGATGATGTTTGGTTGAACTTTGTGATTTGTTAAGATTAGGAACAATGAACAATGGTGGGTCCAACAGTTTTTTTTCTGTCCTTATCTGAAAAGGCAAGGACTTGTATTAGTTAGCAATAAATTGTTTCAGGTTCTACTGCATGCGGGAACATTTGTAAGCACTTGAGCCATATGATACTCTATTTTTGAGAAACCTTTTGTGACCCCTGTAGAAACCTTTGTAGGAATTGTAATGGATCCAACATGTCTCCAAGTCCCCCTAACCACATAAGGGTCATTAGCTTCCACCCTTTCATACGTCCCAAAGGCCCCTTTCTCAAATTAGCACCTTTACAGATGTCAAGCGGCCTTATGCCAACATGCTAAATAATGCTTGCTGTTTGGAAAAGATTTCAGTACCTTCTGGATAAGTTAGGAGAGTAAAGTTTGGGGTAAAAATGCAAACTTTGCTGTGACACTGGTTTAGCTCAGTGCACAGGTCACTGGGTTGACCTGAGCTTGTATTAGAGTTGTAGTGATTGGCATAGCAGGTCACAGCTCTGTTTATACCTCTGTCTTGGGGTCAGAGTTTGTTATAGGTTTGCTTCCACAGGAAAAAAAGCAACATAAAGTCCCAAATGTATACTTCTAGGTTTCAATTATTTATCATTTTGAACTGGCAGAACTGTAACATGAAACAAAAAAAGAGTAAAACAAAAGATTAAAATAAAAAGCAACACATAAATGAATAATATTAGCCTTGAAAACTGATGGATTGGCCAGATTCCCTGTCTGTCATCAGGCCAATCCATTTTGCAAAGCTCCAATCTGAAATGATATTGCCAGGTCTGAGAATGTGCCGGGCCCATCAGCTTTATTGAATGAGAGCAATGCGGTTGCTGTGGGCAGTGTTTAGTTGGATTGGAAGTCGGTATCACTGGCTGCGACCAGTGTAGCGATTAGCTTGAATGTAGCTTTTATATAGCACCAGTTTTATCGCAACTGGACCATGTTTCCTTATTTTAAAAAAATCAGAGAACCACACAGACAACATTGTAGAAAAGTTGTTTCTGCTCCTCTCTGGCTCTGCTTCTGCACGAGTTTGGAATAGTTAATGGCGTGGTTAAGTTGTATGGTAAGCCGGTATATACAATGGCTGCAGGTGAAGCGATATGCCCAGAAGTACAGTCATGTGCAGAAGTTTTAGGAATGTAGGGTGCTAAGGATGCATCATGGGGCCTGATGTGCCACAACCCAGGGATGGAAGGGGGAAGGCAGCAAGAGTCAGGCTTGATATATGTTGACACACATGTGCGTCAGCATGGCAGCCTTTGTGCCATCCACAACACAACCAGGGGCTTGTGGCAACCCTACCGACGGCCGAGAAAGTAACCAAGGGCATACATACCTATTCTTTTCTCCGCCCTAAAGGTGTGGACTTTGTTTTTCACAACAGTTTATTTTTCCATGTCCAGGGACAACCAGGGCTGTGTCAATCCTCCCGATGGAGTGGTGCGAAATTACTCACCAGTGGACGCCATACTTCAGCCTCAGTTGTTGGCCTAAACATGCCTAAAGGCTCTACACAGTACTGTAGCTACGTTGGCAGTGTTATCCGAACGTAGCCAAAAATAAGAGAAAAGAGCAGCACAGAAAGGCTTTCTTGGCAGAACAAGATGAGTGTACGATAGTTAACTGGTAAGGTATTGTCTTGGATTTATTTATTGTCTATCAGATCTGGACAGCATCTCTTTATTGAAAGAGGCGCAAAGAACTGGAGATATGTTTGTGCTTCTATTGACTAGCCTTGGCATGAGTTTGATCCTAGCTCCACAGTTTTTTAAACTATGGCAGTGCCTACCTGCTGAGCTCACCCTACTTACTGGAGATGTGCGTACTGACTACCTCATTATATCTTGTAACTTCAGTTGGCCTGTAATGAACGTGATGGACAAAACGTTCGTCAAATCACCTTCAGAGAATTTTTTTTAAAAAGTAGTGCCCTTCCATCCATCCACCCATCCATCTTCTTCCGCTTATCCAAGATTGGGTCGCGGGGTCAGCAGCCTAAGCAGGGAAGCCCAGACTTCCCTCTCTCCGGCCACTTCATCCAGCTCTTCCCAGGGGATCCCGAGGCGTTCCCAGGCCAGCCGAGTGACATAGTCTCTCCAGCATGTCCTGAGTCTCCCCCGGGGTCTCCTCCCAGTGGGACTTGCCCGGAACACCTCACCAGGGAGGTGTCCAGGAGGCATCCGGACAAGATGCCCGAGCCACCTCATCTGGCTCCTCTCAACGCGGAGGAGCCAGATGAGGCTCAGACTATCTCCCTTAGAGATAGTCTGAGCTTCTCACCCTATCTCTAAGGGAGAGCCCAGACACCATGCTTAACTCATTTCAGCTGCCTGTATCCGCGATCTCGTTCTTTCGGTCACTACCCACCGCTCATGACCATAGGTGAGGGTGGGAACGTAGATCGACCAGTAAATCGAGAGCTTCGCCTTTCGACTCAGCTCTTTCTTCACCATGACAGACCGATGCAGAGACCGCATCACTGCTGGCGCCGCACCGATCCACCTGTCGATCTCCTGCTCCATTCTTCCCTCACTCGTGAACAAGACCCCGAGATACTTGAACTCCTTCACTTGGGGCAGGATCTCATTCCCAACCTGGAGAGGGCATTCCACCCTTTTCCGACCGAGGACCATGGTCTCAGATTTGGAGGTACTGATTCTCATCCCAGCCGCTTCACACTCGGTTGCAAACCGTTCCAGAGAGTGGTGCCCTTCCCAAACATTTATGCAGGAGGTTTCAGGTCAGAGGAAAGCTGCTCAGATCTGTAGTCTTATGTTGTCAACTAAATCAAGACTCACAAAACAAGCTATGTGCAAAGCATTCTGGGATACATTTTTTTCTCTTATAAATTGATCATCCTCTAAAAGAAAAGTTTAGTGCTCAGAAAATACACTTTATGGAGTGCAGCTGTTTTTGACAGAATAGATTCCTTAATTCAAAACAAGAGCTCAGCAGCATGTCTCTGCTCATCATCTTTTGTTATTGTTTTGATTGAGAGCCCCCTGCTAGTGGAATTTGCATACCTTGTGTTTATATTTGAAGGGCAAACTCTATTCACATTTAGTGCCAAATGTAGCATGCTTTAGTTACCAGGACATGCTAAATTTTCCTTCTACAGCAGAAGGTCACTCAGTAAGGCCTCTTTGTAGTGTCTTAATCTCATCCTGACCAAATCAAGGTTGTGTTTGTCCAAAAAGCCTCCACTTTGGGGCTGACCTGATTGGAAGGTAATAAAAATCTAAGTCGAACAAAGGAAAGAAATAAGCTACGTTCAGCTATGAGCACACACACGCACTCACACATAGACACACGCAGAAAATAGCACCCTTATCATCCCTGTTTCATTTAGAGTTGATTGCTGTCGGATTATAATGCAATCACCACGCTGTGTGAGCCGTAACTATGGGAACTGGTTTTAACTGTTTATCTTGCCAGAGATCTTAATTTAAGTTTGAACACTCTGGATCACTTAGATGTGAGAGACATGGGAAATTGACAAAAAGGGGGGACAACAAAGAGAAGGGAGGGAACGGGAGCTGTGGTGGAAAATGGAGAAACAGACACTTTCTTGTTCTTTCTGTTGTATTTCATATGCAATTTAATTTGTCTTTCAGAGAGAAAATCAATTTATGATGACAATCCACAGGGCAGCAATGAAAGCAGTCCAGTTCTTTTGCCATGGGAAAGTTTCTGCCGGAGAATGCCACTAATCTTGGCAAAATGAATCATTCACACTTTATTTGGACATCTGTGTTAACCCCCCCTCTCCCTCCCCATCTCCCCCCGACTTTCATTCATTTGTGACAGTTTTATTACAAGTTGTGCAGGTGGCTGGAGGCTCAGGAGCCAAGAAGAATGCCGAATGGAGATGGTCCAAAATGTTGAGGAGTTGTTGAGTCTGTAACGCCGTTTCCTCTGGCTGTAGCTATACTTAAGGACACTTTTTAGCAGTATATAAAAAGGCACACCAGACAAAGCCTCCTACTCTGCTGCAGTCGACAAAGATGTTGACTTTAACGTGTGAACAAACCCAGATTAAAGGCGCTCAGGCCACGACTTTGTGTAAGCCTGAACTAACTCCATCCTAAATACAGGAAATTGCACATGCTGCCACAGTATCCATGGTTCAGTTTGGGACTCACAGCGAGCAGCTTTATCGCCTTTTTGGTATTTCAGGAATTTCCACAAGACAACGAGTCGCTCTTATTATGAAATTTTACACCAAAAATTATAGTAAAAGTGTTAATTTGTCTTTCTAATGACTTAAAGACAGTTACATTTCATACAGGTGCAGCTTTAAAGGTATATAAGCTCCTGTGTGGAGTTTGTTAATAGTTATGTAACAGATCCAAATTAATACTGAACACTCTCCATGACCCACAAAAGCAAACAGGACTATCAGCAGTTGGGTTAAATGCATTACAAAGTGATCCATTTGAGTACACCCATTACTTTTTTACATTTACATAACGTTTTAATTCTGCAATTCAACTCTATTATATATAAGATACGTTTTTTAAAGTAATAATTCACTTGGATAAAAAAATTATATTTCCTTGTCACAAATAAGAGAAAATCCCAAAAGCATGTGCACTGTTTCTGTTTCTCTCCAGCTTCTTATCAGATACCTTTTTAGCAGTGGAAGGTTATCAAAGTTTAACAAAGGAAACACTGACTTAAATCATATTTCCTTTTATTATCTCTTTCTTGAGGGCAGCATTGTTGTATATAACAAGAAGAGACATCTGCTGATTGAAGGAAGTTATCTATGCCTTTGTAGTTCTTACAGAACATTTTCTAACAATCCAGGAACTTGGCTGACTTTCTGGGATTATTAATGATTAAATCCACACCAGTAATTCCAAGATTGGACAGCTTGCCTGCTGCCAAATTGTCTGCTGTTATCCAAGAATGCATTGTGACTGGGCTGTGACAACCAATGGCAGGCTGTTCTGTCATCATGTCATGCTTTGCTGAACAGTGCATGTAAACAGACTTTAAAAACTGCAGAAGAAAGACTTAATGGCTCATAGTGGAGAGAAAGAGACACAGAGAGGCTGTGATGTGCCTCTAGGGTCACTGCACTGTAAAATGACTCAAATTCCCAAAAGCGCAAGGACATTTAATGTAAAACTCTGAATATTTTGAAGGCTTTGTGTGTGACAGAATGTTTTTTTTTTGCAATTATTTAGTCCCAAAGAGAAGATAGAACAAGTTTATGCAACAACAAAAGAAAAAACGTAGTTATTTATGTTGACTGTGTTTAATACATACAAATCTTTGAGTTTGGATGGGTGTTTTTTTGTCTTTATGGTCCCATAACTTTTTAAAAATTCAAGTGACTGCTGAAACACACATATTCTTAAAGCCCAGGTTGTCCTGAAGAAAAGGTTGTTTAGAGTTTGACTGTGCACCAAGCCTTTTAAGACAAAAAGTCCAGACAAGAGGGTTAACCCTCTGAGACTGACATTGTCAAGAGGAGACACAAGTTATAAAAAGTTACAAAACTTTTCAACCATACATCTGGCCCACTTACTTTTTTCTCCCTCTGGGAGCCCTCCATGCCATTCTAATTACACTATCCATGCCTCGTAGCCCTAATGGTAGCTTTTCTAGCAAGCTTGGAACTTTAGCCACCAAATGGATGTCACATGGACTGTGGCAACCAATGGCAGACGATTTTGTCGTCACATCATGCTTTGCGTCACATGTATACACTTACACTCATACAGAGAGAAAAAGAGATGGAAGGAAGGCTATGATGTGGCCCTCTTTGTCTCTGCAGACAGGAACTCTTTTGAATAATGGCTCAGAATCAGACAGGCTTTTCTTTTTAACATGTCAATGTTTTGAGGATGTCATGTCCAGAATAATTATTTTTTCATTGTCCTAGTCATTGTTGTTTACTGTGTGTCACACATAAACATCTTTAATTTTTAATTTCTGTTTATATTTTTCTTTTGTCTTTACAGTTTCATAATGTTTTCTGAAATTCATGTGGCATTACTGCAGCACACATATTCTTAAAGACCAGGTTTTCCTGGATTTTTAAAGCTTGACTCTGCACCACAGAGTTGATGTTAAACAAGATTTTTTTAAGATAGTAAATCGAGGTGAGACAAAACAGTTAAAATAGCCTAGGGCTAGATGGATGAATTAAAAATATGATGAAAAATGGTGGTGATAGCGAGAGCATGAGATGTAAAGTGAAATGAAATGTTGAGAAACTCCATATTTTACAGCTAACACTGTGAGTAGCATTTAGATTCATTACACTAGCTGCTGCAGCTGTACTGTAACCTCGCAGAGCCGATGGACTGGCCAGATTCCATGTCTGTCATCAGGCAGGTCCATTTTGCAAAGCTGCTACAAGACATAGAGGATAGAGTAGGTAAGACATTAAACAAAAGGTTAATTATAAAGTTACACAAATAATAACACTAGTAACTCAAGAATGACAGATATTCTGGTGCAGTTTTAGCATATATGGTACTTAAAATGACAGGGTTAATTAAAGAGCAGTAAAATTTGTTATGGGTTCACAGGTCCCCTAGTAGTCTGGGTCCCAAGGCAAATGCCAGCCTTTCTCTAATGGTAAAAAAAAGCCATATACCTTGAATTTAGTGCAGGCTAACCTCCAGGCTACCTCCTACCTTTGCCTAAAGGTAAAACTGTCTATGCTTGTACCTTTAGTTTCTAAATCAGACACCAAAACGACCTTTGCAAGCCATAATGTGCACTGCAAAAGTAATTTTTTCAGGCTTGGTAGCTAAGTATGTCCTCATCTGCAGCATATTAAATATAATCTAAACTCACTTGCTTATCCGACATGTTTAAGTGATATGCTGTTGAGTTTCTGCCCTTGACTCTTTGGACCTTTGATAACCTGCACTCTGTTCATGATTAATAAGCTCAGGAGTGAAAAAATAAAATTACTTTTACTGACAAAAGTTTAAATCATTCAGATCTGAGTCCAACAGCTTGACATCACGTTACATTCAGTTGTAAAGTTTTCTGTGAATTTCAATGTGAATATCTTCTTGTACCTCTCAGCTTCCTGCTTTAACAGAACAAAACATTTATTCTTGAAAATGTCTCCTCCTCTTACTTCTACACTCTATTTCCCCTGAACACAAGTGGGCTGAATTGTAAGCTGAAGTGTGAAATGGAAATAAGTTAAAGTTGGAGGTCAGCGATCAATAGGAAGTTAATTAATGAAGAGTATGCAATGTTCTGAAGTATGGATTTCCGAAGGCCTATGATTGTGTTCCAATCATTGAAATGTCACCAGCATTACATCTGGAATAAAATCAACCTGCCTTTAATTTACCTTGAATTTCTAATCTAATAAAAGGACATATTTAACAGCTCAGCCTGAAAAGCAACCACTCAGAGTGAAAGTGTTTTATGCTGGACTTCAGGGTTGACTTGTGAAGGAAGGATTGCATCAGTTGATTAAGCTGAAAAGCATCAAACTTTGCAATGTTAAGTTTGGGGGAATGATAACATTAGTGACTCTCAAAACCACATTTTAAGCTCATTGATTTGTTAAATGTTGACTTCATTTTCAAAACTATAAATTCAAAAGAGGGCATTCACTACAGATGCATCCAAATATTTGAATATCCTGAAAAAGTTTATGTAATTTTATTCAAAAAGTTGAACTTACATACACACAAATATATCATTTTTAAATCTTGGTGACTACAATATAAAGTTCTCAAAAATCCACTATCTCATGATATTAGATAAAGTACAATTTCTTATCAGTTATTTCAGTCCTGAAAAGAGCTCTTATCAACTAATTAACTCAAAACCTCTGCAAAGGCTTCCTGAGCCTTCATTCTCTCACACTGGTTCAGTTCACACAACGACAATCATGGGGAAGACTGCTGGCTGCTGAAATGTCTAGAGGGCAATCATTGACATACTCCACAATGAGGGTAAGCCACAGAAGGTCACTGCAGAAAGGGCAGGCTGTTCTCAGAGGCTGTATCCAAGCATTTTTATGGAAAGTTGACAGGAAGAGAAAAATGTGGTGAGAAAAGGTGCAAAAAAATCAGAGATGAGCTCAGCCTTCAGAGGACTGAAATGAAAGAGATTCAAGAACTAGGGGGAGCCTCACAAGGAGTGGACTGAGGCTGGAGTAAGTGGATCAGGAGCCACCACAAAGAGGCGTGCCCAGGAAACTGAGCAATGGTCCAGGAAAAAGAACTGGACTGTTGTTCAGTGGTCTAAAGACCTGCTTTCAGATAAAAGTCAATTTTGCATTTCATTTGGAAATAAAGGTCCCAGAATCTGGAGGAAGATCAGAGAGGTCCAGCATCCGAGGAACTTAAAGTCCAGTATTTTCACAGTCAGTCATGGTTTACTGGTCTGTTGTGCTTTATCAAGACCAGAGTCAACACTAGCTGCGGTTACATGAGCATATTTTCACAATCTGATTTAATTTATTCTGATTGGAGATTTAAACTTCTCTGGTCAAATGGATGATAACAGATATGATCCTGTTCAGAAGTGTGTGCTCATGTATCATACATTTAATCTGACGTAGAAGAGGAAATTCTTCTTTGCCTTTTGTTAATAAACTGCCAGCACACTTGTTTGTTTCAACTCCTCTTTGTGCAAAATTATCAGGGATTATTCAGCTATTTTGTCTGTACCTTATGTTATCTGATCAACAATTCTGTGCTCTTTTAAAGTCGCAAGTAAAAAAGCTATGTCTGCAACAGACCAGTTTTAGGACATGGGGCACGGGATAGACATGCGCAGTAAGACAAAAACCACCCCAAACAGGGAGCAGCAGTCAGACCAAGTGTTTTCATGGACCCTATAAACCACATAAACCACCCCTCTTGATTGGGATGAAATTTCTGTCTGAATGAGCCAAATCAGAGGATTTTATTCCAAATGAAGTGTTTATATGAAGGATTTTTGTTCAGATCAGGCATTAATTCCGATTTCAAGTCGTCCATAGCTACTGTCAGCCATCTACCAGGAGATTTAAGAGCACTTCCTGCTTTCATCTGCTTAGAGTCTTTATGGTGATACTGATTTTCTTTTTCAGTGGGACTTGGTACCTGTCCACAGTGAAGCCAAAACGACCAGAAACTGGTATGCTGATCATGGTATTACTGTGTTTGATTGGCCGGCCAACTGGTCTGACCTGAACCCCATAGAGAATCTTGGAAATATGAAGAGGAAGATGAGGGATACCAGATTCAACAATACAGGTAAGTTGAAGGCTGCTATCAGAGCAACCTGGACTCCATAAAACCCTGGCAGTGCCCTGGACTGACTGGCTCCATGCCACGTTGTATAGATGCAGTAATTTGTGTGTGAAAGGAGCTCCAACCCATTACTGAGTACATAAATGAGCATATTCTTCCAAAGGGTCAACATTTTTTGTATTATAGGTCCTTTTTTTAATTGGTGATTTTGTGATATAATTTTGAGAGAGTGGATTTTGATTTTTGTGCGCTGTAAGTGGTAAGATCAAGATTAAAATTTAAAAAATGCTTATAGTATTTTTACTTTTTGTGTGATGAATCTTGAATATATGTAAGTTTTACTTTAAGAATTCAATCACAGGGAAAAAAAAAAAGAATATTGTGTAGTAGTTGTGTGCTCTTTTGTGTTGTGTGTGGAATCATGCACAAACTTTCACTTCTAGCTTTTCGATATAGTTTCCTGGGGTATTTAACAATAGCCATGGTATTGCTTTAATCACGCTCATTAAGACAATGCTGTGTAATGTTGGCATTTTTAAAAATAAATAAGACTGTGTGTCCGTTTACATCAGCAGTACCGCTGCCTGAGTTTGTAAATGCTTTGAAAAGTAAGAACAGAGCTGTTAATGATGTTGGGCTAATTGGTCAAACAATGAAACGGTCAGAAAAGGCCACACGTTTTGTACATGCTCATAATTGCATGTCACGACTTGGCAGTTCAGCAATAAGTCGAAGTGTTTAACATGCACTGTTGTAATCCTGATGTAAGTCAGTTTACCACTCAAATCTTAAAACAGTGCTGCAATTATAAATTCCTTCCTCCTTTAACAAACACCCTTGTTCTTACTTTGTTAGACCCGAAGCATTTTGTTAAAGGATTGAATGAAATGTGTGCAGAGGCGTGTGCTCAGCTCACTGTGCTTATGTGTGCACAGCAAGTGCTATGTCCAACCTTCTTCTTGTGTTTTTTTAATGTGTTTTTTTAAACACACTGTAATACTGTATACTGCGGGGAAATTCTGGGAAGCGTTAACGGTACTAAAAAATGCTGCCAAATCTTTCTCCAGCATGCCATTACTTCTAACAACATAGGCATACTAGGTCTCTCACAGCCACTCTTGCTGTAGTAACATAATGGAAAACAGCTAACTGCTGGCTAAAATGCTATACTGTGAAGACTGCTAGTTAAACTATGGGTTTTTTTGTAGCAAAGCAAAACAATATGGGGAGCCAAAGGCCGCCTATAAGACAGGATAAAGGCAAGAGTACCTGGAGGCAGCCGAGGACCCCCACTTCACACTGAAAGTTGGAAAATCACTGCCATATCTTCTCTTCTAATACTGGAAGACACTTGAACTGAACGTCTTCTTCGTTGTTATCTCCTGTGTTGCTGCCATATTAATAGATGCAAGTCAGCTGCATAAGGAAAAACAAGTAGACAAAAAAATGTGAGTTTTCAGGTTGACAAGCACAGCAATAACGTTACATTAATTTAAATGAATCGATCTGTGATTGCAATTCATGTATTACCGAGCACAGACATAATATGCTACGGGAGATTGGCTGGCTGGCCGCCAGAGGCAAGTCTGCTACGTCATTCAGTAGACAGGGATTGTGCAAGTTTTCAAAATAAAAAGCTCAAATGACAAAATGCATGGAATCATTTATAACAAATGCTCCATATTACAATAATAATTGACAGTGAAACATAAAAGCAAAATCCCCTTTCTTGTATTTTCTCAGTTAAATGAAAAGATGTTCGCCATGATTTAAAATAAAATAATTTTATAAACAATACAGTTTCATATATGTATAGATATTTTTTTATTTTGTATATACAGTGCTTAACAAATTTATTAGACCACCTGTCATATTTGTCTCAGAGACCATCCAGCATCATAAAGTGCTTTAATGTGGACTCTTTCATTTTCAGTCAGCTCTCCACGTTTTACCATTTTGAACAGGAATGAGGAATTTCAAACTGAATTCACCTTTTTATACTCAAATTTGAGCTGGCTCACTGGGCTTCTCTGAGAAGTCAGAAATGAATCAAGCATAACATTCAGCCACTAAAACTCATTTTTCTGTTCAGGAATGCAAGTAAATAACTATAATTTGACATATTAATCAAGAAATATTAATGTGCTTTATTATTTTTTCAGTTTTTGTGTAAATCAGTACATTTGAAAATTCATGAATAACAATAATATTTATATTGTAGCATTAAAATATCATTTGGGTTAAAGAGCTTCTACATATTGATGTATTAACCATTGCAGAAACATCAAAAATGATTTTGGTAATTACCAATGCTGTTAATTTAGGGCAGCTGTGGCATAAACCTTACTTTGGTTAGGGTGGTCTAATACATTTGTTAAGCACTGTATATATATATATATATATATATATATATATATATATATATATATATATATATTAATCTAATCGTTTGAGCTTTTTACTCCGAAAACTTGCACAATCCTTGTCTACTGTATTCAATGATGTAGCAGACTTGCCTCTGGCAACATGGCAGAGACATCAGCATCTGGCCAGCCAGTCAATCTCCCATTGCATAATAAGTCTGTGCAAAGTGATCCTTGAATTTCGATCATAAATCAATTTATTTAAGTAAATGTTATGTAATTGCTGTGTTTGTTTGTCTGAAAGGTCCCGTATTTTCGGTATGAAGTGGAGGTATCACTTCGGTATGAAGTGGAGGTCGTTGGCCGCATCCAGCAGCTTTCTGGGGCCCAGCAAAATCATGATCCACTGTAAATTTAAGTTGAAATAACCATATTTTACTATGATGAAAACTGTGATGTTTTTAAAATGGCTTTTGAAATGTTCCTCTGGATCAGCCATTCTCAACCTTGGGGTCCCGACCCCTAGTAGGGTCGCGAGATGATTTCTGGGGGTCGCCAAATCATTTTGAAAAAAATATAAATGCACATAATATTAAATTACATAATTTTAGACAGGGAGTTGTTTTAGTTGTTTTCTGATTCATTATTTGTCAAAAAATCATTGTCTCAACTGAGATTGTACGATCTGAACTGTAGATTCTGTTCAGTGACAGTGGAAAAAAAAGAAACAAAGAGAAAGAAAAAAGCTTGCGCGTTGTTGCCTTAGCCGCAGCTGCAGGAAGTTTGCTACCTGATGAAAAATGGAGCGATTGGCTTCAAAGAAAAAGTGTTCCAGCTCAGACCTGGGTCAGCAGCAGCAGCAGGGATCTCAAGGTAAGTCACCAGAAAGCTTAACAGCAGCTCCACCACCTGAGAAACGTAAGGCCCTAGGGCCAACACCAGCTGATATCAGAGCTTCAAGCTCCGTAAATATCAGCCCCACTTTTTGAAATATGGCTTTTCATGCACGAGCAGAAACAACACGGAATACCTGCAGTGTGTTTTCATGTTAACAAGCTCTCAGCAACAGAAATGTTCCAAATTTTTCTCCCCACTGTGTTTTCTTAAGGCTAGTATGTGTTGATGTTGTTTTCTTTAATTCAAAAGAAAAATAAAGTTTGAGTTATTTGTTTACATGTTAACTGGCTCAACTACCAGCAGTATGATGTGATGTAACGACCATTGTTGGTCTGTTGGTCACCTTAAAGAGTTATTGTGATGCTGCTAGATGTTTTTTAACAAATCCAAAAGAGATTTGCCAAAAAATAGGATGTTATTGTGCCTTTGGGCAAGACTTGTGTCTCAATAAGAAACTGATAGCTTAAGTGTGAGCTTAAGTGCTTGTTTGTAAATCAGACACAAACAGTATGCTGTGTTGGTCAGGCGTCGAGCGACAGAAAGGACACAGAACGCCTTTAAAGTATTAGAAGTTATGAATTTAGACAGAATGTCATGAAAAAACAAGTATCTACTGAGATTTATTGTACATGTTATACATCATATACAGAAATAGCCCTAAAAATCTTGAGCGGAAGCTCATCCCGAGAGGCAAAGCTGCTGCTTTTTTTCTCTCTCACACTTGTTGACGATCGCTTCACTTAGTTATGTTTCTGCAATCTTTCGATTTCTCCACTGACATTAGAGTGAAATTAGAGCCAGAGTTTTATTGACAACCAGTAAATGGAGTAGAATAAGAACTCTAAGTACAGTTTTCAGTTGTTTTTTAAGTACGTTTTTGTTTCAGCACTGGGGGGGGTAGCGTGCATGTTTGGGAGGAGCGCGGGGGGAGTGGGGTTGCGGAAAACAGTGCATGTTAAATTGGGGGTCGTGACTCAAAAAGGTTGAGAACCACTGCTCTGGATTATCGCTGTCCTTTTGTATGGCTCAAGTTTTGTTTTGTTTGAAAAAGACAATAATAATAATAACTAGAAAAGCACTCAGAGAGCGCAGACCTTTGCCATTAGCCCTATCTCCCAACAGTGAAGAATCCTTTAAGAACATTCCTTGATCCAGACAGTGATCCGGATCACTCCCAAAATCTAATCAGTCTTTCCTTATGCCATTTCTGACATTTCCTGAAAATGTCATGAAAATCCGCTCATGACTTTTTGAGTTATCTTGCTCACAATCTAACAAACTTACTAACTAACAAACTTACTAACAAACCCACCTGATCACATAACCTCCTTGGTGGAGATAATAATCAATACTTTTGGATTACAATACTATTCACGATACTTCAATCAAAAGATAAATTTAAACAACGCCTGAGAACTGTGATAAAATACAACACATACCTAAACAAATTGTCCCAGCTGTAGCAAAGTGTTTGGATTCAATCTTGACCTTTAACAAGCCTCAGTCTGGATTTAAGAAGAGCCAAAGTGAGATGTAGATTTTAATAAATGCCACTTATTGCAAACTGAAGTAGAGATGACTTTTATTAGTGATGTATTTGAACAGCACAGAGGAAGTTTATGAATGCATTATGCACTGTATACAAGATGAATTCATGCACATTCAGAGCATAATTAGCATCCATTGTCATCGACCTATATAAAAACAAATCATGCCTCGGTAAAAGATCACTGTGATGAGTGTATTTTTCGTCATTGTATGTAGACCATAGCTCCACTATTGTTCAAGCTTCAAAAGTTTGCGTGAGAAAAGTTGTGCCGTGAAAGAGAACAAGGGTGAAAAAAAAATTAAGTTCTGATTACAATTACGGGACGTGACACTTAGCTGATTTCAAATCAGCGAGGCCAAATTTCACAAAGCCTGTCAATGGTGGCAGCAAGCTCGCCAGATCCCTCCCCAATCAAAAGTTTGCTCTATATAATTTCACGCAATCAGATTTCTCCACAGTCATCCAGTGCAATCAGGTAATCAGAGGGGAGCATTAACAAGACAAATGGGGTTTAAAAAGTGGGTGCACTCTGTTTGCAGGAACTTCCTATGGAGAAGCCCCCTCCCCTCCTTGATTACTCCTATCACCCTCATACAGCGCAGCATCCCCTAAATAGCTTTCTACTACAGTACTGGCAGTATGTTCAGTAGGAATGACTGTGATTGGCTTTACATGTTAGACTCCACCAGTAAATTGTTACTCTTAAGGCTATTTATCTCAAGTGATTAACTGTTCAAACTGTTTCACTGCTCTGCGGCCTTTTTCTCACCTTTCATTAAATGGGAAAATCTGGATACAGATTGCACAGTCAGGGACTATTTATGCTTGGAAGCATTTTACCCCCCATGCATGCACAGATAGCACGTATGTGATCTGATTTGTGCTGACTGCTGTCTAGTGTCTTTTCACCTTGGATAATAGTATACAGTTTACCTAAATGCACTGTATTCACAGTTTTTAAGATTGCTAGAATCATGTTACTACATGGGCTGGGCTGCTGCAGCTACTCCTGCTCCTTAATGCATACATTCACATGTGGAGTCCTTTAAGTTCTTATTCTGGCTAGTTTAATACTCTGAGAATCTGGTTGCAGCTTTAAACCAATAAACTGTTTTGTCAATCAAACTTGAAATGTGTTAATTTATAACTACTAATCAATTCATTCATGTATGTAAGCACTATATATATATATATATATATATAGTGCTTACATACATGTATATGACTGTGTATCTTATTTTACAGCAGTTTTTGGGAAGTGGATATTTCATTTTTGTATTTGTCATTTAAATTTTTATTAATTTTTCCATCACTTAATTTACATACACAGAGTATGCATATTTTTGTCAATTTTCTGATACATGCTCAAAATGATAATAGGAAAATCAAGTAAAGGCAAAACAAAAAAACAAAATAAAATAAAACAAAACAAAAACACACAAAGAAAGTAAAGATATATATATAGACAGTCAGTTAACCCCCCGGAAGTGGATATTTTATGTCATTAGGGACAAGTGTGTTAGGATATTAAATCTTTTCAACCTGTTGCAAATTCTTTATGCTGTGCTTAAAGGGATATTTTGGTATTTTAAAGTTAGGTTGTTTAAGGTACTTGGCGATAGTAGTGCCATCAGCCTCCAGTGGTTTCAGTGAGCACTGCCTCTTCAAACAGGACATGCTTGAAGAGGCTAGGCTATACAGCATGGTAGATGGGTACAGTTTCCCTGCGTACTTCAGCAACTTTTAGGTAAAAATGGGCCCAAAAAAAAAAAGCTGGCTCTATTGTACGCTATATGGAAACATTTTCAACCATTTCATTCTTCACCCAGAAAGCCCCTGTGTTTGGCATTATTTTGTGATGCAAGCTTCAGCTACCAGCAATGCGCTCTTCCACCTCAGTGTATCTGAACAGCTGTTCTGCTGGGTCTGTTGGCTTTGTCAGAGGCAAGTAACTAAGCTAAAACAACACTAAGAAGGAATACTGTTATGAATCAGAGTCCACAGAGGAACTTCTGCAGATGAAGACTCTTTAGCAGAGATTGGTTGACAGGAGAGATCTGACCTGCTGGTATTAGCATAGAAACTGTGAGCCCATGTCCATGAGAGCTACCGTTGTCATGATTGGGACTTCACAACACTTCTTCAGAACATTTCTGATCAAGGAGAGTAGCACACAGGCCCCTGCAGGCTGCATCACTCTCAATCCAGAGTTCCCTGCGTCATTGAACGGTGTTTTACAGACCGTCTTCAACTTTCTGAAGGCAATTTTGGGAAACCAACCCCAACCAGAGGAGGTGAATGGAAATTTCTCATCCAAGTACTTTTATGGCTGTTGCTTTATTAATCTAATGCTGATTATCAGACAAGCTACAGTCAATAGGGTATGTTTACTTTGTGAAAACATCATTATTTGGGGAAAAAAACACATTTTCCATGTGAATTGGCCTTATTGCATTAAGCATCTAATGATAAAGACAGTAGCTCAGCATTAATAGAGTAAAGATTAGCTTACTGTCTGAGAGAGCTGATGGAAGTGAGCAGTACTTTTTATGATGCACAAACTTTCCAGAGACCAGGAAACAATTCCACCTCTGTACGACTTAGAAATACTTAATGATAAATGATGTGTAAATAAGGTTGCAAAATACTATTTTGACATTGCTATTATCAAGCCATAACCCAGAGTTTAATCAGTCTGACTCTCCCATGATTGTTTTATCCATATGTGGCACATATGTGGCATGACAAGAATGTGAGGGTTTTCTTAGGGTTTCCTTCATTCAGAGAGGAAAATGAAGTTAACATATCAATATTGCCTGTCCTCTGAATATTCAACATGGAGTGTGGGCAGGATTGACGCACCTGTTGCAGGTGCAAGTAGGGTGGATGGCACACACTGTAGGAGTGGGCAGTAATGGTCAGAAATCCAGCGGATGCAGGCGCAGAGCTGGATTAAGAAAGGGGTCCCTCACAGGGCTCTAGTTTTATGAAGTTCAGCTTTAAAATGCTGCTCTATCTTCCTCTCTCCTATGATAAGACCATATGTAATTGTTTTTAGAGAATTAAATCTCAGATGGTCCCACAAAAGTAATTAGCTGACATTACTTTTGTCCGCTCAGGTACCTCATGGTGACCATGCATTGTACCCCCTAACAGTAACGTTTTCCTGACCCTACATCCCTATATGGACACATATGCACTTATGCTGTCCCTATGAGCATTTTCATCAGAATGAGAGAAATAATTCTGGCCACTTAGCACAGCTATTAAGCACCACTTTTCACAGCATAGAGGCCATTACAGCAGCCTTTTCATTACTGGGTATTTTAGTAAGCCTCCTGGAGCTCTTTAGACAATACAGACTTTCTTCTCTCTCTTACATCTAACCATTAGCACAGGTTATATCAGAGAAGGCAAAAATATCATAGTCTGTGACATGTGACTGTTTCTTAGGCTAGCAACAGCCTTGAGAAATGTATTCATATTCCAACATATGTCAAGAAAAAACAGCATTGATGTGGGATGATTGCTCAAATGATTTGGGGGAATTTCAGGTAATGAAAAGGATATGAAATAAGTAAAACCACTCCGTATAAAAATATTTCTAGTAAAGCCTGTTTAAACTCAAGGTAGTGAGCACAAAAGCTGGTCTTCAACAAAATCCATGTGAGCTAGAAAACCTCTTAATGGATCTCTACAGCATGTCTGAAAGGCATGATTAAGGTCTTAGCCAACTTTTGAAAAATTTTGCTCAACACATATTTCTGCTCTCTTGCTGAGGGACGGAAAATAATTTTGATCCCACTCTCAACATAAAGCCAACAGTTTCTTAGCTTAGCCTAGCACAGAGAAAGGTAATGAGAAAAGCTATAGCTTCATTCTGTTGAAAGGAAACGTCTTGTAGAGGAAGTGGTGCATGGTTCTCCAGGGAGGTTGCAATTTCTCATAGCTCTTAGATGTTAGCTTGATGCTAACTCATAATTGAAAATACAACAGGAAAACCGAATAAGCATGTTAATTTCAAAGGCGACAACTATGCTTTTTACTTATTAAACCACAACAAATAAAATCACATGTACAAAGATATACCCTAAACTCTATCTGTGGAAGCAAAGTTTCAAAAAACAGCAGCATGCTAGTCATGACTACTGCTCTCATTCATCTCTATATAAAGCCTCTAACTCTTATCCTATGACACTCCATTACTTTCTCTTTATGTCTCAACCCACTGGCAGGTGGTCTGTAGTCTCTGTAATGCTTTCTGGATACATTTTCTTAGAGCTAATGGAGCTCTTAACTGAAAGGGAGAAAATGAACATGCAACTTCTTGAGAGTCAGTAGAAGACGTGGAGTGCATGCCCAAGCTGGAAACATACAACCAGGAAGTAACCTTAAAAAACAATGTTTTAATCTACACTTTTATTGCACACTACACATTTTATCATTTATTTTAAAAAAAGATATATGTGTATTTATATTTCAATTTTTAAAAATTCTATTCAGTGAACTGAAGGTCTATGATTCTCCTTGTGGAGAGTGGATGGGTGCCACGCTGTCCTTCTCTATTGACCAGCCTCCACCTACAAGTTCCCTTTTAAACTCATTTGAACTTGATACATCTTGTTCATTTAACCAATCTATCTATCTAATCTATCATATTGTATTGTCTTGTACTACCTTATACCATATTGTATCATATCATCTTGTATCATATTGCATTGTATCATATCAAATTGTATTGCATTGTATTATACTGTATTTTATCTTTTCCTATTTGATTTCATATTTTTTTGTATCATATCGCATGGAATTGAATCAAATTGTATTTTACTGTATCATATCTTATCATACCATGTCCTCTGGTCTCATATTGTATTGTATTTTCTTGTACTGTATTGTATCGTATTGCATTGTATCATAGTATTGTATGGTATCATATGATATTGTATCGAATCATATTGTATTGTATTGTATTGTATTGAATCAAAACAAATTATTATGCTGTATCATATTTCATAATATCATGGCCTTTTGTCTCATCAAGTACTGTTTTGTATCGGATCGTATCATCCTGTATGGCAGTGATCATCAACTTGTGGCCTGGGGGCCACATCAGGCACCCCACATCTTCCCATCTGGCCTCCAGAACATTATCAAATTCAGAACATGAGCAGAGAAAAACATGTTGAGGTATTTTGGGTAGCTATTGAAACAACTCCAAAACCACTGAGATTGAAACGATTTAATCAGGAATGACTTTGTGTTTCATCTTTTTTCTCAGAAATCCACCCGTCAGCCCCTACTAGCAAATGCAAACGCATGTTCATCAGACCATTCTTGATTAAAACTACCGTTTTCTGTGTAAACTTTCAGCTCCAGGCATGTTGGGTCATTTATCTGCTTTGGTTTCTTTTGACTTATCACTACACAGCATATTAGCATCAAAACCAAGTGATGGATAACATGACAGCATCAGAAATATTCAGCTAAAATATCTCACTCGCCCCCCTGTGGCTGGATGTGATATAGGGACTGATTTCACTGTTAGAGCATGAAAATTACACACATTTATACAAATGTAGTTGATGACCCCTGCTGTATGGTATCCTGCTGTAGTCATATCCTGTCACCTTGCAATGTCTTATATCACCTTGTATCATGCCGTTTCATATCTTCATCTCATCACTTATTGCCATATACAGTATAACATGGTATTGTCCTGTGACATATTATATGTTCTCATCAAGTATCATATTGTATTGTCTTGTCTTGTACTTTCTTCTATCGTATTGTATCCTATCATCTTGCAATGTTTTGTATCATGTCCTATGTTGTTACGTGCCATCTTATCACATATTGTTTCATATTGTATGGTACATGTAGGAACAATGTGGCAAGTAATTACGTTTCCTGGAGACACTATGGCTTTACATTAATTGTGCATCGATGTTTTAATTTAAATCATGGAGGCAAATAAGCAAAACTCTTCCCTTAATCACATGGATCCTTAATGTGACTAATTAATGCCTCATTATTGTTGTATTTTATAATCAGTGACAGTACTACAACCCAATTTCATGCAAGTACTCTGCTAGCTTCTGTTGTTTGCAAACTGTGCATGCTTCAGCATTTGAGAAAACAATGACACCCATAAAAGTCCGGCTCAACGTTATGTCACAATCTGTCATACTGTAAATAGTATGTGAAGGGATGCACACACTGCTGTGGGATTACTGCTTTTTTTTTAGCTTCTTGCTCAGCTTCTTTCTGTTTTTTTTTTAGTCAATCCATCACTGCCCTCTTCCATCCTCATCATTTCTATAAAACTGTAGATGGCTTCTTTTTAGCTGAGGGCTGGTGTGTAAACTCATGCTGTAAAATTGTAAGCTTACATAGTGTTGAATGCAGGTAGTGAGGGCATCCAGTGGAAATGGATTTGATGTTATTCTTCCCATTGAAAGTTAATGTACTGCTAGAATGACTATGACACTTGTAAAGTGGAAAAGCTAACTATTGTTGCTTTAAAGTCTTATCTCTTTTAGTGTTCTGTGTTGTTCAAATGCTCTGTTTTGAACTCAATGAACTTCAAGTCACTTAAATATAATCTGCTATATAATCAAAATTTATTGGCTTATTTTTGGCTATAATTTCTTTTGGTTAGACTGTGATTTATAGTTTATCAGAAGTGAAGCCATGCCATGTTAGCTGATAATGCCCGACTGTACTGGAATTTGGGTCTTTTCTCCAAAAGCTTGTCATCTCTCTCAGTTATTATGATAAATTCTGGAAAATCCGAGAGACTGACCTCTTCAGACATTTATCCAATCCTTCCAGCAAATTTTCTTGGCTTGGAAATAATTAGAGAAGACGATGTGTGGATGACAAAAGACAACAGGAAAATGAAATAGGCCCTCTCTCTCTGGCCCTGAGGGTCTTTGCCAGTCTTTGCAGCAATTCTAATTAAGCCCATCCAGAAACAGAGGAGCTGGATTGAGGCAGTTTCTCATCAGGGTCCCTCCATGAGCCTCTTTTGTCATGAACACACAGCCAATTACAAAGCCCAACAATAGAGTGGTGGAGTCTTATACCCTCCACAAAGACGGGAGACTATGGAGACCTCAAAATATCCATAAGCGTGGAATGACTTTGCGAAAAACACTCTCACCTTCCTGAGAAGTGAAATCAGACATGCATTCTCTTTTTGTGTGGCCTAAATTACTTGACATTACAATTAAAATGAGCTCACTGGTTCAATTAAATGTAGTATTCACAACTTAGGTCATTTTGTGTTTCCAAGGGAACACAAATAATCCTTCAAAGGTACAATACATGGAATTTTCACACTGAAATGTCTACACTAATTACAAACCTCAATTTGAAAAAAGTTGGGACACGGTGTAAAAACACTGGAACACTTTAAAAGACCATTGCCACTTAACAACAAACGTTGCTGCATCTTTAAACGCAAGTTAAAAATTTACCATGCAGAGCAAACGCCATACATCAGCAACACTGAGAAACTTCTCTGGGCCTGAGCTTATCATCTTTCAGGAAAAAATGGCTGCAGAGTCCTCTACGCTAAAGAAGTCCATGCAGATTATTATCAACACAAGGTAGAAAATCAGCATCAGTGATGGTGTTGCGATGTATTAGTGCCCATGGCATGGGTAACTTGCACATGCGTTAAGGCACAGAGTTTAGAGCAACATATGCCTCCATCCAGATGACATCATTTTAAGGGTGACCCTGCTTACTTCAGCAAGACAATGCAAAGACAGATTGTAATACAAGTTACAACAGCCTGGCTTCACAGATACTAGATTGGCCTGCATGCAGTCCAGACCTGTGTCCCACTAGAAATGTATGCCGCATTATAAGGCATAAAATGTAAAAACAAATATAAGGGCCCATTGTTGAATAGTTAAGTAAAAGTTTTACAGCATTTTTGAGTAAACCCTCCGAGACCTTAGCTATCCTGTCTCACCTGGACTTTTTGTCTTAAAAAGACTTTAAAACATCAACATCAACAACTGGTGCACAGTCAAGCTCGAAACATCCTTTTGTTCAGGACAACCTGGGCTTCAAGAATATGTGTGTTGCAGCAATATCACTTGAATTTTAGAAAAGTTATGGGACTAAGGACAAAATAAAAAACTAAACAGAAATTAAAACTTAAAGATTTGTATGCATGACACAGTTAACAATGATTATTAAAGGCCTTTTGCACAGACTTGTTCTCCATTCTCTTTTACCAAAAAGTGAAAAAATAATTACTCTGTGACAAAAAGTCTTCAAAATATTCCCATTTAAAAAGAAAGTCCTTGCACTTTTTGGAATTGGCTTTTGAGTCATTACTCAAACAGTTCCTGTCTGCAGAGACACAGAGGGCCATATCACAGTATGATGTGACAACGGAACAGCCTGCCTTTGGTTGTCACAGCCCGTCACAATACTAGTGCTTGAAAGTCACTCAAGCTCCAAGCTCACTAGAAAAAGCCTCCTAAGAGCTACAGCAGCATGGATAGTGTCATGAGAAGAAAATGGGAGAGACCTGAGCTAAACTACAAGTGTTTTTGCAGAGGGTCTGAATAGTTATACAAATGGGATAATTCAGGGTTTTTAGATATTTTGATAAATTTGCAAACATTTACAATGCTGTTTTCACTTTGTCATTATGGGGTGCAGATTAATGAGAATAAAAATGTTTTTTTTTTCAGCTGTAGCATCAGGCTGCAACATAAGAAAATTGAAAAAGGAGAAGGGAATCAGTATGCACCCATATACTTTGAAATTTAATCATCCTACATAATGTATATCACTGCCTGACAATAAACTGTGTGGGAAAAAAAGTCACAAACCTTGTGAAAGAAGGAGGTGTTGCATTCTGGGGGAAACTGTTCCTCCAGACCAATTATCAGTGTCTTTGGACACTTCCACTGAGGAAACACTGTAGAGGCCTCCTTTCTCCTCTGTTCTCGTCTCCTTCAAGTACATTTATGAAATTGGATGATCCTTCATCATGGTGGAAGGAGGAGGATTTCCAGGTCAGTCAAGGAGACAGGATGTGCAAAGTGATTAAACGCAAAGCACCTCTTGAAGCCTTTTCCCCTTTATAATGTCAGATTTATCCATGAACTGTTCGCAGTTTTTAAATGCACCTTAAACACCCTAGATCCTAAACAAGAAGTAAAGCTTTGGAGGTGGACGACACCTCTGTTTGACATTTTTGGTTGCTTTGATTGAAAGCCCCCCTAATGGCAGAATTTACATATTGTATGTTTAACAGAGTGGCTTTCCAAATAAATACACTGACTAATTAAAATGAAATATATTTGGGTGTAAAATAAATCTGAACAACTCCCACTTTATATCAAGACAAGCCAAAGATAACCTCACTAGCTTATCATCTTTGCATATTAGTCTTGGCGTATAATATGAGTGGCTGTGTAATCTTGGAGCTTGCCAGACCTTAGATTATGGAGCTGTCTCTCATTTTATTCATTGCTCACAGAGAGTAATTACCCAGAGATAAGTGTTCCTCTATCAGGGTCCAGTCACTACGCTGCGAAAGCAATCTCCTCAGACACGGACCCCGTCCCCGGCTATTTGGGCGACACGAGTGGGATGTGGGTGCTGCAGGACGCCGGCTGAGCTTTGTGGTTGCCTGCGTTCGGATGAGGCCTTCTGACAGTCACGGCCAGGTGGGCCAATCTTTCAATCAGACACCCTATTTACCATTGCAAAGCTCTGCTGCCCTGCCTCATTTATAGCCGCAAAGGTTGCTTGTGATGAAAGGCAGATAACAGTGTACATTCAACCTTCCACCCTTCTCCTCAGATGGAGCAAAGAAAAAAACATCCTCTGGGGAACCCTGGACTATTATTTTTTGTGTCACATCAAAAATGAATGAGCCGTCGAATTTGTTGAAAAATCAGGCGATGTGTCAGAAAGTGCAATTAGTCAGTGAAAGAGCGATTTATTTTCCTTGTGTGATTTCTGATGGGGATAAGTGAGGCAAGATTAATGCTTCTAAGGAAAATCAATGGAAGGAAACATGCTCTTTTGTGTTGTGACTTCACATAGAAATAGATGTTAAAGCAGGAAAACAATAACCCTCTCTGAACATGAGGGAAAACTTAGGCTGCTAGAGATAAACACTTTAAACAAGCTCCTTAATAAGAGTTTGGTTCTTTAAACAGGGAGAATATGAACCACACATTAAACCTTTAAAAATGTAAATCTGCTTTTGACCTGTATTTTCAGGATTTCAATATAGTCGATTTCGAAATAAATTAATCCTGAGACAGTTAAGGATTGGAAGAATTCAATCAACCAATCACCTTCTTTGACCTGTTATTTTTTCTGTTTTAACTTTCACAGCTTTTTTGGTAATGTATTTTGACTTGTGCAGTTTCTCTTGCCTTTATAGTAGCAATAAGTGATGCTTCTCAGGCAATCAAATGCTTTCTAGATGAGGTACTGCAATTGGAAAAAAATAATAAAAATATGTAATAAGTTATTAATGACTGCATAAATATTCACCCCCTTCAGTAAGCATTTATTAGATGCACCTTTGGCTGCAATCACAGCACTGAGTCTGCGTGGATAGGTGTCAGTCAGGCTTGAAAATCTGGACACTGCGATATTACTCATTTTTCTTTGCAAAACTGCTCAAGCTCTGTCAGGTTGCATGGGAATTGGATGTGAACAGCCCTTTTCAAATCAAGCCACAGATTCTCTGTTGGATTGAGGTCTGGGCTTTGACTCGGCCACTCCAGAACATTCCCCTCATTATCTACACACCATTTCTGTGTAGCTTTTGCTGAATGCTTTGGGTTATTGTCTTGCTGGAAAATAAGTCTTCTCCCAAGCCATAGTTCTCTTGCAGATTTTCTATTTTTTTTTTTCTGCATTCATTTTACCCTCTACCTTTACAAGCCTTCCAGGCCCGGCTGCCGAGACGAATCCCCACAGCATGATGCTGCCACCAACGTGCTTCACAGTGGGGATGGTGTGTTTGTGGAGATGTGCAAACATAGCATCTTGTGACCAAGGAGTCTCCTACATGCCTTTTGGTGAACTCTAGTTGAGTTTTCTTCAACAGTGGCTCTCTCTTCTGAATACTGATTAACCACTCAGGTGATCCCCATTTCACTAACTGACTACTAGCACCAACTTGCTGAACCTCTGTTGAATTAGGACAGTCACTTTAAAGGGGGTGAAAATTCTGCTTTTGTTTAACCTTACATACTCTTTTATTTATTTGTATTACTTTGTTGAAATCTGTTTTTACTTTGACTTTTAAGAGGCTTTTTGTGATTTCTTTTGTCAAAATAAGCCAAATTATGTTAAATATGATTGATTAAAGCATAAATCATCCAAGAGGGTGAATACTTTTTATCTGCACTGTAGGCAATCAAAGTGAAAAAAAAAAAAATATTAACAGAATAAATCTCAAGTTTTTTTAAATTTCTGATGTTCCTATTTTTTGTTATTGTTATTCTCTATTTACTTGATTGGCGTCACCTTTGACCTGTTTCAGGCAAAAGTAAAGTGAGATATGAGTTTTTTGTTATGCACTGACTGCCCTGAACTCCAGCCTTGTCCATATAAAGTAGCTTCATTTGTTCTTTATATGTTTAAACACAGAGTAGAACGTACTGTGAGTCTATATAACCCCTCTGATGTTGAGTGGACATAAGGAGACCTCATGTTTGCCACGTCAGAGTCACAAAATGTTGTACTCGGAGAGTCTTAATGAACAGCGCTGAGTGAAAGCTTTTGATTATGGAAAATAAACATCTTACCTCACTGAATGGAGCCGACCCTGAGGTCAGCCCAATTCTGCTCTCAAAGCACTTATTGAAAACATGTACTCCAGCTTTATTTCATTTAATAATGCCACATTAATTCTTGAACACAATCAATATGTCTATGGTCATTTTTAATGGACAAACCTCTTGTTAACATCTATAACCCTGCTCATTTGACCTTTATGACTCCAGCATGCTCTAAGCATACACAAACACAAGATGGCTAGCTTTAACCAACTCCTTCCAGCAGCTTATTGTTACTCTGTGAGTATAAATAAGAGGATTACAGTTTTGTTTTCAAGTATTCTGGATGAATGTTAGCAATTAACAAATTAATTTGTTACAGCATAATGTTTATATTTTCAGTTGTTTTAATTTGATTCTATTTGTTTCCTTTAATGCTTTGTTTTTCATCTTAATTCCACACGCTCTTTTCATTTTGAAAAACACTCATTGATCTGCACATGTGAAGGGTTTTAATTAGCTAGCTCAACCCAGAAGAATGAGAAAAGTAGTAAAGACATCAAACAAGAGATGACGAGGTAGGACAGAAGAAGAGACAGTCGTGACTAGGGGAAAAATGAGACAGTGTGCACTAATATTGAAAATGCAATATTGCAAGTAGAGCTCCAGCAATAAATGCTGCAACATTTGCAAGCACCACGTTTGGTCCTCTTCCATCACCTTTTTGTGTCTGTCTGTTCATTAAAAACATTAGGGAGAAACATCAAGAAAGATCATGGCCCCAGACCTCTCAAGGCTGGGAGCTGCAACCTTCTGGTACATCAGGATAAATAAGCTCTATTCTAAGTTAACATGTTACAAATAAACCTACATAGTTGGACCATACTCTCATTGCAGTACTATTTAAGACAAAACAGTTCCATTGACATCTATCAGTCTGGAGGGGGTTACAAAGCCATTTCTAAGGCTTTGGAACTCTAGCCAACCACAGTGGGAGCCATTACCCACAAATGGAAAAAAACTTGGAGCAGCAATGAACCTTTCCAGGAGTGTCTAGCCTACCAATATTACTCCAAGAGTGCACTGACAACTCATCCAGAGGGTAGAAAGAACCCATAACAACATCTAAAGACCTGCAGGCTTCATTCAACTCAGTTAAGGTCAGTGATCATGATTCAACAACAAGAAAGATACTGAGTAAAAATGGCATCCATGGGGAGGCTCCAAGGCAAAAACCCCTGATGGACAAAAAGAACACAGTCTAATCTCACATTTTCTATAACAGAATCTTGATTATCCCAAATATTTTTGGGAAAATATTCTTTGGACATTACATCTGGAAAGGTAGCTCTGCCCTTCTTCTCACATACCTTCCCACGGATGTGCATTTCCACTGAGTCGAATACTGACGGTGGCAAAGCTCTCGTGGAGTGATTTTGCTTTGCTTTTCCACAGAAATCAGTGGCCGTGTTACAGGCAAGAAAACACTTCATCCCAGCATGAACAAATTCTACATGGGACCGAACACCACTGTTAACTATGCCATTGTATCAACTTCTCACTGAGCTGAGAGGCAAAAGTTCACCTACTACAGCGGCCAATAGGAACACTCCCTCTGACCTGAGCTGTGATTGGCTGTGAGTACTAGGCTTCTCATGGTTGGAGCATCGTCCCTTGCTGGATTTCCTCAAGTGAGAATGCAGCGTGAGGAGGTGTTGCATTAGTGTGTTATCCACAATTTCCACATAGGACGACTGTGCCGTGCACTGAAGCGCCGCGGGTTTGGTCCGACCGAAGGTGAGCGACCTCTGGAAGGAAGAGATTACAGGAGAACTGCGAGTCCATGCAGGAATAGTGAGTCAACAGTGGACTATTTTACCTTTGGGGCTCAATTTATAATCCTTTCCGGTAAAATTCCTTGATATTATAGCTTCCGCCATTGGGTGAGTACGTCAGGAAGTTAAAAGGTTAATGTTAGCTTAAAGGATCTGTGGTTTTATGTAAATTACTTAGGTTAAATACCCACAAAAGTTAACTTTTCCTCATCCAGAGCGCCGCTGTAGCTCTGTAACCCATTGACCTCTCAGTGACCCTTTGCTCTCCCTGCAGGATGAGACGTAATGTTGATATAGGGATGAATTGCGACTGCGAGTCATTGTGTTGTATTTTGAAAGAACCGGACATTCTACACTTGTGACTTCCTCTTCTGGAGCTTTCTGATTGATGGGTATTGACGCGGTTTGGCAGCAGCCGGCGCTGAAAATAGACCTGCAGTGTATCTCGAACCAAGCGGAGTGAAGTGTCGGTCCAGACACGTGCTGCTGCCGGTCCAGAGCGCCGGCTGTGGAGATGCTCTGATATACTAGAGAGGGAGTGATATGCTCCACAATACGATTTGTGGCGCGTTTGCTGTATGTGGAAATTGGAGGTTATACTGTTAGATGGCTTTAATAAGACCGTGACAGGTTGTGTTGTTTTTGTGGGCATACGATACTTAAAATAAATCGCTTACTACAGCTTTAATGCCTGGTCTGCTCTGGGTTTTTGCTGCTTCTCCACCTACATTATGATTTCCTTATTGGTATAGGGAGAGCAGGAATGTGTGCTTTTCCTGCTTGATGCTTTCCACATTGGCTTATGGAAGGGCAAGGGGATCCCAAAAGAGCCACAAAATTAAACTAGAAAAGCAGTCGGAGAGCGCAGACCTCCGCCATTAGTCCTATCTCCTAATAGTACAGAATCCTTAAAAAAATTCCTGGATCCAGACGGCTATCCAGATCAGTCCCAAAATCTTATCAGTTCTTCCTTATGCCATCTTTAACATTTCCTTAAAATTTCATCAAAATCCGTCCTCAACTTTTTGTGTTATGTTGCTAACAATCAAACTAACAAACCTGCCGATCACATAACCTCCTTGGCGGAGGTAATAACAGCAATAAGTGCCCATTGATTACGAAATTTTCATAGCAGCAAATCGTGTATTATTTGACTGAGTGGTCCTGACTGAAATGAAAGTTTTGGAGATTTGGAGACTGCATAACAGGCGACATCAGAGCACACTTAACTTTGACTTTTAAGGACTTTGCACACTGAGTCTGTTATTTTCTGACCCCTAATCCGGAAAAAAAACTCACACATTCATACCTTGCACAGTGTCCATTGCGTTTTATTTGTTTTCACAGCAAAAAGTCATAGAATGTGGCAAATTGTTTTGTACCTGTGTCACCTCTGTCACTCCTAAAAAAAAAAATCACTCTGGATCCATCCAGTCAGTCACAGAGCTTCCTGCAGCACCAGCTCATGCGTCACAACTGTGCCAAGTCTGAGAGATAGAAATCAACTTATTAATTCAGTCTCTGTTACGTGGCTGTGAGAACAAACACTAGCTTTATCTGTTATGTTTCCATGGTTGATATCCACATAATACACAGGCAAACCACGGTGTTTAAAGTGAGGGTATGGTGCGATAGAGGGAGACAGAAAGGGAAGGGGTGAGCGAGTGAAAAGGTAGCAGGAGGCGTGGTTTTTAGTCAGTCATCAATCACTCATTTGAATGACGTGGACGGATGTGACAATTTTCATAAAATCAAACCTGTTCTGAAAAAACATTATGATGGATGAAAGTTTCTGTACAGTGTGCAAACATGATTAGAAGAACATGAGATCAACTTTCTTTTTTTAAAATGGCAAAAATTCGTACGAAAGAAATGGCTCAGTGTTCAAAGACCTTTTGTCCAAAAGCCCAATTCCCAGGTATTCTGGGAAAACTGCAGAAAAAGAATACTTAAATTATTGTTTACTTAAATCTAAAAATCAGTTCTATAATCTCAGAAAAAAAATGCTGAAATAGCTACTTTACATTTTGAAACTTGCATAACTTAGATATTTAACAAGCTTTTGCTGTTCGGTCTTGCACCTTAGTCAGAACGAGGACATTTTTTTCATTTCCCTTCCAGGTTTTTCCTCAGATTATAAAACTGAACAAGAGTCCCGTGTGACTCGGACATCCAGAGGAAACACAGGCAGAGAAACTGTCCCTGTGGCTGTTTATGTTTTACCTTTATTCATCATAGGAAAGCTTTTGCTAAGTGTGCATGTTCTGTTCTATTCCTGCTCTTATAACTGCAGGCATCCAGTCATTGGGCCTTTGAGCAGCTTTAGCAGAACAAATGAGAGCAAAGTGGTTGTTTTTGGAGGTGAAAACATTACTCAAAGTTTTATTTTCCAGCTGGTGTGGAGTGTCCAACACATACAAAACCTACACTTTCTCACTTTGAGGCTTCTGCTGCTTTGGTAGAAGTTCATTTTACTCATCCAAAATATACTTAAAGTGTTTGAGATGATCAGCGAATGATGCATCGCTGTTCTAATTTGTGGATACAAGAACATCTGCATTGCATCTTTCCATTTCTGTAAACACCGTGTTTTCTTCCTCCCCTGCAGATCCATACTGTCCTTTTCTGAAAATCGTCATCACGTGTGCTACTTGCCAAAAACATCCACTCCTCCTCTCAGACAAGAGAGTAACGGCACCAAACCATTTCATGGTGTCATATGTTTCAACTCTGCGAAGGCCTGAAACAATTCTTTCTTTCATTATAGTGAAACATGAGCTGCCAGATAATCTCATAAATATGTGTTGTATTTCTTTTTCTGCACTCGTGCTGCTCGGGAGAAAGAGGCAGGCCTTTGTTTGCGGCTTCCTGGCTCACAGGAAGTGATTGCAGCGGGACAGTGAGGGACACTCATCTCTCGGAGAGGGGGGAATGCTCGAAGACGTATCCCTTTTTGATCAAGGCTTGCTGACGGATCGCCCGGAGAAAGGCAAATGGGGATCATACCAGGGCCTGATGACAAGAGGCCAATTTTGATGTCCCTTTTCTCTCATTGCGGTGCTTCTCTTTCAAGCCCAAATCTGGTTGAGCAGCCTGGGAAAATGGCCTTTTACCCACCTTCCCTCGCCGCAGAGCTGACAGGACAACCGAGAGCTAAATGGAATTTAGATGAATGTCGAGCCTAAATAAACTCCTCGCTCGTAATTCTGGTTGCACTGAATAGGCCTCTGATTGCTTTGCAGATATATTTTTCATCTTGTTATGCAGGATAAAACCTTCATCAGGAGTCTTTTAGCGGTGGTCATTCTTTTGTTTTTAATGCTGGGCTTGATTAATTCGGTATTCATTTACACATGGGCTGAGTCTGCCACAAAAAGAGCACAGAAAAAGGAAAAATTCAGCCTTAGAAAGTGCTCAAAGTGAGACGAATGCACTGAAATAAAAGCTGTCTGCGAGCAAAAACAAGGGCAGCGCTTTGTTTCATCCCAGATTGTTTAATTGAAAAATGTTGACCCATGTGAGAAACATTATATCCGAGCAGCATCAGGCTTCATATTCAGTGTAACCATAACCTCAAAGGCCACATGTTCTCGCTGTGTTTATAATGCATTAGTGGAACAAACTCTACACTGTACTCTCTTTACAAATCCCACCTGGCCATGTATTAGTTGCAGATGTGGCTCTCTAATTCATAATGAACTAATAATGTTTTTGTTAGATTGTTTTCCTTTCCTCCCTCGCACACACGTAGCCCGAGCTAATCTGGACTGGAGGAGAGATATTACACCGTGCATGAAACATAGACTTAGGAATGTGTTGTTGAAAGATAGCAGGCTTTTGAATTGTCTAAATGTGACTCACTCATTGTGAACCGAGAGGATCTGTATCATTAAATAACAGCTTTTTTCTTCAGGGAGTCACCTTTCTGTATCCGCCAAGATCCAATCAAAAAATACGAGGATGAGCTCTTCAGCGTGCACAAGGGAACCTGCAAAAGTTCAGCACCCCGGCTTTATTAAAAGTCTTTGACTGTATTTGCAGCAAATTAAACCACATGTCACAGAACAGCAAATTAATGTCTGCGTACTTTGATCGCGCCTTGATATAAAGGAGAGCTCAAGGACTAGACATATTAGATAAAGAAGAACAAAAGATGCAGATCTGAGGGCATCAATTAACAGCCTGATTCAGCTTACACCACAGTGTCAAAAATATGTCTCTGAGTAATTTTTCATATCTGCTTTGAAAGACTAGTATGAATGAATATTTCTCACTTTTATATGATTTTCAATGCACCCACTGGTAATTATACTCAGAGTATGTGCCTAATTTAACTTATGAGTGCATGCTTGTGTTGAAAAATGTAGAAATTAAAGTCTTTTTACTTTTACTGCTATGCAAATGTTATATATTAAGTTTTCAATGTGTTGAAGGTTACTCCTTGAGTCCATGTCGGACATTGAAAGTAATAAAAACTCACTGACTGTTTTCTAAGCCTCAGCTCTCTTTAAATGTTATCATGTCTATTAAGCTTTGTGTTCTTTCAAGGCACATATTCAATTAACCTGAATAATATTGGCTGGTTAACATTTATGAACTTTTCAAAAACTTGCTGTGTCCTATTTCAGGGTTAGTATCCTTCAGAGTATTCAACCCCTTGGATGTTTTACCCTTTTATGAATTTTATTTATTACTCATGGCCAAAATAATTTAGCCTTTTGGACAAAAAAATACACTCTTTAAAGCCAAAGTAATGCCAATTAAATTAAAACATCTAAGGTAAAATAAGTCACTGAATAACCCCCCCCCCCCTTAAAGCCGTAAAATGGGGATCACCTGAGTGCAGTTACTGTGTTTCAAGTCATTGTGGCATAAAGACACCTGTGTCTGGAAGGTTCAGTCAAACAGTATTCCTGGCTACCATTACACTATGAAGACAAAAGAACACTCCAAGCAACTCAGGGAAAAGATCACTGAAAGTGTAAGTCAGGGAATGGATTCAAAAAAATTCCAAGACACTGAACATCCCCTGGAGTTCAGTTAAATCCATCATCAAGAAATGAAAGGCACATGTGTAAATCTGCCTGGAACAGGCCGTCCTCACAAACTGAGCCACCATGCAAGAAGGAGACTAGTGAGAGAGGTTATAAGACACCTACGAATACTCTGAGATTCAACAACAACCATCACCCTGGTTTTTAGCCGGTCAAAGTTTTATGGGAGAGTGGCAAAGAGAAAGCCACTGTTGACAAAAACTCATTAAATCTTGAGTTTAGTTCACGAGAAAGCATGTGACAGACCCCATGGTCCAGTGGAAAAAAGTTCTTTGGTCTAATGAGACCAAAATGGTGCTTTTCAGCACAGTGAAACATGGTGGTGGCAGCACCATGCTGTAGGGATTCTTCTCGGCAGCTGGCCTTGGAAATCTTGCAAAGGGACAGGGTAAATTAAATATGGCAAAATGTAGGAAAACCCTGGAGGACAATCTTATTCAGTCTGCAAAAGAACTACAGCTTGGAAGAAGATTTATTTTCCAGCAAGACAATGACCCGAATCATTCAGAGAAAGCTACACAGAAATGGTGTGTAGACAATAAGGGGAACATTCTGGAGTGGCCGAGTCAAAGCCCAGACCTCAATCAGATACAGAATCTGTGGCTGCATTTGAAAAGGGCTGTTCACGTCCAATTCCCATGCAACCTGGCAGAGCTTGAGCAGTTTTGCAAAGAAGAAAGAGTAAAATCGCAGTGTTCAGATTGGCAAGCCTGATTGACACCTATCCACACAGACTCAGTGCTGTGATTGCAGTTAAAGGTGCATCTGATAAATACTGACTTAAAGGGGGTGAATATTTATGCAGTCACTTATTTTAAATTTCACATAATGTAAAATACAAAATACATGTATAGTATGTAAAATACAAAATGTCATAATGATGATAAGGCCCCCTTAAGTCCTCTTCCAACATAGAAACAAAATTGAGAGCCCTTTATGATGCCTTTCTAAAGAAGGAAACATGATGTAGGGCCTTCTTTAGTGCAGCTCTTGTCAGAAATGTGTAGCTCTTAGTGCATCCTACCAACAGAGAAAGAGTAACACTGGGCCCTTCAAGGTTTCCTCTTAGAATAGAAAACAGGATGCAGAGCCAGCTGTCATGACCTTTGAATGGATGGAGATAACATGATGAGCTGTTCTAGTGCATAATAACAGGGAAAAAACATAATGTAGTGCCCTATATATTTTCAGACATAATGGTTGAAGCTATTTCTTCACATGGATCACAACATTGTGTAAATTTGTTAACCTTTACATGCAGCACATGCCCTCTGCTTCTCCATCAGCTTGTATAATGGAAATAACAACATCAACACATATAAGTGCATCTCAGTGAATTTGAATACCATAGAAAATTCAATTTATTTTAAAAGTTCAATTCAATTGAATCTCATATATAATAGATTCATAAATGAAATATTAACAAAGTGTTTATTTATTTTACTTGTAATGATTATGGGTAACAGCTCAAAAAGACCCACAATTCAGTACATCAAAAATATTGTGAAAAAGTTCAATATTGTAAACTAATGGTGTTGCTCTCCAATCATCTAATTCAGTGGTATTCAAATGGTGTGGCAAGGCATGCTGGTGTGCCTTGAGGAAAGTCTAGGTGTGCCATGGGAATTTGTACAACCATATAGTATTACTACAACTACACGACAACTGAAGTTACTGTAAGAAGTTATCGAGAGGTTATTTTGTATGGTCATGGATGTGGTGTTCCTTGAGATTTTGGCTTGATCTTAGGTGTGCCTTGGGCAAAAAATGGTTGATTTATCTAATTAACTCAAAACACCTGAAAAGGTTTCCTGAGCCTTTGAATGGTCTTTCAGTCTGGATCAGTAGCCTACACAATCATGTGGAAGACTTGACAGATCTCCAGAAGACACAAAAGGATTTTGCTAAAGAAGGTGGTTGTTCTCGGAGTACATGTGAATTGTAAGAGTGAGGAGGAAGATGAGAGACGCCACGCCAGACACAAAAACACAGATGAGCTGAAGGCCGCTATCAAAGCAACCTGGGCTTCCATAACACCTAAGCTGTGCCACAGGATGATTGCCTCCATGCCATGCCACATCGATGCAGTAATTCATGCAAAAGGTGACCTGAACAAGTGTTGAGTGGATGTAAATGAACAACATTTTTTTATTTTTGGTTTTCATTGACTGTAAGCTTTCTATCAGGTCTGATTAAAGCTGCACGATGCTGCAACTAAAAAAAAGGGACAAATTGTTGCTTTAATTAAACCTAGGATTAGAAACATAAAAACAGGGTATTCACCACTAAAATTAGCAGCATCATTCCTGCACTAGAACAATCACTCTCTTTTAATAAGTGACTTTTTATGTTGTTGTCTCAGTTGACATGCAAATGAGCCAATTCCTCGTCCCACTCTTGATTCAGGCCTGTGCTGCAGAGCTCGTTTCCCCCTTTTAACAGCTAATACCGGCCTGCTTTAGAGTGTCAACACATGATGCAACTGCTGTGGTTACATCAAAAAAAAGTGCCAGCAGTGTCTCTCATGCAGACTGTGAGTCTACAAACACCCCCCCCATTATTCTTGTTGTGGCCGGTGCAGGCTTGCATGTACTGTAAGTTCCACAGCAATGCGGCCTGCTTGTGTTACATACTTTTGTGGGCCGCCTCCCTGACAACTGGCAACAAAGGATCCATTGAGCAGAGGCAGCGACGAGGGGCTTTGATGGGTAATCTGCATGCGTTTGTAGAGGGAAACTGGAGCTGGGTTAAAGGAAACAGGTGCAACTAATTACAATATCCCCAGTCCTCTTTTCCTCTGGATTTCCTCCTGCTTTCTCCTCTTCTTTCATTTTATCATCCTTGTTTTCCTTATTGCACAATCTTTCATAGGGGTAAAATTCCCTAATGAGATTCTGCTATATACACTCACACACATGCTGCAATAACACAAACCATGCTGCTTGATTCACTTCTTCCTCATAGGTCAGACATCAAAGTGGAGAGGTGAAATCTACGAGGGAAGTAACAGGAAGACGTTTTAATTTAATACTTCACACCGCACGTGTTAGGGCTTTGTTCTTTGCACGCCGTCAACATGCTTTCCGACCTTTGAAACACTGAAAGCTGGATGACATACTCCTCAGTATAATACAGTCTCTCTTTGTCAAAGTGTATGCATTCAGTGTGGAAAAGTGTGCGCTTGCAGGCACACTCCACAGTGCAAAATAATGGATATTTGAGAGGCTGTTAAAGCACCTGGTACAAGTATTACCTCTACAGTAGATGTGCTTTTCTAATATTTCAAGTATGTGGATCTTTTTCTGTGTCGAGCAAGCGCTCCAACACAGGAGAGGTCGTTCTGTGTAGACACACTCGATATAAATTTAAAACATGATGCACAGTCGGACCTTTTGCTTCCAAATGTCTCCTTTTCCTCAATTTTCCTCTGAGCTTGATTTGAGCAGAGGCCATTGGCCAAATCCATACAGATAAATCATAGAAATAAGCTGCTCAATACATAATGCATTATGTGGCACTGCCTGTGGTATTTTTAAATCATAAGCAGATTTTTTAAGGAGTCAGGGGCTGATCTTAAATTTGGCAGCATGTACAGTAGGAGGGATTTCCATGTTGACATTGAGCTTGACATGAAATTGACATAAATTGACCATTTTACCAGATTGCTTAGCAACAGTAGGCAGGCAAAGCAGGTCTGCTGAGTGTAAGATTTCTGCTCCACATGCTGGAGCAGAGTGTTTGGGTTGTAGACAGGGCCAGGGGTAGCTTTAGGAATTCTGAGGCCTCAGACAGGGACCAATATGAGGCCCTTTACTATTTAGCTAAAAGCAATCATAGAAAGAGAAGAAAGTATTTAGAAGCAGCTCTTTCCAGGTAACAAAACCAGAAATCAGAGGACATACCCAAATCTGAAATATAACTAGAGCTGCAAGCAGCCATGATGGGCCTTCGCACCCCCTCTAGTCTAACCTCAAATTTCCACATACAGCGGCCGCACCGTGATCGCTAGCGAATTGTACAGCAAGGCACATTGCTCCCTCTCTAGTCTATCAAAGCAGTTCCAGCAGTCCGGCAGCACCGCATCCCTGGAGCGCCACTCTGCTCCACTTCATTTGAAATACGCTGCAGGTCTATTTTCAGTGCTGGCTGCTGCCGAACCGCATCAATTCCTGTCGATCAGAAAGCTCTAAACAGGAAGTTACAAGCGTAGAATATCCGGTTCTTTCAAAATACAACACAATGCATGGACTCCTGATCAAAAGTCATCACTATATCAACATTACCCCTCATCCTGCAGTGAGAGCAAAGGGTCACCGAGAGGTCAGGGGGTCACAGAGCTAAACGGCAGCATTGACTAGGAAAAGTTGACTTTTGAGGACATTTAGCCAAAGAATTTTACATAAAACCACATGTCCTTTGAGCAAACATTAACCTTTTAACCTCCTTATGTACTCACCCATGGTAGAAGGAATATTATCATGGACTTATACCAGAATGGATGATAAATAAACCCCAAAAGGTAAAATTGTCCACTGTTGACATACTATTCCTGTGTGAACTCACAGTTCTCCCGTGATCTCTGCCCACTGATCAGGGCTGCGCACCGTGGCGCAGCACTCTGGACACGCTTCCATTGGGCGAGGTCACTCACTTTTAGTCAGCGCAAACCTGCAGCGCTCGGTAAACGGCCATGTGGAAATTGCAGGCGATGTTCAGACTTACAAACACTGCATTCAGTAAAATGCATTGTAATAATAATGAAACACAGAAAGACAACGTAATGTGATGATAAAATCTTTCTCACTATGAACAACGACTTTGACTCCATACATATGTGTAGCAGCTTGGACTGATTTAGTCCCTATGATAAAAATAGTGATGAAAAAGTAACATCACGGACCTAATATAGGCTATGTATCATTTATTAAGTCGTAGGCTATGTTACTTATATTAATGTTAAAGTAAGCATCACTCATCAAGCCATAGGCCTACCTCTGATCTCTGTAGTTTGCTGCATGATCTCAAAAATACAAAAACAAAATCAGAAAAAAAACAGGCTTATCGGCTTTGAAGTCTTTCACTTTTTTTATTCAAGCATCATGTGAAAACAGAAGTGTTTCAGTCCAAGGCTTTCATCATTGAATCACAGCCATTTTCATATGCTGCCGCCCTTTTCCTAAATAAATAAGACTTTATGAGGAGGGTTTTGTTGTTTTTGTTGCTTTATAGTGCTTTTTGAGCTGGTGCCAATATTAGTGGTATTTTTTTTTTTACTAGCTAATCCTGTTAATGATCTCATAAATACTACAGAGCACATCTCCTGCTCACATCATCATTTTTTACTCTGCAGGAGGCTGTCACTGTTTTCGTAGTGAGGTAAACTGCAGATAAGGAGAACATATTTTTCCAGAAATAGCTGCGTAATGGCTCATCTTCTGTGTGCTAATGATGCGGCTGCACATAGATGTAATTTATAAAAATAAACTACTTCTTTGATTAAAAAAAAAAAAAATTAAAGCAATAACATATGAGACCATGTCTTGTGGAACATGCTTCCTGCCTATGACTCATGGAGAGCGACACACTTTGAGTAATCTACAGTGTTGAAGTCAATGATGGTGCATAATAGCTACTAGAGGCATCCTTTTATTTTTAAAACAGGCTTAATAATCCTCCTTGATGTGCCATGTGTGCAGAAGTCAAAAGGTCTGTGCGTGTGAGGAAACACTCTGCCATCCTCATTCCAGTCAAAATGACAAAATTCTCCATCATCCTTTAAAAAATGACTGACCGTTTTTGTTTAACGAGACCTTTGGTTGAGACAATATTTGTTATTATTCAGCTGCTGGTTGTGTTTGCTGGAGTAATGTGTACATATTACAGTTCATCCCAAATTCACTTGTACAGTATGAGAACTTAAATCACGTGCAATGACCATGAATTGTAAACGATTCACAGTGTGAGCTGAAATGTCACCATGGGCATTGCATAGTTTGAAATTGTTAACATCTGGCTTTATGCATTACTTTTCTTAGTTGCAACTCTGAAAAATGGCTTCTTTTATAAGTAACATTGTCTGTTGCCTCATAACTATGTCAATTTTAGAGCATCTTTTTGTAGGATCTTACCTTTTTTTATATTTGAGTTTTAAATTTGTTCGAAAAAAAATGAAACATGCATCATAAATATAGTTTGCTTTGCCTTGCTTTACTTCATTTTTGCTGCAGACACCCTTTGCTCTGTGTGTAATCAGCAGTCCTTAAAAATAGTAGCTAAATAAGCACTGATAATCTGCTTGAAATAATGTTGACAGCTGCTTTAGCAACATGATGGCAGGGCCTCAAACATCACAGTCATACTGCATATTGAGCTCCTGGCTGATGGCCTCCATAATCAATATCACGTATGGATTGCCCATGTTTCAATTTGCAGATAATCCGGACCCAGCAGCTTTTCTATTTCCTCCATATGGTCACCACATAATTGAAAACACTTAGAGGGAGTGACATCTTGGTCAGAGTGTTCCTGATCTCAGATCAGCAAGTTCCCCCACACAGCTGCTGCAGTCTAATAGCCTTCATTTGAAGAAACTGTCCTTGATTAGGTTATTATCAAGATCACTTAGTGTTTCAATACGAGAAGAGCGGGGAGAACTGACGGCAGAGTGGTGGTTCGGTGGTATTCTCCATCATTGAATTGGACGCTGATAGGTTCACATGCTCACCTCATGGAACGTCTCTGACAATGAGCGCTGCAGCGGAGGCAGGGGGTAAAAGGGGGAGAGAACGTTCTGCATTCAAGCGCTAATTAGAAAAATTAGATCTATGAAAGGCAGCAAGTGATCTAGGCCTTCAACCTACGTCTGTGTACCGCTGTAGCTGCACAAAGAGGAGGCAACAATAAGCACTGAGGAGGAGGAGGAGGGGGGATAAATAATTTAATCCATTATCTACTCTGCAAAGCTCATCAGCACTGCTACACAATGGCCACGATTGAATTGCTGATTGCATTTCTCTCCTACCCTCCAGGAGAAAATGCCCATGCACCACTATGTGCTCTCAGCCTGCCAGCACAACCGAGAGCAAGAGAAAGACAGAGAGAGAGAGAGGAGAGGGAAGGAGAGAGAGGGGGAGACAGAGTAGTGTAGAGTGTCTTCCACCAAGGTCAAACTACAATACAGCAATCTAATTAAGAGTATCAGAGAGTTTCCTGTACAGGGTCAACCTCCCTGTTGTGCTCACAGGCTCACATTGTCCATTATGTATTACATCATGTTCTCCTTCGTGTTAATGATGGATGTGATGCTGTGATCTTCCCATGCATGTTCTTTTTAATTGATAAGAGTGGACCTATAAAAAAAGTGGAGCACTGTTTCACCAGCAGAATGCATGCATGGATTACTGCCGAGGTCGTGTTGACTGTGATTTCTGCTGGATAAGAAGCTAGAAAAAGCATCATGGTTGGTAAAGCAGGTTGGATCAACTTGTCATCACAAATTTAGCCCGAACTGAAACTATTCAGGTTGAACTGTAGTTCAATTTAGTTCATGATCCCCAAAAAATAAACTGTCCGTAAATTTCAATGTATTACTCCATTAAAATGTATTTTTCATATGTCAGTGCAGGTTGAAGGGATTTTGCTGTCTACATTTTCATTTTTAAGTGTTTCAAAAAACTATTACTTGAACTGCTATAAGTTGGGAACAGGCAGAAACATTTCTTATTTTCTCACTTTGCTAACCATCTGACAGTCAGTTTGATGGATATGGTTAAATTTAGTAGTGATTCTTTATCCTCAGAGGATAAAACCTTTGTTTTGTGTCTCTTGTAGCACCATAAATTATGTAAGTACCATTTAGCACCCTTCAAAGTATTTTATGAACTATTCATCCCACTGCCTTGACAATATATGATATTCATGGTTCCCAAAAGATGGACCCTTTACTTTTTTCCTCTTAAAAGTCCTGGTAGCTATTTTAGCACCATTGAGCACCCTTATAGCTACGTGTCCTTTAAACTATTCAGTGGTCTGTCATAAATATATGTGATATTCATGGTTCGTGGATGAATCCATGAACTAATTAAGCCCCATTACCCGGTTCTTATTTGATAAGAGTAAAGTGTCTAATAAATAATTCTCATCTGGAAATGGACCTGTTTAAAAGATTCTTAAGACATCATGAACAATTTTAGCATGATGAAGTTTCCTTTTAGTTAAGTTTCTTTTCAGTTTCTCTATTCATTGCTATGAAAATATGCACCATTCATGGTTCCCAGAGGATGGACCCTTTGCTTTTTTCCTCTTAAAGCACCATGAGCTACTTAAACACCATTTAGCATGCTCATAGTTTCCTATGCAGTCGTCTGTTGTGAAAATATATAATATTCATGGTTCCCAGAGGATGGATCCACAAATCAATTAAGCCCAATTAAGGTCCTTTTAGTTAAGTATCTTACCAACAATTCTCAATTACAGCCTTAAAAATTGATGTTATTCATGGTTCCTGGGGGACAGATGCCATTTTTTAATTCTTACAACAGCATGAACCCTTTTAGCCTGATTATTACTCTTTCAGTTCACATTCTTATCAATTACTTTATTAACTACTATGAAGAAATGCATAATTCATTGTTCCTAGATGATAGATCCTTTGATTGTTTTATTTTTTCTGCTCAAAGCACCATCAACCATTTAAACATCATGAAGAATCCTTATAGTTACATTCCTCTTAACTATTTAGGGCTCTGTCATAAAAATATACCCCATTCATGCTTCCCAGAGGATGGACCCATTGCTCTTTTTTCCTCTTAAAGAAGCATAAGCCAATCTAGTACCATTAAGCACCCTAATAGTTAAAAGTCTTTCAAACTTTTGAATCGTTTGTATGGAAATTATCTGATATTCATGGTTTCCAGAAGATGAATCCATGAACCAAGTAAGCACCATTAATAGGTGATTTTTTTGTTTTTTAATTAGTTACATGTCTTTTCAACTATTCTCAACTGGGGATGGGAAACTTTTTTTCTTTCTTGAGACACCATGAACCATTCTTGAATGATTATATATATCCTTTTATTAAAGTTTCTTATCAATTACTATAATTACTGTCATAAAAATATACACCATTTGTGGTTCCCAGAGGATGGACCCATTGCTTTTTCCTCTTAAAGAACCTTAAGCCAAACTAGTACCATGAAGCACCCTAAGTCTTAAAAGTCTTTTAAACTATTTCATCATTTGTTGTGAAAATACAGTATGTGATATTCATGGTTTCCAGAAGATGAATCCATGAACCAAGTAAGCACCATTAATAGAAATATCCAAGTATCTACTAATTAGATGGGGAAAATTAATTGAGAAACATTGCGATTTCTAAGAAAATCAATCCTATAAATGTTGTCTTCTATCAGTGTTATTTCTATTGCATGATTTCAGTCCAAATGTATTTTTTAAATGTATTTTTAATGCAACACTCAGGGTATTAATCTCAAACAGCCATTACAAACAAAGAAGAAACAAAGACTTAAATGTGCACAGAAAACAATGGGGGCATCAGTAAATACTTACAGGATGCTTGAAAATCATCTTAATATGGCTAATCCTATTAGGATCCTTTAAGGATTAGCCAGAACAAATGTTATCTCAAGACACTGTACAGGAACAGCAGGTCTAGACCCTACTGTTTGCAAAGTTATTTACAGAGATACAACATTAATCCAGCCTGAGCAAAACATTTGACTACAACAAGTTAGTTATCAAGTCAACACGTTATCACCTAAAGTTAAAAATAAAGAGTCAATAAATTACTGTTTTTTCTCTATATGCACATATCTGTTTGGATAATATGATGTCAATATGCATGGTTCCTAGAGGATAAATCCTACCGACTCAAGATAACACCACCTCACTGTTTATTTTTACCAAATAAAAATATCCTAGAGTGTGTGTAGCCTAGAGTTTTGTGGATGTTCCTGAGCCCCACAGGTTGAATCTTACTAATTCTAGAATCTACTGACTTTCCTCTATTGAAAGAAAATGTTCACCACTATGGGTTTGAGAGAAACTGTATGCAAGTGTTGCCATTGTATTTGGTTTGGATGCCCATGTCCCTCTCAGGATAAATGTATAAAAATTGGCATCTCTTTTAATTTAACTATAGTATAAAAAATGGACATAATCTCAATAAAATTAGTGATTGGTCACTAAAGCAGAGTTTCTAGCCCAGTGATTGCCTTATTGAAAATGTCTCAGACTGACTTCCAGTCAACCTAATAACAACTGCATGTGGAGAACAACTACTATCCACTCACCTGTGAGCCTAGAAATACACTGTAGTCATTATAACCTAAACTGAAACAAACATTTGCCCCAGTGCAGTAGGTCCTAATGCTATTTCTAGCTTGTACCAATTGTTTATGTTTGATAGTTTTGAAATAACGTATGTCAGAATAAACTGAAAGTATAAGCTTGTAGTGTGTGCAAAATGCAGCACCTTGCACTAATGAAGAAAGTTGTTCCCTAACACTGACGTCCAATATTGGATGAGAAACGAGAGAAACTGAGAGAGGTGAGGTTCAGGAGTTAAAACAGAAGCAGATTCTACAATAAATTCAATTTTTGTGGGTCTACAGGGGCCAATCTACGGTGGCCTGGAAGTACAAAATTAGTCTTTTTACAAAGTATGAAACTAATTTAATTTAGTAAAGCACTTTTACAAATGACGAAATAAATTAACATTTTACAAACAAATTTACAAAAAATCCAAAACAAAAATTACAAAATGTGAAACACTATAAAAGAAAAACATTTTTTCATTTAATGATTTTTTAAAACTACATTACTGTTTTAAACTTTTACAGAAAATTACAAAAGCATGGCACTTTTACATTAGCTAAGACAAATTTACAAGTTGTTAAACACTTTCATGAACAACTTTACAAACAGTTTCTTACTGAAAGGGAATGTGCCAAATGCGGGAAATGACCCAAGACTCAAGTTTTTAAAAAAATGTTTGACTTCGTATTTTTTTTAGTCTGATTTTGTACATTTGATTCAAGCTTTGTAAAACGGCTCTGCTCGTTTAAATTTATTTATTGAAATGAAAAAATGTGAAGGTAAATGTACGTTTGTTTTGAGCTTTGTTAAAGTGTTTCAGAGTTTGTAATGTTGTATTACACTTCCAGGCCACCATACAAATCATCTGTCTTTTCAGTCACTTTCAAGTACGCCCAAACATTTTTCTTATCTTTTGCCATGAATGTATGAAACTTAAATGTTTTAAAATGCTGTTGTATGATGGCACATTAGCGCTGTATTACTACATACATTACTAGCTACTAGTTGTAGTGCACAAAAAATGATTAGCAGGTAAGTTGAGCAATGCTTTAACTTGAAATTTTAGGTGAAATTGAACAAGAGAACAGCCGAATCTTTTTGAACAGTAACTGAGGTGTATGGGGAACACTGTATGTCTCTTGCACGTGTGTTTGAATGGCTCAAAAGATTTTTTGAAGGCATTGTCCAAGACAATATTTTAAGAGAATAAAGTTAAAGGAACTGATTTAGCTTTAAGGGGCAAAAAAGATAAAAATTGGCAAAAATGGGTTAAAGGGTCAAGTATTGGCTGAAAAAAGTGGTTATAGGGTGGCAAAAATGAGATTACAGCAGCAAAAATCAGCTAGGCAAAAAGTGGCAAAAATGGGTAGGAAAAAATGGTGAAAAGTTGTCAAAGTATCAAAAAAAAAAAAAAAACATAGGCAAAAAGTGGCAAAAATAAGTTAAAAGAGACAAAATGGGATAGCGGCAAAAATGGGCTCAGTAAGGCAAGAAAGGGAAAAAATGGACAGGAGAAAGGTGAGAAGTGGTTTAACAGTGGAAAAAAGTGGTAAATTGGGTTTAAAGAGACAAAACTGAATAACATCGGCGAGAATTGGCTAAGCATGACAAAAATGGGCCGGAAAAATGTGAAGAGTTGTTAAAAAGTGGCAGAAAAGGCCAAAAAAAGAGACCAAAACGGGCTAGTGGAAATAATGGGCTCAGTAAGGCAAGAAGGGGCAAAATGGACAGGAGAAAAAGGGGAAAAGTGGCAAAGACAGAAGATGGATAACATCGGCCAAAATGGGCTAAGCAAAGCAAAAATGGGTGGGGAAAAATGGTGAAAAGCTGTGAAAAAGCGTCAAAATCGGTTAAAAATGGCAAAAAAAACATGCACGAATGGGTTAAAAGTGGCCAAAAAGTTGCAAAAACATGCAGACACAATGATGAAACGGGGTCTACAAGTGGTATGGACATCAGAACCCGTGACTTACTTGCCACATTTCCTAAATGAAGAACCTGTTATCTAGGACCCTTATGCCAATGCTGATCAAATGCACATACATTGATATCTGCAATGAATAACAACCAGGCAGGGCCTATTAACTGAGTTGTTCAGAAGCCTAGTCATTTCTGTTGGCAGGCCTCAGTATCCTATCAGAGGCAACCCAGTATGGAATTGAAAATATCAAACATTTTCTATATTTTGGTACCTGATATTTCAGGTGGAGAGGCTCTGAGCTGTACAATAACCACACTGACACTGACACTCCTTTATTCAGACAAAAAATGATTGTGACAAGCCTCAAACTGGGCCCCATGATTTTGGACAAATTGAGCCCAACATGGGCCTAATTTTATCAGGTGTAAATCAAACCTTCAACAATTAGTGACTTTAGTCGATGTTCCATCTGCTTAACATGCTCTTTAACGCACACTTTTTAGCTTATTGTTCTTTGCGTTTGTTTGCTCATACTCTTGACTAGTGTTGTTTTCACATATCAGTCTAACATCAGAGTGACTAAAGAATCAAATTCTCTGCTTTGTTAACGACTACAAACCTGAAAAAGGATGCTAAAGAGCACTTACCACTTTACCAAAGGTTTTTCTTTCAAAGAAATTCTTAACCAGGAAGGAAGAATTTAGCACTCAGATTGCTGCTCAGGTAACCATGGACTACTATCTTTGTTTGGGTGAGGAATTTCAGGATAAGGAGGTTTTTTTTTTTTTGTTTTTGCTATCATGAGACTGAAGAGTCTCTGAGGATTCCTGAAATACTTTCAGAGCAGTATCTAGTCTTTTTTAAATGACCTTCAGGGTTTTTTCAAGCCTTACTAAATATTTATCTCTCAGAGAAATGGATGCATAGCTGTTTTACACGTGCTTAAGAGTCAGAAACAGTGCTGAGAGCATGGCTGCAGACTTCTTTTACTGTCCTTCCACATGATCAAATGTCAGTGTGTTGCAGGCTGGAAGGCAAGAAATCATTAATGGATGAATCTGGCTATGCTTTATGAAGGTGATGGCTTCCATCGTTTTCCACCCTCCATCAACTGCAATCCATCATCTGCATCAGGCTTCAGTTAAACAGGAAAATCAGGAACACTCAAAGTTTTCTTGGCCTGGTGCCTCTGACATGCTGGCTTAATTTTACCTTCCATTTCAGCTTGGAGCATTTACATAAAACACGACGAAAAGTAGTACACATAATGGTCCCCTTTGGCCAAGCGCTTTAAGGTCCTGTCCACAGTCCCAGTGAGGGGCAGTCAAGCTGCCTCTGCTCTGCTCTGTTTGTTTTATGGAGCAGTAGTGAAACCACTTTGAGGTCAGCAAGCAGCAAAAAACTGTGCTGGGTCTCCTATGGTCTGCTGAAAAAAAGGTTCCAAAACCAATCCAGGGAGCCATTTCTACTAGTCCAGCCAAGTTTCATTGACAAAAAGAGGTCATTACTCTGTGCACAGCTTCAGCAATAACAGGATCAAATGCTCTGATGGCTTGTAATGGAGACATTTTACTTGTGTTAGGGCTGCTGGCCCTGCTGATCAATTCCTCCTGTAAGGGTGGCTCTACGGGAAGAGGCACATCATTAAAAGAGCCCAAAATGTCCCTGCTCACAACGTGTAGCGATAAAGGTACTCCATTTGCACACCCTGAATTAATTTGAGTGCTGTCATTATGCAAGTACAGCACAAATTGTCCAAGACCAAGTGAAACTATTTATAGCTATCACAGGGCCTGAGAGCCAAGTGTGCCTAATGGTGTAATTTGTATTGTTAATGGTAATGCACTATTAGTTTGTTCCATTTGGCTTTGCACAGGTGCATTAATGGGGGCTTGGTGAACCGTTTCAGTCAGTCCATGCTCCCGTGCAGCTCTGTGGTGGCTTTCGGCAGGACCACGGCTCCCTCTAGTGGCTCAGAGCAGGATGAAGAGGCAGAAATTGATGCTTGAACAGAGCACTTGAACAAACAGGCTCAGGTCGAGGCTGGGCAGAGGAGCATGTAATTATGCTGAAACAAAAGACAAACATTTTGTTGAATAGATAACGACAAGAGGGAAGACTCACACAGCCCTTAAATTGTGCACAAACTCAGCAACAAACAAACAGTTCCCACAACAACAAAGCAGGATAGACTTTTAAAATATTGTGTTCCTAATTAACCTTCAAGCTCATCAGCCACAATCAATATAGAGTGCAGGCTTTTTTTCTAATTGAGATGAAGTAATTATCAGACTGTATTCATCTCGTTAATGAAACAATGTTCCAATATGCCTGCAGCTAAACTGTTAATTGAGTTCTATTTTCTGAGACGGGCGGCCTCTCCTTGTGTCCATGGCCACAAAGCGTCAAATATGGGTTGGGGCCTTTGTGCTCGTCTCTGTGTAGACACAAGAACAGGCTGTGGACTGGTGGAGCGTGCGAGCGCTTCTCCCTGCAGACACTCTCCCTCCCGCCTGTCTGTTCTCCCATCAGAGAGTCAAGGCAAGAGTCGGTAATAGCGCTGACTTCAGCAGATCATCCCTTCCCAGTCTGTTATTTCACGGTTTCAGTGGTTAAGTACTCCCTGTTGAGTAAGATATAGCGAGGCAATTATTCTGTAATTATGGAGCCAAAAGACGAGAAATTGAGTCAAGAGTGACTGGGCTCATGTAAATCACTGCAAGAGAGACAAAAAACAAGGCTGATTGTCCACATGTGGGAGAAATGAGTTCTCTCTATTCAGATATGAAATGAAATCAACTTTTAACACAGTCCAGAAATAGTCAAACACATTCCAGTATAAATACCCTGAATCCAATGTAAAAACACTACACTTAAAGGAATACTTTCTCATGTCATCACATCTATGATTACTGACACTTTGATGTCTCTCGACTGGTCTGCTGACCCCCCAGACAGGGTGACCCCTCTAATTGCAACTGTTACGGGTCTTTTGTCTGGCTGGTCACACAATAGACAAGCCCGACTTAGCCCGACTTTAGACCAGATTTGGCCCCTAATGATCTTGGGGGCCAGGAACGTCATGCCAATTCAATAGCCACACCAGATTTTTTGCAACTCCAACCCAATATTAACATTAGTTGATTTTTTTACACTTTCAAAATGCATTAAGTTGGCATAGTTCTTCCTTGTTTTCCTTTCTTCCTGGGAGAGGTGGGGGGTTTGTCTGAGGCTGCCAAAACTAGATTTGCAAATATTGACTACAACCATTATAAGGAAGTTATTAAGTAGTTTATACAAAGGTAGTTTTGTAAGAAAAGCATGCATATGCCTTTCATAGGGGTGTATCAGTTAAACAGTTAAGATCTATGTTGATTTTTGGTGGCAGCGTGTCATTTTTTTCTTCTCTTCTTCTCTCTTGGATCTGGGGTGGGGGGGGTTTGCTGCTTGTCTTAAGTACATGGTAAATGTAGGGGGGCCTCCAAGTAAAAATTGTTGGGAAACACAGCTGTAGACCCCATCGTCATTGTTTTTGATCATCCTCCATGTTTGCTTTTCTTGGTGAGTCACATTTGTCTTTGGAGTCCTCACAGTGAAGTTGATACTACAAACAGCAGTCTGGTTGAGTCGTCCAGTTCATGTGTTCACAGACAAACTGTCCTTATGTCAGGGGTCCTCCAAGTTTTAAAAATCCTTTAAGATTTAAAAATTACAGTGTGTTCAGCCTTAAACTGTGTCCTAACTGCATGCAAGCATCACGTGTCGCGTCATGTAGCGTGGCATTCTTGCAGTGCACATTGCATCTGTTAAAAGTTGAAGTCTCTTTCCTGTGAATGTTCAGGTCTAAGGATTGATTGATTCTTTCAGTTTGCATTCTGGGATTTATAAGAACCAGTGAATTCAGATCTTGATCAACTTACTTAATACGCTCAATAATAAAATGGAATTCAGCTCGAATAACACTTCTCTAGCCGTCTGACTACCCATTCACTCCTCACACACTGATGGTTAGGGCTGCTTTGTAAAGTGGTCATTAATATCAACTCATGTCATTTATATGAATCCATACACCACTGACACAAGACTAGGTTAAAACCTAGTCCCAGGCTGACTGCAATGATCTGGGATGCCTATTGAAATGCCTGAACTGTGTGCTCTAGCAGAATGATTAGTTTTTGGGGTGTGTAATTGTGCTGTCCCTAATGTCTGTGGGTTGAGAATTGAAGGACCCTTAAAGTGTAGAACATAAAGCCCTGGAGGTATAGGAAACAGCTAACCTGGCGCGCCAGATCAACTGACAAAAAAAACTTTGGCGTATACTCCTGAATTCGTCTCCGTGTGGATGGGGTCCAACTCAGCTGCTGAATTTTGTAACTCCTTCAGAGTAGTCATAGGTGTCTTGATGGCCTCTCTCACCAGCCTTTCTTGCAGTCACTCAGTTTGTGAAGACGGCCTGATCCAGGCAGATTTACATGTCATATTCATCCATCCTCTGACTTGTACTTTTTAATTACCTTTTTCTCTGAGTTAATTGGAGTGTTCTTTTGTCTACATGGTGTAATGGTAGCCATGAATACTGATTAACCAGTGACTGGACCGTCCAGACACAGGCGTCTTTATACTCAAATCATGAGACACATTAACTGCACTTAGGTGATCCCATTTCACTAATTTTGAGACTACGAGCATCAGTTGACTGGACCTCAGTTGAATTAGGTCAGTCACTTTAAAGTGGGTGAATATTTATGCAGTCACTTATTTTACCTTGCATAATTTGGTTTAATTGGCATTACTTTGGAGAAATCTGTTTTCACTCTGAGATTAAAAAGGTTTTTTGTTAAATTATATTGACCATGACTGATTTATAAAATCAATTTAAGAGTAAAACATCCAAGGGGGTGCATACTTTTTACAGGCACTGTAGTCAAGTTGAAATGTTGGCTTGCAGGTCTCCAAACTTCAGTAAAATGTTTTTCCAACATTCTCTACCTTTAAAAATAAAAGCTGCACTTTAGAACCTAATTAATAGAAGTTCCAGGTTTTTTGCTTGTCACTGTCTGTAGGAGAAACACGACACAGAAACAGTCAGACACCTTTATCAACAACTTTTAGTACAAAAAACAGGAAGCATTAAATGTGGCAAGACATTTGTATGCATGTATCAGCATTTTTGTTAATGGAATAAATGTGAAAGAGAAGAAAACAGGAATTGTAGTTCATTAGAATTCACACATAAAACATGAGAGGAGGAATCACTGGAAAATGTAGTTATGAAAATGTCCTTAACATTGTAATAAAGGCACTATCAATTAAGAGTTTTGGCCGTCTTTCCTCACTGGAAACGACCCTGTATCCAAGTCAAAGCTCTGCTAAACCCTGTATGACTAATATTTACGGTCTGTGTCCACAAACACCATTGCTCTACGATGGCAGCAGTCATTTTCAACACCAAAACCAATGTAGTCCAGAATTTTTAGTGCTTAACAAAAATGCTTTTACCATCCTTGTCAATGTTACTTCTACTTCACTGGCCAATTAACACCAATTTCTCGGTCTACAGCTGCTGAAAATGCTTTGCAGGATTTTTTTGCACTGCATTTAGTGGGATTTTTTTAATGGTAATTCTTTGAATAAAAAAAAACATTTAACACAGTGAGCTTTTTAAAAATGATGTGACAGATATTGCTGAGGAAAGTAAAAGTGAACCATCATAATAATAATAAAAGCTAGTGAGAAGTGCTCTGAAAATGAGGCTGTGGGCACTGCCATTGCAAAAAGGGTGGCTGTGGACACCGGCCCTTACTCCTTAGTTTGATCGGTACCTCCTGCTCCAGCTGTGGTCCTCACAGGATAAAAAACCAGCAGCCTGTCTGTTGTATAAATGATACACTGCTCTATCTCTGTGATAAAATACTGATATAATGTCAACATGTCTAAAATTGAGAACATCTCAGTGAGGTAAAAAATTACTAGTCACGCACCGAAGGATGCTATGGTCCAATCTGTTTCCTTTAGCTACCATTTGGTCCTAGAACACGTTCACTGCTGATACAAATATGTACAAATGCAGCTCTGATTTAATGTAAACAAGAAATTGTGCATCTATAATTTAGTGTGCAAAAACAAAGACAAAATGGATCTTTTCAAGCTTTTTTGAATTTCAGATCTGTCAAATGATAGGGGAAAAACACATGTGGTTTTTAAACTTGATTAACTTTGATGAAGTTACTTTTTTTTTTTATGATCCATCCAAAAATCAAACACAATGCTCAATAAACTGAAGGCTGCTTCTGTTTTGGGTTTGTAGACACATTCAGGAACTATTTCACCCTTGGCTTGAATCCTTTCTCACTGTTCAGATTGACAGTTTATCCATGTTAAGTCTCTTCAACAGCTGCACCAGCAGTAAAAAAATTAGACACATTCCTCATAAAAATTCTACTGCACAGCCTGAAAGGGATTTCTGTAACAGGCTCTAAATTTGAACCCAAGTGAAAGAATTCACCAGCATCACTTGTGTGTCTTTTCCTCCCAGTGTATAAGACTTCAAATAGAGTCCTCACAAAGTCCTCCTGCTGCCGTGTTTATTCCTCCAGCTGCACTTTTAGTTCACTTTTGGGTAAATCTTTTCATAGAAGAAGCTCTGAGCCAGGACAAAAAGTTCTCCGTCCTTTTCCCTGACAGCATGGGCTCGCACAAACTGAAACTGTTCGAGTGCAAACTCATAAAACTCGTTTTCGATTTTCCAGATGTTGGACTGCTGCAGCTTGGATATTGTCTCTTTGGTAGGGGGCTTCTTTTCGGTGGTCTTGCGCAGATGGGACTTCTTTCCTGGAAGAACGAGAGAATTTAAAGAGTCTGTCAGTCTAGACATGCTTAGTACCATAAATACTTGCATTAAGATTTTACCGCCAACAGACACCACAAGCAGACACAATATTTAAGAGGAAAAAAGCACCTTTTCACTATTTTTGCGTACATATTTGGCATATTTATCTGAGGTATCCGACAGTCCGTTCAGAATCTGCTCTCCTCTCAATGAGAGTCATAATAGTTCATGACCCTCATCTGGTATTTACACTCACTAGTTCCAAGCTAAATTTTTGCAACGGGACTTGAACATCCTGTCCACAGTAATGTAAAACTTTCTGTGTGCCAAACATTTCACACCAGACTTCTTCATCAACCTCAGATAGTACAATTCAGGACTGACCACCAAACTCCTCCCTAAACACAGGTTTGTGACAACTATCTGTAGCAAATCTCCTGACGAGACCAGTTCAAGTAGTTTAAAATGTTTTTCATTTTGTAAGTCTCTAAATGTTAAGTAGAATTTAGCAACAATATGAACATTAGCAGCTGGCCTGGATACAAAGCAAATAAATACAGCTGTGTTGTTTCATTCCTGTTGTTGGGTTAGTGACATTAGTCTGGACTGCTGTGTTGTCTTCTGCGGCCATGTTTGTCCCCAGGGGCAAAGTAACAAGTTACCATGTAAGCGTGTATCTGTTCTGGCACAACCCACAGAAGAGAGGGGTGGGGTGAGAATGAGATCATTTATCTTTAAAAAGACTCAAAAACTTAGCTTTCTGTTAAAGGCCGCCCTCTACAGGCTCAAAGCCTCCTTTAGAGCTTGATCCATATTGATCAACCCCACCCTAGATGTTTTATTCAGTTAAGTGGGACTGTTTTAAAACAAAGAAAAGGGGTATGATATGTCACCTTTAACACTAACCTGGCCTGGTCCCTGGATCCACGACTTGAGGAGGCACTTTCTTCTCCCCAAAATTTTGGGTTGTTTTTTACCAAAACATTCAACGGTAAAATCTAATGTATTAAGAGATAAAATAAATTTGGAACCGCTTGGAGTCTGCAAAGAACTCCAAATGAAAGCCAAGCAGATTTTCATCTGTTTTGCACTGAGCAGAGGCTTCCATCTAGCCACTCTGCCATAAGCCAAAATTAGTGGAGGGTTGCAGTAATGGTTGTCCTTCTGGAACTTTGTCCCGTCTCCACACAGGATGTCTGGAGCTCAATCAGACTGACCATTGGGTTCTTGGTCATCTCTCTTACTAAGGCCCTCTCCCCCAGTTGCTCAGTTTGACTGAGCAACCAGCTCTTGGAAGAATCCTGTTTGTGCCAAACCTCTTCCACTTTATTATTATGGAGGCTACTGTGCTCTTGGGGACCTTCAGTGCAGCTGAACCTTTTTTGTAGTTTTCCCCAGATCTGTGCCTTGCAACAATCTGAGCTCTGCAGGCAGTTCCTTTGACCTCATGGCTTGGGTTTTTTTTTTTTAAGTCTTTCTATAGCGCATTACTTTTCCAAATCATGTCCAATCAATTTAATTTACCACAAGTGGACTCCAATCATGGTGTAGAAACATCTCAGCAAAGATCAAGAGAAATAGGAGGCACCGGAGCTAAATTCCATTTGTTGTTGCGAAGGGTCCAAATACTTATGGCAATGTGATATTTCATTTTTTATTTTTAATATATTTGCAAAACATTTAAAATTCTGTTTTCAGTCTGTCATGACTGGGTACTGAGTGTAGATTTATAAGACAAAAAGGGATTTTTTTTAATGTAGCATCAGGCTGCAATATAACAAAATTGAAAAAAGTGAAGGGGGTCTGAATACTTTCTAAATGAACTGTATGCTTTCTGTTTCTACATCTGAATGCCATTCCGTTTCCAGTTTTATGCTTTATGATTCATGCCTGACATGAATCATAAAGCAGCTGTTTGAACAAAAACTAAACCAAAATCAAATTTATTAAAACACCATTTTGTTCCAAATGATAAATGAGAGTGAGACTCCATGTTTGTATTTACCATCTTTGCATTGCACTGCATGTTTGTGTTATCTGACACGGAGTCTGTGGCCAAACCCCCCCAAAGAGCAGGTATACAGAGTGAATGGACATGGAAACATGTAACAGACTTTCATACTCTTCTTAAAATAAACCAAGTGCACATAAAAAGCATAAATTCTATAAATAAACTGCTGTTGCTTTATTTTGGAGGAGTGGGATGTTGTGCTGCCACCTCAAATGAACGATAGGGGAAACTCTGACTAATGTTTAAGTAATAGAAGACTGTGAGGGTTTGTTTTTAGTGTTAGTACCTGTTCTGTAGAGCTCGGTGGCCCCCTTAAAGAAGCGAGGCAGTGCAGCCTCCAGGATCATGACGAAGTCCTCCAGCTCCTCAGTCACTCCGACCAGCAGGTACTCGTTCACCAGGTTGTACTTGGCCTGCTCCAGAGCCCACCTGCTGCCTGCATTCCTGCAAAAACAGCACATGGAACAAATCTGATCAATCAGTTACTGTTTACACTGGGTCTGCTCTAATAACAGCTTCAGGGATTTTCCTCTGAATTTAAATGCTCCATGATGGTCACTATTAGCTGCAGGGTTCAAGGACTCAATAACCTTTTTTCAGAACAACATTGCTATTGAATGTTTTAACAAGAAGTCTTCTGTGTTGCAATCATTTCCAGTTGCCGTGTTTGGCTTGAATAAACAGGATTAAATAAGCACAAGTACCATCACAAACTCTGCTAGTTTCTCAGAATCAGAATAACGCTGGTATTTTCTAAAAGGCTTCAAAGTGTTTTAACTAGTCGAATAGCAATATCTTTCATTTCCAAAATAACAGTGTAAAGTTAGTAGAATTAGAATTTAACTCTAAAAACCTTTCTCCCCTTCAACTGGTACAAAATGCAACAGCTAGGCGTCTTACTGGTTTTAACAGATGACATCACATCACTCCAATTTCAGCTTCTTTACATTGGCTTCCCGTTAGTTTTAGAACTGATTTTAAGATTTTACTCATTACTTTTAAGGCACTAAAGAACTTTTAACCTTCTATGTGCCAGTCAACAGCCTTAGATCCTTAGGTAGGGGCCTCCTGGTCAGTCCAATGTCAAGACTTAAAACTAAGGATGATCAAGCATTTCTCATCAAGGCTCCTCAACTCAAAAAGTACAAGTACCCAATAAACTACTCGATTACAGTACTTTGAATAAATGTAGTATGTTACTTTCCACCCCTGTGTACATGATAAAAACTGTGATCTGAAGGCTGCAGACAGTCTTGAGCATTTGCACAGATTGCGATCTGCTTTTAATGAGGCTGGTGCAGCCCACTCACCAGCACTCTGAATGGTGTCCACAGAAGAAAGGGATCTGCAGCCAGAGTTTCTCAGGAGCACAGTCAGACCCTCCTGATGACACACACTCATCAAACGTCTGAAAGAAAACACAAATGCACTTGGTATCATGTATTCATGAGCAGACAAACAGCATCATCTGAGTAAAACTGGGATAAAAACCTTTTTGTCTCCTTGTTTCCTTCGTCGTAGTCCAGGTCTGTAGTCATCCCCAAAGCGTAAGAAGTAGTAGTATGACACCAGGCGCTCTATAGGATCCCGCACCACATTTATGTACATTGGCTTTTTCTTTGCACTATACCTAAAAGAAAAAAAAGAATAAACATATTTTTAAGACTTTTTTTGCATTTAGGACAAACCTGAGGACTATTCAAGGCCAGCAGACATCAGAATTTAAAGCTGCCATGTTTCTGAACTCATATAAATAATGAGGTTGCACCTAAGAATCAGCTCTCTATCTGTGAATGTGTAGCAGGCAGATTGTGAGCTAACAGAATCTAATGAATACTTACACCATTGAGATAATTACTTCTGGAATAATAGTGCAAGGTGAGATAAGACAACAATGGTATTAATCAACATCACAGCACACATTAGCAATCAATACGTGACCTTGTCTTATCTGCTAGCTGTTTGTAACTAATCTGGATATTAATGATATTACAGGTTAATGAAAAGGCTTTACTTTGAGAAGTCCAGATAAGCTACGTGTCCATGGTAGAAGCCGGGTTTCATCTCTCTCCACGAGGTGACGTTTCTGACAAAGCGGACCTGTACACACAATGGAGACTCATTACAGAGTGTTAGGAAATAATGTGGAAAAACAGAAAAACAACAAGAAAACTTGGGACAGAGTGATGGCTCAGTATGCTAGAGCTTCATTTTTACCCAACTAATTTCTTACACAATCTACAGTCAGTGGTGAGTCTTTAGGGAGACAGTTCAGGGGGAATTTATTTAGTAGAACCAATTAATGGCCGAAATTTGGTTGAAATGAAGATGATTTGGTGATAAAGTGGGTAACTATCCTCTACTGAATGTTTATTATATTTATATACTATGATGCAGACAGTCTCACTAAAGCCAAAGCACCAAAAGAGGATCAATATAAGTTGATTAAATTATGAATAATGCAAAGGAAAAACACATGGCTGCACTTTGTTTGGATACAAAATCAATCATCGCAAAAAGGGTTACAATCTAATCATAATTATTGCCAGTGTTCTAGTTTTCTAATCTTATTTTAGAGAGTTGAAAGAAGAGAAAAAAATTCCATAAAAAAGGCTTTCTTTTGATACAGAGATTTACTCTTTTAATAGCAGTCTAATATCCAACATCATAACCCTATTTTTTGAAATTTCAGCATATGACTAACTTTTCATTTTACAATTGAAGTGTATTTGTATATTAAGAATTGTTTTAAACAAAAGTAAAGTTTTACAGTGGAAGGACTGCACCCTCTTGGCCTTAACAATTATCATGATTATTTTGATCAACATTATTATTTATTTATATTAGTTTAATTCATTCAAGAAACCAAACAAAAATGTTTAAATCCAACATAAACATTCAACTTTGAATGAAAATGAGCAGAAAGAAGATTTATCTTATTCCCTTGTATATCTGTGTGTTTAATAAAATAATCAAATGTGATTTTCAGCAAAGATAATTTAGATGCCGCTGCAACAAGCACCGTGCGGTAATGCAACAAAAATAGTCATAGTGTAACTTTAAATGCCGTCATGAAGATGGCACTGTGTAAACAGTGAATATTTCTAATGAATAACTTAAGAATGTGTGACTGTTTCCAGCAAAAGCACCCCTACATGTGTGTAAAGATGTTATAAAAGTGATTATATAACTCCTGTTCATGGTGTTGGGCTATTTGCCAAAGAAGAAACCTGTCCCAAAACCAAAGAAAAAAAAATCATATACAGGTGCTTTTAAAAGTTAGAGTAGCATGTAAAAAACATTTTTAAATTATATAAAATAATTTAATACAAAATGAAACATCTCTAGACTTCTTTGTTTAAATCTCGATGGCTTACAGCTCATGAAAATCACAGAATATTGGGGGAAAGTCAAATTTGCAAGGGTTTCCTGAGCCTTCATTTTCTCACTCTGGTTTAGTACACACAACCAAAATCATGAGGTAGACTGCTGACTTGGCTTCTCACCCTCCACAATGAGGGTAAGCCAAAGAAGGTCCCTGCAGAAAGGGCAGAATGTTCTTAGAGGCTGTATCAAAGCATATTCATGGAAAGCTGACTGGAAGGGAAGAGTGTGGAAAGAAAAGGAGTGCAATCAACAGGAGTGAGCTCAGCCTTCAAAGGATTGTCAAACAAAGCAGATTCAAGAGCTTAGGGGAGTAACACAAGGAGTGGACTGAGGCTGGAGTCAGTGTATTAAGAGCCTCCACATACAGACGATCCAGGAAGCGGACTACAAGTGTTGTGTTCTTAGTGTCAAGCCAATCCTCAAACACAGACAATGTCATCAGCGTCTCACCTGGGCTAAGTAGAAAAAGAACTGGACTGTTTCTCAGAAGTGCAAAGTCATATTTTGAGATGAAAGTAAATTTTTAATTTCATTTGGAAATCATGGTCCAGAGTCTGGAGGAAGATTGGAGAGACACAGAATCCAAGGTGTGTGAAGTCCAGTATTTTCAGTTTCCACAGTCAGTGATGGTTTGGGGTGCCATGTCATCTGCTGCTCTTGGTGCTTTATCAAGTCTAGAGTCAACACTGTCAGCCTTCTAAAAGAGGATTTTGGAGCTCTTCATGCTTCTATCTGCTGAGAAGCTTTATGGAGATACTAATCGCTGACCATGGCAATACTGTGCTTGATATTGGCCAGCCAACAGGTCTGACCTGAACCCCGTACAGAATCTCTGGGGAAATGTCAAGAGGAAGATGAGAGACACCAGACACAAAAATACAGACGAGCTGAAGGCTGCTTCCAGAGCAACCTGGGCTTCATAACGCCCCAGCAGTGCCACAGACTGATTGTCTCCATGCTACATCACATAAATGCAGTAATTTGTGCAAAACAAGCTCCAACAAATTGCTGAGTTCATAAATGTGCATAATTTCAAGGTCAACATTTCTGTATTACAAATGTTTTTGTTTGGACTGGTGTTTTGTGATATATTTTTTTAAAATATTGGATTTTTGATTTTTGTGAGGCTCAATCATCAACATTAAAACAAAAATAGTCTTAAAATATTTCACTCTGTAATAATGAATCTAGAATATATGGAAGTTTCACTTTTTCACTTTAATCACATGAAAAAAAAAAGATATTCAATTTTTTTCAAGGATGCACCCATATTTTGTTATGAGACACATGGTACAGCAGTCTTCTTTGAAGTCATACTGTTAAATGTGCACCACTGGCTGCAATATGAAGTATGGCAATGTGAGTTTAAAAATACTTCCTCTTTCTGGGTGCAAATAAGTGATGAAAACAGGGAGTTTATTGATAACCAATCATGCTGCGGGATGCAGCAGCAAAAACAACCACACTTAAAGCCATCAGCAGTTTTAAAAACATTTCAGCTTACATCAGCCTCTTTTTATCGGATGTTTAGATGAAGTTCATTGGTAGTGTTGGTTATTTTGGGCCCTGAGTCAGTAACTTTTTATAAGCTTCCTGCAGAGTGATGTAGAGGCTGGAAGGACCTTGCTGTTGTGTGCCACAAAAAAATAAACATTTACAACCTCACTTTATCTGTTCACAAGCACACAGAACATTACTTCACACTACTAGATCCTGTCTGATAGAAGCTTTGGACTGCTATTTTTCCCATCACCCCAGAGGAGTGAGGAAAAGAGAGTGCATATGCTCATCAAGCATGGAGAGAAAGGGGACCAAAATACATTGACCCTCTGCTCTGATGTAGCTCAGTTTACCTGTGAAGTGTGAAAATAAAGCTGCAACTATAAACCACTCCCAGCACCCTTTTAATATGCCCTCATTGGTTGTTTTTGAAAGACTGGAAGCATTTTGTAAAAAGGCTGAATGAAACTCCGGCACTCTGCCTGCTGTTCTAGCATGGGCACACTGGTAAGAGCTTGATGCACTCTCTTTCTTGTGTTTTCTTAAATACGTATCGTATAAAAGGGGGGAAATTTGGGGAAGGTTTACAGTATTAGAAAATGAAAAGTGCCCAATCCTAGCAGCAACAAAAATAAACTCAGAATTTACATTATTAAGCATTAAGTTTACACTCAAACTGATGGAGGATGCATTTTTACAATAAAGCGGTGCACATAACTGCATTAAAAAAGTTCCTCTTTAATTAACCATGCTTTATTGAAGACACATTTTTAACACCAGCACCACTTTCAGAGGAGGTGGAACAAAAACCTTCTTGTTTTATCTTTTGGTTGCGTCTGCAGTCTACCTTTTGAAGTGCTTACAACAATGTCCATCAAAAAGTTAAAGTTGACTGTTTGAAGCCTGAAGCTAAACGCTGAGGCCAGGAAACATTCAAAAGCAGCTCAGAAAAGCATCAGAGGAGTGTTCATCCTGATTAAAGTGACAGGAGGGATTTCAAAAAGGACATCTGAAAGAAGCTATAAAAGTTTGGTCCAAAGTTCACTGCAGTGGAAATTTCACCCTTAGTCAAAAGTGTAAAACACAAATCACACGGTTTAAATTTATTCAGTGTTTTAGTGCTGTAACTCTTATATCAAACCAGAGTAGACATGTTCATGGCTTCACATCATCTGACGTAGTTAGCACCTGCTGTTCTTTTGGTTCTAAACAACCACACCAACACATCATCTCCATTTATTACTGTTATCTTTGACACACACTCTGAGGACTGAGGAAGTAAAAACCTGACAAACTCGATCATGCATACCAGTTTTGGCTAAACTACATGCTATTACTGGATACAAATCTGAATGTTCCTGTAGTAAAATAAACCAGCAGACTGATTCTTCCCCCAGTGTGGAGACTGTAAGCAGTATAGAGGGCGCAGCCTGATGTGAGAAGGCAGGCGGGATATTACCTCGGCACCAAAAGCCAGAAATAACACCAGTTTAGCTCTGAGGCATTCACACTATGTGTCCTGAGCTGCACTGATAGAAATACAAAAGCAGACAGTGGAGCAGGCTGTGATGTGTGCTGATGCCACCCATATTCTCTGAGGCGTTTCAGGCATGCACACAGAGAGTCTATGCATAAAACACAGTTGAAACTTGCAACCAACCTCAGCCCAAATAATCATCTCCTGCAACGTGTTCCTAAACAGATACCAACAAGAGTCTGGCTTCTTGATGTCAAACCAGCCAAGCCTGATTTTAGAGACAGATCTCTCATATCCTGATATTTCCTCATGAAACTTTGACATGCTTAATGATGGAACCACACTCTATCCCTGCTTAATAAAGTTTATCTATCAATCTTGTATCAAGTTGGACAGAATAAAAAGGATTTGCAATTTTCACCTTCATATGAAGGCTATGTGTAGTCTGACATCTTCACTCAATCAACAAAAGAGTAAAGAAGAGCACACTGGTACGCAGAAAACATAGTGAAGTAGTAGCATTGTGTGCCAGTAGATCCTAGAGTGCACTTTTAGTCATAAATTTATAAGAGTGTAAATGTCTCTCTCTAAGTCATCCCTGTGTAAGCAGCTTGTTGGCAAGTGACTAAGTATGCACAGTATGAAAAAGACCTTACACAGATAGGCAGGTTTGTAGGTATGTCGTCAGCCTAACCTAAGCGCAGGAGGGAGTAACTTCAGGCCTCCGAACAGGCACAGATATAAGTTTTTCCACTATTTTATGTTAGACCATTTTATCTATCAATTGCTGCCTGGATGTAAAAAAGAAATTCAACAGCCATACTAAAACATAATTCTGTGCCTATCCTGCTAAGCAGGTTTGATGCTAACGCTACAATGCATTAAGTGCAAACTTAGTCTGCAAGATCAGCACTTCATGTTGCCCTCTTATCTCTGGCAAGTGCCTGTGTATTTCACTTCAATCTCATCACTTAAGTGCAACTGAATGATGAGAGTTGACGGCATGTCTTTGCTTGAATCTTGTTTTGCTCTTTTGATTTACATCGTAGCCTGATGATTCATCACATTTTCAATACATGATCTGATATCACAGTCTTTCACAGCCTGCAGCCAAAACCTCACTGGACTACGCGTTTTTACAAAAAGACAACCAACAAAGTGACTTCTGTTGTTATTGCTAGTCTATCAGGAGAAACATTATAGACAGGCACTGAGTGCAAATGATTAACAATGACACTTTATTCAGTTTTGAATATCTAAATACTTTGCCAGAAATGTTTCGACTCAACTCAGTTGATTTTATGCTCAAGGTCAGTACCAGAACTCTATATTTGTTGTTTTGGGCCAGATGAAACAACTGATATGATAGTTTTGTGAAATAATGACCACTCTGAAAAGTGGATTTTCACTGAATTACAGCCTCCTGACAGTATACTCACATTTACTATATATCATTGTATGTGAACCTAAGTGTTGAAACAATGCCAAGGTTTCCAAAGTGGTTAAATTCAGCAGTACAATCCAAAGATGGGCACAAGTAAATTATTGTAAGTCCAAGTTAAATCTTAAGGAGATGCTCCTTGACTCTCATCCGAGTCTCAAATTCAAGTCTCCTTCTCTGGTGCAATCTCAAGTCTGCAAACAATCCCAACTGCCCTATCATCACGGAAAGGCAGCCTGATGCCTAAATGGGATTGGATGGCCACATACTGTACATTAAACTCTGTATCATTATAATTGAACACCTCTTCAATGCTAACCATTAATAACCTAGTGCTCTCCTTTGACCCAGCTCTCCTGTGTCTGTTTATCTAAAGAATATGTTGTGCTTTTTAAGCACATTTAGAAGTTACAAATAAGTCACCTTTTCTAAATGCTGTTACAGTATGTTTTAAATAATTTGCAGTGGTGGGGCAAAGACACATTTCTGCCTTTTGCATGCAAAATAAGACAGTAAAGTGGTTTCTCCAGGACAAATACTGCTGGTTGGTTTTAAAACCATGTAGTCTCTAAACGGTCATAGTGTGTGAAAAACGAGTAAAAGAATGCATCACTGTTAAGTTTCTACCCTGTTTTCCTGCACATTCTGAACTATTAGCAGATGCTGTTCAGAACATCACAGAAACACAGTTTACTGTCTGAGGCTTCACTAACAAACACTGCTGGTGAAGTTCAACACAGCACAGATGTGAGGCCTGTAAATAGAGCTGTGCTCAAAGCTTTTATTTATTTTATTTTTCAGAGTATTAAAGGCACAATCAAGTGAAGATGTTTCATGTTACAATGACTACAACTGTGGCCACAACAATAGCCTATTTTTAATTCCACTTTTTTGTCCTATGATCAAAGCGCCCACAAGCCTGTCATGAGCAAAGTCTTTGTTATGCCAACAAAGACCTCTTCTCTCTTTGTTGCATTTAGCACTCTATTAAAAGTATTAAAACAGAAAAGGGCCTATGGTAGGTAGGGGTAAAGTCAGGTTTCTCTTTACTGGCTTCTTGTGCGAAAGGAAAAGTAAAGTAAGAAATGTTTTAGTTAAAGAGTGCTATTCCTATGATCTAGTTACAATACTGCTTGAAACATAAGGCTTATTTTCATAGTGCCGGATCAAGGCATGATATTTTTGCCTCTGAGACATTTCCCCTTCACTATGAGCATCACAGAGGTGTGATGGGGGTGCTCTCTTTGGAGGTAGTAACTGACTGTAGTAACTGTGTAGGAATGAGACGAGATTTGACAGGACTCTCTTGCGCTCCCACAACATCATAACGCAACTTGAACAGTCAGGGACATCAACATCCCACTGTTGTTGAACCAGTACGAATAAAGCATAATGATGGTGACTTTTCCTTAAGGCACTGTTCTGAAAATGTACTGTAAAAACACCTACAGCCATGCTCCATGGGCTTACCTGGTCCTGTAAAGACATGACAGGATTGTTTTTGGTCGTGTTAATGTGAAGAACATGGAAGCGGTTCTTCCCACACAGGTCGTAGGCGATGTTAGTGAAGGACGTGCTGGCCGTCTTGGGCACTCTGTTGTAGATGATAACCATGTCATCGTTTTCTGACAGTGGTGGCAATTCCCTGCCAGAATCTTCACTGTGACGCTGCTCCACTTCAGCCACCTCGTGCCTGGCAATGATGCGTTCTGTGATACAAGAAAGTATGAAAGCTATTAGAGCCCTATTTATCAAAGTCAAATGCTTTTGCTTTGATTTAGCTATTTATTCCTCTTCTGTTCGTTCAGAGTTGCAGAAAAATCCTGCATCAACCTATACAAGTCTTATATTCTAATTATAAGACATACATTTATCAGTGTTATCTAAAATGTTGACTTTATTTAATTCATTACAAATTGAAACACTGGGTCTGTTTGATTTGGGAAGGTGGAAAATAAGACCCAAGGAAAAAAAATACTTTATGGCATGAACATGAAGGAATTTTGATCTAAAAACCAGAAAGGCGTCTACAAATAAACTAGCTGCAGCTCAGATCTCACCCCACTCCACATCTTTTGTGCACTAAAAAACACTGATCTTTAATGGGAAACAGCTTTATCCAATGTTTTCCTGGTTTAAATCAACATTAGGCCTGCACAACTTCAGAAATTATTTATTGTCTGACGAAAACTTTAATAGCAATAAAGTACAAAAAACGGACATAATACCTGTGTTGGAAATATGTCCCTGCTAAATCAAAAATAAACCCAAAAAATATTTATGTTCATCACCACATTGGCACCAATAAATTCAAGGGTAGCTAAAAACTGTTTCAGGTGGGGTGCATGTAGGCAGTGTGACCACTGTGGCACACGTCAGCTCCTGCTCCTTTTATACCAGGCATACGTGTGGTGTGTCTCCCTGCTGTCACAACCCTCTTTCTTCCTAAGTTTCACAATAAATCACCGACAAGCAACTTCATTCATTTTATAACTGAGCAGGGATAATTGCAGAATAAAGGCATTCTGTACGGATGAGTTTTTATTACACATTTGCCAAACGGAGTTTTACTATAAAAAGCAGAAATTGGAAGTGTCACCGTAATCCATCTATCATTCGATCATTTAATATTTGATTGACAATTGAATAACAAATAATGAAAATATTGTTTATTTTCTTGTTTTCATTTCTGAAACGAAATCAAATAAACAGGAAATGATGCATCTTTTTGACTTTTGCTATTAATGATGGGATCAGAGAATGTAATATGAAAAATGGGCGTAAGCAGTTAGTGTGATTTCAATATTAACTTGCATAACCTGGTGCAGGTGTTGTGCTCAGAAAAGCATCCTGAGAATCACATGCCCATCGCTGAGGAGTTCACGCTTCCTGGAATGATATACAGAACACAAACACCAGCACCAAGTTCAGTCACGTTCCCGCACTTGTGCTCCTTCATTTGCATTTGTGCCATGCTTTGGTCCACCTTGTCCTTCCGTGCTGGAGCAAGGGATGCATGCGGCGTCCAAGCACAGAAGAGTGTTCTCATGCTGGTTAAACGTACTGGACTCTTAGGCTCATACGTACCTAGACACAGTACAGATTGCCGAGTGTGAGTGTGCCCTAACGCAGTACCGGTGTTTGTGTTCTGTGTATCATTACAGGAAGCGTGAACTCCTCAGCGATGGGCATGTGATTCTCAAGATGCTTTTCTGAGCACAACACCTGCACCAGGTTACACAAATCAATATTTCAATCAAATTACCTGCTAACAGCTGTTTTATCATATTACATTCTCTGATCCCAGCATAAATATAAAAAGTCAAAAAGATGCATCATTTCCTGTTTATTTGATTCTGTTTCTGAAATGAAAACTAGAAAATGAACAGTATTTTCATCATTTGATTTGGTTTTTAAAACAGAAAAGTGAACAATGAGCCATTTTTCATTTATTTGTTATTCAATTATTAATCAAATATTAAAAGAACAAATGATACACGGATTCACTGTCATCTTCCCTGTGACATATTCTACCACTGTTGGCATGCATATCTGCTCAAGCAAGGTAAATAATGCCTTTTTATACTTTTACCATCTTTTTTGGCCAAGAGATGTGTGCAGCTCACAGCTAAAGATACAACATGAGGAAATTTTGCTCTTAAACATCTATATTAATTTAAAGTGACCATTCCTATGTTATATTATTTTTTAAATTGAGGTCTTACAGTATCTCAAATATTCCCTAAAGTTTTCAAAGCCAAAGAAATTCTATTATTCTATTTTTTGTTTTTTCATTAAAACAGGACGTGTTTTGTTATTGGTTGCTAGTTCCATTACCCAGACTCCGCTATGTAACTACCCCCCCGACACACACACACACACACACACTTAGCAGCTTCCTTCTCAATGCTTCTTGTTTGAACTGTGAACTCTGTTAAAACATCACCTCATAAGGTGTATTTACTAAACAGAAAACCACATTTTGTATTCTTTCATAAATTTCTCATATTGAGGGTGGAATACATCTAAAAGTGCGCTTCCACGTTTTTGCTGGTAGCGGTGCTAGAGCGCATGTACATCCTTTGAGCCCAGATTACAATTCTGAGACCGCTTCCATTGTAAATGCAGAAGTGCACCTTTAAGTGCATTTCTCCCTCATTATGAGAAAAATATCTGAACGCAAAGAAACAGTTAGCTATTTAGAAATTACTAGAGATGTTCTGATACCATTTTTTCCTTCCCGATACCGATTCTGATATCATGGTGTTGGGTAACTGCCGATAGCGAGTACTGATCCGATACCAGTGAACTTTCTGGACTGACTGTGCAGACTAGCAAATTATTTTAGACCTATATTTGACTCAGAACATGGCTCAACAAATAGAATCATAATGTACATTATCTATGTGACCCTAAAGTTGTTCTTCCTGCTGATTGTTGAGTTCTACTGCTATATATTAAAGGTGCAGTGTGTAATATTTAGCCTAGTAGCATTTAGTAAAACAAACAAACTTGGTTAAATGAAACATGATGTCTATAGGTAGGTCTATCCTTATTAGTGTTTATCCACCTGAATTTTTTTTTTTTTTAATTAACTCAGAATAAGCAATCTATTCATACATGGGGAGGGTCCCCTCCACAGATGCTGCCATCTTGAATTTTTGCATTTTGGATGGTTCTATGGCGCCACAGAAGTGACCAAATAACAGATACACCATTTTTTTTTTAAATTCCACTGGTTGCCACAGTTTTCACCAGAGAAACATGCAAAATGCAAAAATTCAAGATGGCGGCGCCCATGGAGGGGACCCTCCCCATGTATGAATAGACTGCTTATTCTGAGTTAATTAAAAAAAAAAAAAATTTTCAGGTGGATAAACACTAATTAGGACAGACCTACCTATAGACATCATGTTTCATTTAACCAAGTTTGTTTGTTTTACTAAATGCTACTAGGCTAAATATTACACACTGCACCTTTAAAATAACCATAACACGGGGGGCTGCGTCACAGGCTCTCTCTACCTCTCTCCATTATGCTCTATTTGGGCAGCATCACGTGGTTACGGACCAGACTGCTGACAGACCCTCACAAAGGGAAAACAATATGATGGTTAGCATTCATGCTAGCGGTAATAAATGATCCTTATTGGCATAAATGGATAAAAAGACATTCAGTATCGGGTTTACTGGTGTGGATTTAATCATTGAAGTCCCCAAAAGTCACACGAGTTCCAGGCTCACGTAAATGCTGCTGCAAGGGATTCAAAGGCATTAATAGCGTAAATGGGATGGCAAAATGGCTAGCTTCAAGAGGAAAAACAAATAACAGGCAACAATTTATGTTCAGAAGTTGTTTAACTTTGATACACTGTGTCACTTCTTATCGTGTACAACAGTGCAGGTCTGGAAGGTTTTTTAACGATCACATTCGGAGAAAAAATGTCAGGCAGCCACCATTCTTTGCTGCTGCAGTGGGTCCTTTGGTTCTTCTTCTCCGCTCTAAAAATGGTAGCCTGTGCATGCAGTGCTTTCCAGCAGCAAAGAAGAATTGATTTCTGGTTTATAGCGCTAACATTTCGCATGGCTAAACAAAGCAAGTTAAACCAAACGGTATTGGATCGTGCATAAACTTATGTACTTGCCTTGCATTTCAAGCAGTATCAGATATATTTCCGATACTGGCATCTGCTCCTGTCGTACTGTTTTGGTTGAGAGCCCCATGATGGCTGAATTTTACATACTATTCATTCAAATAAGCAAGCATTCAATTCTCAAGATTCTTGGTGCATGAAATGCAGCGCTCATGCAGGCAGTCTGAAAGACAGACTTTTGAACATGCCTGCTAAAATGAAAATCCCACTATGATGCAGCCGTGACGCAGACCCTACCCGCCCAGACTAAAACACCTGTAATAGCTCGCTGGAACTTCATCTGATTCAAGTAAAATGTGCATGTGTGAAAGAATGACCATGCTGCTCCTGCACTGACAAAAAAAAAAAAAAAAAACAAGATGCAACAAATTGGTAATCAATTGGTATCATTTTAAATGAATTAACTGTTGACTTTTATTGGTGAGCAATGATATTTAAAGTGACAGACATCTGACATGTTTATCTTATCTTAAAACTACTCATTTTTATTTCTAAGGGTTTTTTTTTTTGGCATGCAGACCCAAAGAGGAAATATAATCTTGAATTTATCTGATGATGGACTGACTGGCATCCTCGGTTTCTTCGATTTTAATGATCTTAAAGTTAGTTGATGCTTGTTGTTATTCTCACTTTGCAGCATGCACAGCATGTGTAAGGCCACTAACACAACAATGAGCAGAGAGATAAAGGTACATCTGTTGTATAAATTAACCAGTAGTTTGAAAATCAAAGCCAGTCATGCTTGTTAGCATTACTTAATTAAGAAAAAGAAAAAAAACACACAACAACGTTGAAACTAGTAATTAAGCCTTTGATGATAACATTGACAGGAGGCATAATTAAAAGTGTTTTCTCCCACTTCTCTTCTCTGCTGCAATGTTAATTAAAGCCAATTACAGGAATGGCCTTGTGAGGATCTGTTGGAGCGGCTGTGTGTGTCACTCAATATAATGCAGACATCGTGCTGCAGCACAGCAGTGTCAAACATCATGAGAGAGGACATGTGTCTGCAGGATGTTTGTTGTTATTTTACTGCTTGTGATGGCAGATGGATTTCTTTTGGTTCTTTGTAATTTCTCTTTTCTCAAAGGCATTAGGATAAACATGCAGGCAGTTAGATTACGTTTACTATTGTTAATTATAAAAATGTATTCTCTAAAGACAAAACATTACCCGATGTATGAAAGCTGTTGTCTCCTATCAGTTGATATCAGTGCATTACAGCAACACTGGCTGATTTCTTAAGAGATTAAAATTAGATCGGACACTATTTTGCTGATGGTACCATGCCAGCTATTCCAATGTCGGTCAGTGATTTTGCTCCAGTGCTTTCATTTTTAGACTTGACCTGATTTTTACAGTAATCCGCCTCAATCTATTAAACCTGACTGTATCACAGATTTGATCTGAAATGTTTGTAGCCAGCACTCAAACCAGGAGAAACATGTTTCAACAGCCTTTGAAAAACTGCTTATGCCTCCTCTAGTATGGCAAAAACCATAATCACGATTACTTTGATTAAGACTGAGACTTAACCTTGCAAAGCAGATGGATACGCCCGTTTCCTTGTTTTTAACAGGCGAATCCATCTTGCAAAGCTCCCATCTGAACCGTTTGGGCCCGGTTAGAAAGTGACAGGACCAATCAGCGACGAGGGGCAGTACTTTCAGGCGCAGCAGGGTCGTGACGTAAACAAGCAGCAGCAAGAGCTGGTGCAGTTATAGAGGAAGAGATTAGCGTGGATGCTGCTAAAGCACCAGTTCTGTCAGAATTTGATGACATTTCTTCGTTAAAAGAAGAACAAAGAACAGCAGTGAGTTGTTTTCTTTTCAAAAACGACAAAAGTCAAGTACTTACATGTCTATAGTCACCATGTTTCGAGTTAGTCCTCAGTAGCTGCGCACCCGCAGCTCAATAGCAGCTACGTCACGTGTTTTGTTGCTCTTATTGGCCCGTAGAGATGTGACAGACAGAACGTTCACCCAATCACACTCCAAGTTTTCTTCAAAACCTCTGCCTTTTCTCAAACGTTTCCTATTGAAGCTTTCCCAGATGGATGTGTGAAACAAATCCATCTGGCGTGTCAGGTTAACTGAGACTATGATGATCATACTTATCACATGTGAATCAATTTCAAATGATTAAACCTTTAGTGTCTCACTCTGGTCTGGTACAAAAATGAAATAAAGGGGGAGACTGCTGACTGGCCAAATGTCCACAAGACAATCACCAACACCCTTCACAAGGAGAGTAAATCAAAGAGAGTCATTGCTGAAAGGGCAGAATGTTCTTGTGGTGCTGGATCAAAACGTTTTAATGGAAAGTTGATTGGAAGGGAAAAGTGTGGTAAGAAAAGGTGCACAAGCACCAGGGATGAGCTCAGCCTTCAGAGGACTGTCAAACAAAGCAAGCAGATTTAAGAACGTAGGGAAGCTTCACAAGGAGCTGACTGAGGCTGGAGACAGTTGATCAAAAGCTACCACACACAGACGAACTTTCAGATCAAAGTCAATTTTGATTTTCATTTGGGAACAAAGGTCCCAGAGTCTGGAGGATCAAGGGGGCACAGAATCTAAGGTGCTTGAAGTTCAGTGTTTTCAGTTTCCACAGTCAGTGATGGTTTGGGGTGCCATGTCATCTGCTGCAGTTGGACCACTGTGCTTTATCAAATCCATGGTTGATGCTGTCAGCCATCTACCAGGAGAATTTACAACACTACATATGTTCATCTGCTGAGAAGCTTTGTGGAGATTCTGATTTCCATTTACCGCAAAAGGAACTCCAAATAATTACTGAGTGCATAAATGAGCGTCATTTTCCAGAAGGTCAGCGTTTCTGTATTATTATTACTATTTCTTTTTACATTTTTTTTTTTTTTTTGGACTGGTGTTTGTGATATACTAATATTTTGAGGTAGTCGACTTTTAATTGTGTGAGCTGTAAGCCATGATCATCAAGAATAAAACAAAAAGTCTTGGCAATATTCTGTTTTCTTTAGATGCACCTGTTTATGTATATGGTTGTTTACTGTATGAATGTATCTGTAAGTATGAAGCTGTTACATAATTGTCAAATGTTTTGTTTAATTTTGTAACAACGGTTGTTACCACTGATGCCTACAAAATAACTGGAACTGAAATAAAATGAAAATACATTCATTTTGCCCCTGAAATATATCACTTGCATATTTAATGAAGCTTCACTGTATGATCAAAGTGAATTTTGACCCAGATTTGTCCCTTCAGTTGGCTTTGGTTGCTTTCCTTTAAACCTGGTCCATCACTGGATAGGCTGAGATGGCTGGGATTTCTACAGAGGATGTATAAGGGGGGGAAACCTAAATGAGTCATGTTTCATTATGGGGCAAAATCATTAATTACCTTTCAGTGTCCATTTATCGTTGTTTATAAGAAACTGGACGTTGATGAAAGCCAGTGATCATCCCATTATTCATACTTAATAGTGATCCAAGCCTCAACATACCATTCAAACATGTTCATTCACACCATTATTTGACAACAATGTATGGTAACAGTTTTGTTTTGCCTTACCGAGTTTAGCTCTGGACTCCTCCAGTTTCTGGATCTGGTTCTCGATGAAGAGCATCCCAACCCCGAACGCCAAAACAGCCAAAAGCTGGATCTTGGGCGGCATCATGATCCGTAAAAGCCCCATCAAACAACCAGATGAACCATACCGCTAAGACAACTAAACAGACTAACTGCTAACTGCTAATCCAGCAAAGGAGCTTACTTAATGGCGTAATATAACGTGACAACACTGGAAACCAATTGAAACTGATCACCTGAAGCAAATAAAGACAACGTAGGCTCACTTTAAGACCATTATTCAATACTCAACATCCCCACAGCTTTCAGTCACTGTTAACCAAACGCTGGCCAAACAAACTAGCTAGCCTCTCCGCTAGCAATCAGTTTAAAGCCACGTAAAGCTCATGCTAACATCCTCTTCAGAAATAAAAACGGTTGATTTTTTTTTGTTGAAGGCTTGTTTCTTATCAATTCCGCCGGTAAACTGCAGTGTCGTCGAAGCTCCATCTAATATAAAACAAAAAAAGGGTGGAGGGCAAATCTTCAAAAGCGACTTCAAACTACTGAGTTGTTTTCAGCAGACTGAAAAGCTTGTTGCAGCAAGTAGCATCGCTGGAGTGTTTTCTTCGTGTTAGCAGGGGGATCAAAACCAAATGTTAAAGCTGCTACCGCCACCTACTGGACCGGAATGTACGTTAAAACGGCAGACCCACGTCCAAGCAGCGCCACCGAGGAACTCACGCTCCCATTGATTACTATAGTGTTCAAAAGTCCGAGAAAAACCGAACGGGTGCGCAGATCATCACCAAAATCTAATCGATTCTTCCCTGTCACTATCCCAGGATTCCCTGAAAGTTTGTTGAAGATCCGACTTTTCCACTCTCGAGTTATCTTGTACACATACAAAGAAAGAAAGATACGGAGCCCTTTACATAACCCCCTGCCGATTTAATCGGCGTGGGTAATAAAGATCGCCTGCATCATCACATACCCCTTAAGGCAGTGTTCCTCAGCCCTGCTCAACCAAAAGAGCCACATTGTTGAACAATACTTCTAAATGGTGAAAAGGGAAAAAAACGAGTTACAGGTGGCAAAATATGGTCCAAAAGTAGCTAAAAAATGAGTGAAAAGTGACTACAATGGGCAAAAATGTATTATTATTATTATTTTTTATTGTCAGTGTCATACTGGACCTTGAGGTCATGTGGATTTCAGCCTCAGTTTCCGGGTCTTAGCCAAAAGGAGTTGAACCAACTTTAGTAAACAGATGTACCTAATAAAGTGGCTGTTGAGTATCCAGTAATCTCACTCATTTGTGATGGATTTTTGTTTTCATTTGAAATATTATTCCCCCACAAAACCTTAAAGAGGAAAATTTTACCTCAGAAATTATCCATTGCAAGTCACATTAATCAGTTTGCTTTCCAATCTTAAACAGTAGGCCTTAACTGTCAACCTTTAATACTTGTCTGCATGTTTCCATTGCCCTTATTTGCTACTTTAATTCCTTTTTCACTGTGTTTAGCCCATTTTGCCTTTTTTATCCAGCCTTTTTGTGATTTTTTTTTGCACCTTTTTGCCACCTTTGGAACATTTTTGACCCCTTTAACTCATTTTTAATAATAATAATAATAATGCATTTTATTTATAGGCGCCTTTCAAAACACTCAAGGTCACCTTACAAGAAAAGGTTAAAACAAGAAAACAAATTAGTCTACAAAATATACACAAGTTAGTAATTGGTTAAAACAATGAATGACACAGTGTAACTTTTTGCCACTTTTTCACCCATTTTTGCCACTTTTCTCTCAGTGTTTAACATTTTAAGCCAATAGATAGATTTTAATTTGATAGGGCTTTGGGTAATACTTACGTGCACGAAAATAGGTACACATATGTATAATGATGAGACGGAAAAAAAAATTACATCATGACCATCCTCTAAAACGTACAGGAACCGAACTACAGACGCCAAAAGATCCAAATTTTGCGTTTTTGCACGTCTGACAGACACTTTGCGCATTTGAACGAACTCATCCAAGGACTTTCATCTGGTTGACTCCAGAATTTTTTTACTCAAACTAGACAACCTTGAGAACCAAAGTTGTGCTCTTGGTGAGTTCTCACCATAAGCAGTGATGTTATTGGAGCACGAACTTGTAAATCCATGTAAAGATTTGCAAATGTGTGCAAAGTTTTGCAAATTTGTACAAAGATCCACAAATGCGTGCACTCATCTGCAAATATGAAGACCAATTTGTAATCATTAACTTAGTTCATTTTGGCGCTGGGTGATGTTAGCAATAAGATCGATAGAGTGGTCTGTAACATTTATATTTATATAAATAACAGAAGAAGAGAAACATTGATGGCCATACACGGAGCTGAACAGCACCCACCAATGTTGACATCTTAATCACATTATGCCGCTATTACTGAATGTGTTAATCAGGTGGCTGAGTGGCAGCATTGTAGACCTTCATTTATCTAGTTGTGGGTTCAAATCTTGCAATATCCAAAATATTTATTTCTTATTACCTGGCCAGGAAACATAAAGGACTTGAAAATTTGCTTTAGTGTGTGATCAAAACGATCGGCCTGACGAGATATTCATTTCAGTCCATTACAGTTCGCACTACACAGTCATTTTAATGTTTTGATTTGCTCTGACATCACGCCTATAGTTCTGTCAGCTGCCCTTAAAATAGCAAATCCTGTGAGCAAAAGAATCCCAACATAAAAATGTAAAAGCTAAAGTTCTGCTGTGGCCACGAGAAAAACTCTGAAATGAATGGTTAAAACCTCAGAGTCACCTGGCTCTGCCCAATGTGGTGCTGCTGATCCTGCACCTGCAGCACAAACAGCACCAGCGTGATGACTCTTTATCCACGGCTGAAGACTTCCTCTACCTGTCATCTAATCCCACCCGTGCATGCGTGGATTCTGGCCTGATGCTGATTCAGTAATAGTGGAGTAATGTGATTAAGATGTCAACATTGGTGGGTGCTGTTCAGCTCCTTGTATGGCCGTCAATCTTTCTCTTCTCCTGTTATTTATATAAATATAAATGTTACAGACCACTCTATCAATCTTATTGCTAACATCACCCAGCGTCATAATGGAGATTCTGTTAAATACAACACATAAAACGACACGATTTTGGCGATAAGGAAGTCATTATTTTATTCACTCTTTCAATCAAAATATGAAAAATAACAATAACAGTGTATTACGATAACATTTCTCCTTTTCCATTTCTCCACTGACGTTATATAGAGCTGCTACTAAGTCTTAACTGCTGCCTCCTGTGTGATTCTGATGTGATGAGAAAGGCAGCCTTGCCTGTGAGCCTGCGCTGAGGGCAACAGACCCAGCCTTCATGCTTACAGATCTAAGTACATGCTTACGGATCTGAGTACAAATCGTGCTCGGTACAAGTGTTGCAAAAGTCACGTGTGTATGACAGCCAATTGAGAGGCAGATTCTGAACTAAAATGAACTAAGTCCACAATTACAAATTGGTCAACATATTTGCAGATTAGTGCACGCATTTGGTGGATCTTTGTACAAATTGCAAAACTTTGCACACATTTGCAAATCTTTACATGCATTTGCAGATCTGTGCACGCATTTGTGGATTTGTGTGCAGATCTTTGTAAGCATTTGCAAATACTTTTGCAACAGTAATAGCCCCATATTGCCATGGCATCTGCTGGTGTTGGTCCACTGTGTTTTCTGAAGTCCGCAGTCAACACAGCCATCTACCAGGACATTTTAGAGCACTTCATGCTTTCTTCTGCTCACGAGCTTTATGGAGATGCTGATTTCATTTTCCAGCAGGACTTGGCACCTGCCCACACTGCCAAAGGTACCAAAAGCTGGTTCAGTGACCATGGTGTTATTGTGCTTGATTGGCCAGCAAACTGGCCTGATCTGAACCCCATAAAGAATCTATGGGGTATTGTCAAGAGGAAGATGAGAGACACCAGACCCAACAATGCAGATAACCTGAAGGCTACTATCAAAGCAACCTGGGCTTCCATTACACCTGAGCAGTGCCACAGGCTGATTGCCTCCATGCCACGCCGCATTGATGCAATAATTCATGCAAAAGGAGGCCCAACCAAGTATTGAGTGCATAGAAATGAACACATTTTTCAGACGCCTGACATTTCTGTTTAAAGTATCCTTTTTTATTGATCTTATGTAATACTCTAATTTTCCTGAGACACTGAATTTTGCATTTTCATTATCTGTAAGCCATAATCATCAACATTTCAAGAAATAAAGGCTTGAAATATTTCATTCCATGTGTAATGAGTCTATATAATATATGAGTTTCACTTTCTGAAATGACAACAAATACTGAACTTTTTCATGATATTCTAATTTTTTTTAGATGTACCTATATATTATATGATACTATATATGATATATGTGATTTGATATATGATATGATGTATCATATGGTGTGATATAATGTGTTACTGATAAGATGTATGATATGCTTTTTTGTGAGATGATAGACAGAGTTCCCAAATGTAAATTAAATTAGTTTTGAAACTAGCTTGTGCCCCCCTCAATGAAAAGTTTGAATAACGTTTCTTAAAGCTTTAAGCTATTTAAGCTACCTCAAGCTATGTACGGGTTTTTCAATGGTGTGATTGTGTTTTTCTTTAACTTTGACTTCTTTTATTGAAATCTTAATGCATTTTGTCTCTCTTTCTTTGTGATTTATGACTTTAATCACTATTTCTGTGTAAATCTTTTTCATGAGTGGTATTAATAAAGTATTTGCTACACTGTGTCCGTGTTGATTCTATGTTTACATTTGAATTGTTATTCTTTCTATTTTCCCAATTAGGGCTGTTTGCATTAATGCATTAAACAATGCGATTAATGTCCACAATTAGTTCATTCATTAAAAAAAAAAAAGGTATTACTCCCATGCTTTATCAACCATTTCAGCACGCTTTGACTAAGTTACTGCAACATCTCCCTGCAGTCACAGTGTCCACCACTGCTCCTCATTATCTCATTTCACTTTAAACCTTTTTACTGTTCCCTTACCTCATGATAAATTCCTTTTTCAGTGTTTAAGTTCATTGTCATAATCCTCAATCTACATGAAGTTCCTTATTTTATCTCAAACTAAAAACAGGCCTGTATCCAAACAGGAAGTCAATTACCCTTAGTTTAAGACAGTACAAACAATACAAATGTCAAAACAGACAAAAGAGGGAAGATTAATCATAATAAGCTAGAAATTTCTGAGGTTAACTGCAGTTTTGAAAAATAATTGTTTGACAGCCCCAATTTTGATTTATTACTGTGGTGGCAGCTGTTTGTAGTCCGAGACTAATTTCATATTGTATATCATACTGTCCCTTATATGAATAATGGTTAAGAATGGATTTACAAGTTTCTTGTTGACAGTAGAGGAAAAAAAATTACAGCTGGCAGTTAGCACATACCACAAACCCATGCCAAGTTAACCTGACCCACCAGACAGACTGTTTCTTTGAGAGGAAAAATAAGAAAGCACTTTATTGCTGCATTAGAGCTTTATCAATGCATTGGTAAAAATGCAACTCATTTTCAAATTATTATTAGTCGTTGAGGTCGAGGTTGAGGTTGTTGTAGAGGTATGGTTAAGGTTACCATAAGGGTTAAAGGTGAAGGTTACAAATGCTTTTCAAATGCTTCAATAAAGCATTTTAGTGGTGTTTATAAATGACATAGGAAGTGGTTTTCTAAGTGTAGCCTTTCCTAAAAGAACATATTTTATTTAGGCCCCCGCACCCCTATAACAACAGGATTAAAAATGGGTGCTTTGTTCTCAAACACCTACTGTATTTAAAAAAAAAGAACTATCCTTCAATGCAATTAGTTCATTGGCTTCCACAATAATCCAATTGTGAATATTGCCTAATTTTTATTAACTGCGTCTGCAGTTGATGCAGGGTTACACTAGAGGAATAACTGTCATCATCTTCCACCTTCATCTTCACCTGGTGCTTGCTTTTGATCGTTGTCAGTGCTAAATACACACACTTACATGCAAATGAACCTCTTTAGCATGTGTTACAGTATCGTTTGTTGTTGTTGTTTAGTGGTAGTAATATCCTGTTATTAGACAAATTCCCATGGCACACAATTGCCTCATGGCACTCCATATGAGAACCACAGCAGTAAAGGAGACTGAGATGTTTAACACTAGAGTGGATGATCTGCAAAGGGAGAACACCGTAGTGGATCTAATGCATCTCCTCTTATTGAAGTCAAGCAGCACGCTCCACTGATTTTAAATTACATTATGCACTTTTCCAACTGAGCAGTGATGCATTTCTCAGCCACTAGGTGGAACCAGAGTTCCAAGAATGAAGAGAAAACTGATCAACGCTCAGCCTGAACAACAAACTTGACCAAAGATACTGCTTATTTCAGTAAGCAATTTTTTAAATCAAAAGTCTCTAATAAAGGGAATTTTCCAAAGTAAGGTCTTGGTAAACATTAGTCCCATATGTATCTGCAATACATACATGCCTAATGGTGTTATTACTTTTCATTTGTGGCAGACCAGAAAAGGTCAAAAAGAGGTTGACTACCAATAATATTTCACACGCTTTCTTCCTTGTGGCTATGTGATTGTTTCATCATACATTTAGCCTGTTAGACACTTCAAGCTCTTTTATTTTATTAGTATTGCTGCTGTCAATTATCTACTTTGACTTTTAGTCTCCATATTTATGGTGGTGTTTTGTAAGCAGGATTTAGGCTCAGTATTACTGTTCATGAATGACACAATAACAGAAAAAAGTAAGTGAATCAATGTCTGGCAGGAGCCAATAACTCAGATCTCTAGTAATATTTTTTTTTTGGTTAATAAAGTTGAATATTCAAAACTGTTCTTTGTTATTTCCAGTTCATTCATCAAGAGCTTCGTGACAGAAACACATAAATGTAAAAGATTTGATCTTTTAAATACAGATTTTACATTTCTTGATGAACAGAGATGGGAGAAGTACAAGACTATTATACCCAAGAAAATACAGGTACTTTGGTTAAAATCTATTTAAGCCGAAGTGAAAGTACTTGTCAATAAATCTACTGAAGTATGAGTAAAACGTAAATAATTCAAAGTCTACTCAAAGTACAGAGTAATGGGTAGCTACTTTTGATACCCAAGGAACTTGTACAGTAAAATATGAAGTTTTTAATGAGCAGTAACAACAAGAGAATAGAAATCTCCAACCAGGATGTTAATTATAAGGTGTAACTTAACCTAAAGTAAAATGCAACAGCTGTTTTGGGATGCAATGTGAAATCATTCTCTTTGTGAGTGCTACTAACCATCATGTGTTGTTAAAGCAAAAACTACCACGTAAAAAGTTTCAATACCAAAAAGTGTGATCGATGAACAAAGACGTTTATTTATTCACTCCTTTTATTCTGGTGAGCTCAGAATGAACTTTGACTGATTATGAGAACATATTATGGTTGTGTGAGAGCTGTCCAGGCTTCATTTACACACTTAGTTCAGTTAAATGATTACATAATAATGCAGGTGATAAATATGTGCTCAATAACGAGAGGGCAAAGAGGAATCTGTTTGAATCAGACATCATGTCTTTGTTGCCTCTTACAGCAAAGGGAAATTTATGATTCAGATCTGGTGCTATGGTCTGCATTTTTCTCACCTCTTGGTGTTTGGATTTCTATATCAAATGATGACGTTAGTATTGGCATTAGCAAGCAATGGCCACCTACGATCAGGGCGATTGAAGGTGAGACTCTGATACTGAAACATTAAGTTGGTTTTTAAAAGGTAGATATTAACCGATTTTATTCGGAAGTTAAATATGGCTCACCAGGCATGTGTAAAAAGAAACTGTCAGCTTATGGCGTTGTGGATGGATAGTGGAATAAAGTTTGTATTTTGTGAAATGAATTGTTTCATATGCATTTATAAACAAACTGGCTTTAATTCACCACCTCACCATGTGTCGTCAGTTTCCCTCTGCCTCCAAAATGCTCATACACATTAGAGTTGGCTTACAGGTGCACATTTTCCTGTCAGGCTAACACATAATTTGTGCGGGAAGTGGCGTACGCCAACTTCAGGCCCTTGAAACCCCTGAACCGTGTGCTTTCAGACTTTCCCCTTTTTGATGACACCTCATTTCCATCTCCATTGCAAAATAGTGGAATTTCTAAAAAGGATGCAGTTCATCGTGATTAACTACAGAAATTCAATCAAGAGATCAATGATGATTAAAAATTGTAATCTTTTGACAGCCCTAGTAAAAACACTAGCAGAGACTGAAAGCATTCTAGGTATGTCAGTAAATTCAAGTGTTGACAGTAAATTCAAAATGCTTCACAGTTATAATAGTTTTACAATATGAGAATTAAATTTCATCCATCCATCTTCATCCACTTATGGCAGTGGCAGCAAGTTCAGTAAGTCACCCAAGACATCTTCTCCCCAATGCCACTTTCCTTCTGGCGCATCCAGGTGTTCCCAGGCAAGACAGGATATGCCAGCTCTCCAGTGCATTCTGGGTGCACCCTGATGCCATCATATCATTGCTACCAAAACCAGGGAAAGACCACTTAGATGTGGAAAACTATAGGCCAATAAGTTTGCTTAATAATGATTATAAAATTTTTGCAAAAATGTTAGCAAAGCGGCTGGAAGAAGTTGTTACAAATTTAATTCATATTGATCAAGTTGGCTTTATCCGTGGGCGGCTTCTATCCGACAATATGCGAAGGCTCCTGCAAACCATGCAGATGGCTAGCTCTCTTCAGCATCCAGTGGTAGCAATTTCACTGGATGCTGAGAAAGCTTTTGATCGAATTGAGTGGTCGTACCTGTTCGAGATTCTTTCCAGATATGGTTTCGGTCCAAGGTGTTTACAGTGGATCAGAGCACTATATCAGGAACCTGTCTCAGCAATAAAGAGCAATGGCATGATTTCAGCTCCCTTTCAACTTTGGCGTTCTACTAGACAAGGTTGTCCCCTATCTCCTTTTCTTTTTATTTTAGCCTTAGAACCGTTGGCATGTGCTATCCGACAAGATAAAGAAATTACAGGCATTTTGATTGGTGGCCATGATTTCAAATTAAATATGTATGCGGATGACATTTTGTTGACTTTGTCAAAACCTTCATACTCTATACCAAGAGTTTTAGAAATAATTAACTCATTTGGTAGCCTATCAGGTTACAAAATAAATTGGACTAAAAGTGAAGCCATACCTTTGAACATGCTTACACATTTTACAGATCTTGGATCTGCTCCCTTTGTCTGGAGAGCAGAAGGCATGAAATATTTGGGAATAAAAATTAGATCACCTATCAATGAAATATGGGACTTAAATGCCAAACCGCTATTGATTAACATAAAGGAAGACCTTAAAAGATGGTCTGCTCTGCCCCTGTCCTTATGGGGTAGGGCTGAAGTGTTAAAGATGCATGTACTTCCAAGATTGAATTTTTTTGTGTCCTCTATTCCTATGTTTATTCAGAAATCTTGGTTTGATAATGTCAACAGAATGTTCTCCTCTTTTCTATGGAATAACAAGAAGCCTAGAATTAATCAGAAAAAATTATCCCTACCAAGAGACAAAGGGGGTCTTGGAATCCCTGATGTTTATTTGTATTATCTTGCATTTAATGCCAGGTATTCACTTACTTGGGGCTATAAAAAGAGTAGAGACAAAGGAAGTTGGGACTGGCTGGAAGAACATCTTGCAAAGGAGAAGAACAAATTTGTGTCATTATCTTCACTTTGGTACACCCCTGCTCCACCTAAAAAACTGGACAATTGTGTTATTAAGTTCTCATGTGACATAAGCAGAGAAATTCATAAAAGAATGAACATTACAAGTTCAGCTCTTCCATCCTCCCCAATATGGTATAACAATGCATTTAAAGCTGCAGGGAGTCCTCTGGCTAATATGGTATGGTGCAATCACAATATCACAGAAATTTATCAAATCATAGAGAACAGAGAGATTCTGCCCTTTGAGGAACTTAGAAGAAGATATAACTTGAATACAAATAGTTTTTTACAGTACTCCCAGTTAAAGTCAATTGTTTCCAAATTTCCCAAAGAGTATTTTGATTTTAATTATGACATTGATAAAAAATTCAGATTTTTATCATTGAACAGAGGAGCAGTCTCAGGTTTATATAAGCTGCTGCTTCATTCTTCCCCAAACCCAAACTCAAAGACAGAGTCACAATGGGAACTTGATTTAGGGGTCAAATTTACTTCTGCAGAGTGGGAAAACATTTGGCGTGACATTAAAACAATCTCAAAGTCAGTCCGAGGTAGAGTAATACAGCTGAAAATTCTTCATAGAGCTTATATTACTCCCTCTAGACTTAAAAGAATAGATCCAAGTGTTTCACGTCTTTGTTGGCATAATTGTGGACAAGTGGGAAATTTGATTCATTTGTTATGGCTCTGCCCTGCAGTCAAGTTATTTTGGACAGAAGTCTGTAAGTTAATTTCAGTGATCATTAATGTAAATATTGCTCCATGTCCATCTGTGTGCCTGTTGGGTCATAGAGCTGTACAATTAAAAACAAGACAAGAAAGGAAGACAGTTGGTTTAGCCTTCTTGGCTGCAAAAAGAATGATTTTGTCAAACTGGAAAATTCATAAACCAAAATGCTTCTCTATAGAAACATGGATATTTGAGTTTTTTAATCTTCTAGGCATGGAGCGAATAACAGATACACTAACTGACACTAAGTTTAGCTCTGAAACCATTTGGAAGCAGGTGCGGGGGCACATATCATCATCGCAAATATTGATTTGATTTAATCTAATCTGATCTGATTGACTCTTAAATCTGGTTAATATGAGAAATGCTGTGCTTGTATTTGTCTTGTTTTTGAAAACGGATCCACCCCTGTATAGGACATTTTGAACCTTTTGACAATGAACTGAACATTTATTTAAGTATGAGCATGCACTGATATCCCTTTTATGTTGTGTTGTTGTGAATATGTTAGTGTTGTTTGTTTGTATATGTCAGGGCTTGTACCTGTGTGTATTGTCATAAATAAATATTAAAAATATTAAAAAAAAAAAAAAAAAAAAAAAAAAAAAAGAGATCAATGATGATTAAAAATTGTAATCTTTTGACAGCCCTAGTAAAAACACTAGCAGAGACTGAAAGCATTCTAGGTATGTCAGTAAATTCAAGTGTTGACAGTAAATTCAAAATGCTTCACAGTTATAATAGTTTTACAATATGAGAATTAAATTTCATCCATCCATCTTCATCCACTTATGGCAGTGGCAGCAAGTTCAGTAAGTCACCCAAGACATCTTCTCCCCAATGCCACTTTCCTTCTGGCGCATCCAGGTGTTCCCAGGCAAGACAGGATATGCCAGCTCTCCAGTGCATTCTGGGTGCACCCTGATGTTACCCTCTAGCTAGACATGCCCAGAAGACCTCCAAAGGGAGGCACTACTTCAACTTGCTCCCTTAGATGGGAAGGAGCGGCGGCTCCTAAGTTTCCTCTAGATGTCTGAACTCCCCAGCCACCCCTTGGAGAAAACCTAATTTTGGTCACTTGTATCTGCGATCTCATTCTTTTGGTCTTTACCCAGAGTTCATGACCATAGGTGAGGTCTGGGAGGTTGAATGACTCCCTCTTCATCACAATGGACAGGCCTGCAGTACTGCCTTGTACCCACGCTCATGAACCTTATCGTGGTGGGGGTCTTCCGTGGCCCTGTGAACTCTGTGTTGTCGGGGAATTAGCCCCTGGTAGGGTCTCCAAAGGTTAGTTGGTCTCAGGGGAGGGCCAAGACAAAAAGCGATTCAAACCAGCCACCATGAATCGGTGAATCAAGGCTTGAGACACCTCACCTGGATGTGGGATACTGGGGCACCCCCTGGAGCCAGACCCTGGGGGAAGCTCGCTGGTGAGCATCTGTTGGCTGGGCTTCTCTCCATGGGGCCCTGCAGGGTTGAACCCGAAGAAGAAACATGGAGCTGCCACCCTGTGGACTCACCACCTGCAGGGATGGTGTGGTGGCTGGGTGCAGTGTGTCCTGGGTGGCAGGCAAAGACCGTGAGTAATTGAATTAGTTTTTTAAAAATAATGGTTTTGACTAAAACTACTTATTTACTGAAACTTGAGTAAAACTTTCAAGAGTGAAAATGACTAAAATGTGACTAAAACTAAAATAAAGACTAAATCAAAAACAGCTTCCAAAATAAACCCTGCTATAATGTCACACTATCACCCCACCTACCAAGTAAAGGAAAGGTTGGCTGTGGAAATGAAAACAAGATCAAACTTTACTGGACAAACCAAAGTGGACTGAACCACTCTGGACCATTCAGTAGAAATCCACCAACAGAGCACAGCACCTTGGTGATTACCAAGGGGATGAAGGGTCTATCTGAGGAGAACGGTTACTCTGTTCAATTACCCTGAAACAATGTGACAATTATTCTATTTATCACTCACTGCTGGAGGGCTGCAGATAGCAGGTAACTACCATGGTTACACTGATGACCACGTCTTTTTCTGGTGATAACACTAATGGGATAAACAACAAAACAACAATCACTACAGTTATTTGTTTCACATGTTTTGATCCTCTCTGCTGAACGAGATTTGATGAACTCTCTGTTGAATGAGGATTTGATTTAGTGTTCTCAATGTATGAAAAGTCTTACCTTTTCTCAAATAAATACACCTAGTTAAATCATTTTCAACTAATAAGCCTATCTTAACCTGCTGGATTGATTTGACTAATTTTAAGGTGAGGTGCCCAGTCATCCTTATGTTTTTCTGTGTGTGGGCCTGAGTGAAAAAACTTTGGTCTAAAACAAAATATTTCTTTAAAGCACGATAAAAGACATGTGCTGACCGGGACAAGAATATAAAGATCTGTGTGTATTTATCTACAAGCAGCCTTGTAAACATTTGCAACTCTGCATTAAATATGCAGAAAAAAGCCCAAAGACTTGCATTTACATTTTGCTGAGTATGACTCCTTAAATTTGAAAAGAACCACTTTTTTAATACCTCACAGAATTACAAACATGTCTGGGATGTGCTTTATATTGATGCTATACTGTCAGTTCATTCATTTTCAGCAGAGAAAATACAATCTGCACTTGTATTTTGCATGTAGTTCTTGCTTACGAGGCATTTCTGTTAGATCTCTGCTCTATTTAGAAGCCTGCTAATCTCTGTTACCTTGCTGTACCGAGGACGCCCATGAAAAAGTTGCTCCAAACACCACCCTTCCTATTAAAGGTCAGAAAATGTCACAGATTAGTACCGTTCTTTTTTGTCCAGAGTCATTATGCAGACCACACACATCACGACTTCTCTAACGGCTGAGACAGCAGCACTGATCCAGCCCGGGAAGAGAGCGAGGGAAAGTGTACCTTGGAGAAGACAATGATTAAGGTAAAACATGAAGAATGGTTGTGACAGATTTAAAACACCAACGTTTGACTTGATCATAGAGCCAAACAGCCTATGAGTCCAATATCACCTCCTTCAAACAAATCATCAAGAAAAGCTGGAAACTAAAAACTCTGAACAATGGATTACCAATAGATTTGGAGTTTGTTGACACTCCAGCAAAACCACAAACACCTGAGGAAAGAGTTAAGGAGAAACAGATGTGGAGGGCAGATCTTTAAACATAGAATAATACATTTAGAGCTGCAAGAAGAAACAAGATCCCAGCTGTCTGAGTCGCTGTGGCTTTAATTTAGTCCTTCATGCTTCCCATGTTCAAACACTTCTGTTCAAACACAGCTGTTGAGAAGTGGTGGTTCCAAGAACGATAATGACAATCATCAAGGCCAGGGCGGCCCTCAGCAGAACTTTTAGACAAAGTTTAGACAAACTTAAGAAAAGTTCCTTTTTATTATTTGCTTTAAAAGTGATTCGTTTCCTGGACATTGAAACAGCACAGTGCATATTTGCTTGTTCACTGAGCTGAGATGCGATGTAAGATGTACTTCAACTATCATTCAGTAGTTCTGAAAGTCTAATTTGTTCTTTGTGCTACTTTGCTTCAAACAACTCAAACAAAAGATACATTTTACAGACTTAAACAAAATTTCGTAAATAAACTGAAAAAAGAAGTATTTATACAAACAGTGGCTAACTTTGTTCGCTATAGCTAAAGCTGACATAGCTACACTAGCTACATATTAAATAACTTGATAAGCAAATGTAGCTAAGGTAACTTTAGCTCATTAACTTAACAAATGTAGTCAAAGCTAATGTAGCTTCATAGTTAACACATCTATGCAGCAAACATAGCTTATCTGTGGGCTTAGCTGTAGCTGCATTAGCTTTGTAAGCTAAGTTAGCTACATAACTACATTAACTATATAACTCCACTATATAATGTAGCCATAGCTAACACAGCTACATTTATATGTCAAGGACAATACGTAGACATTGTTGCATTCAATTACAGTGCAACCAATGCAGTGTATACTACACACGAGCCATGGCCACCGCAGTCCTTGTCTCTGGTTAGGCTTTTAAGGAATGACACACATGATACAGCAAAATAAAACAGACATGAAATACTGACAGTTACAGCAGACATACATAGATGAACAATCTCACAGATGCATAGAAAAAGCAACAGCAGTGTAGACACAGATATTCTTGAAATTCACCTTGGAAACAACAGATGCCATGTCCTACAGACTGTAAAGGAGAGGGACCATCCAGTTTGTTATGAGCACACATTTCCAAAGTCTGCTTCTCTCATGGTATGGGGTTGCATTAGTGCCTATGGCACATCTAGAAAGACCTCATCAATGTTGAAAGTATATAGAGGTTTTAGAGCAACATATGCTCCTATATCTTTCAGGGAAGGCCTTGCATATTTTAACAAGACAATGCTAAATCACATACTACATCCATCACAACAGCTTGGCTTCACAGTAAAAGAGTCCACAGTATGGGACAAAATTCCTCTCCCAAAACTCAAGCAATTGGTCTCCTCACTTCCAAGATGTTCACAGACTGTTGTTAAAAGAAGAGGGGATGCTACACAGCGGTAAACATGACCCTGTCCCTACTTTTTTGAGATGTGTTGCTGCCATCAAATTCAAAATGAGTTATAATGTTCTTGAAATTGTAAAATGTCTCAGTTTCAACATCTGATATGTTGTTTATGTTCTAGGGGAGTAAAAATGGGTTTATGTGATTTGCAAATCATTGCATTCTGTCTTTACATTTTACACAGTGCCCCAACTTTTTTGGGATTGGGGCTGCATGATCTAAATTAATTAGTACATTAGTCAACACCATAGGATACTAAACATAAGTTGATATGCATGATACCAAACCATACCACAGGTCAGTAGAACATGATATGGATGATAGGGCGATATGATACACTATTCTTCTGATTTATGAACATTTCATGAGGACTTGTAAATTTCACATCACCCCAAAACTTGTCATGGGTCAGTAGTACTATATGAAAACTGGGGTAAAAAACATTGATGTTAGTTCTTAGTGCGTGTCCTGCCTGTGGTGGAAGGGTGAAAAAAAAATCATCCAATTATTTGCATTGTCTATTAAGTAACAAAAAAGTGGCTACTTACTCAGATGGAGAACGCAGTCTAAAAAAGGCTGAAAGACCTCTGCACACATGGCACTGAATAATATAGTAAAAAAGGTTATGTTTTTATTCTAGCAACAGCAGTGATATAAAAAGTCTTAATTCAAGTCAGCGTGTCATAAAACATATGGACCTAAATCATCTCTCAATGGTCTGAGATATTGTACCTGTATTATTCCACACTTAATCCTTTAAGACCTTATGTACAATATGCTCTACACTACATTCAGCTGTTAAGCACAGAGTGTGGAAATGTACTTTACATTGTGTGACACTCGGCTAAAGCTTGTGCTGGCTCAGCTAAGCTCCGGATGTCTCATCAAATTTCCATTTGATTCTGGAGAGACACCATCTTTTCTGCCGTCGACTGCATTTTTATGCACGGGGGGAAATGGAGAAAATCTGCCCCAAAAACCTCCCAAATATTTTAAAGTACCCTCTAAGGTCCTTTGGAAATGTTCTCCCTAATCCAGCATGGGGAGGTATATTCATCTTTTTCTTTCCATGTGTAAAAATTCTCTTACTTGGCAGTCCTGGTTTGGTCAAATAAGGCCATCACTGTGTCGTACAACATGCTCTTCCTACAGGTGATTCCAAAAAGCCTAAAAACATATTTTACATCTTTAAAACACTGTTCTGATTTTAAAATCACTGACACCTTTATTTATTTTTAATACAATGGTAAAAGACTTACAGATTCTGTGTTGAAGTGATGGACTACAGCCCAGAAAACTGAACATTTATGTCGTTTTATTATATGCTTTGTTGTCTGAGCTTGGTAAAAGTCATTATTTCATGCCTGATATTGACTGATATAAGCCCTGTTGACTAATATCGGCCATCAGCAAATGATATAGCATGAACTGATATCGGTAGCCAGCTTTTTTCTGCGCCATTCAAGGCTAGTATCTGTTTTGCAAACATAACTGCTTAACCAAATTAGAGTTTTTGGTGTTTTTACTGGACATAAAAAGTCACCTGTTGGGTATACTCCGATCTGTTTCTGTGTTCAACATGGGTGAAAATGTTGGCATTGATGAAGTCTTACACCAAAAAAGTGATGAAAAAAGCATCAGCTAAATTGTAATTTTAATCATCAGTAAAGACAATGGCCCTAATATTCACAACTAGTGCACTGCTATAAATGCAGTGCCTATAAAAAGTATTCATCCCCTTGGATGTTTATCCTTTCATTGATTTTATAAATCAATCATAGTGAATATAATTTGGCTTTTTTGACAAAAGTAAAAATGAAACATCTTTTATGTCAAAGTGAAAACAGATTTCTACAATTAAAAATATGTTAAATGAGTAATTGCATAAATATTAGATTCATTTGGCTGCAATCACAGCACTGAGTCTGTGGCTAGATCTCAATCAGGCTTGCACATCTGAACTCTGCAATTTTACTCCACTTTTCTTTGCAAAACTGCTCAAGCTCTGTCAGATTGCACAGGGATCAGGCATGAGCAGCCCTTTTTAAGTCCACACACAAATTCTGTATTGGATTGAGGTTCAGAACATTCACCTTATTGTCTTTAAACCATTTCTGTGTAACTTTTGCTGTATGCTTGGGGTCATCATCTGTCTGGAAAATAAATCTTCACCCAAGCCATACCTCTCTTGCAGACTGAATAAAATTGTGCTCCAGGATTTTCCTATATTTTGCTTCCTTTTTTTTATCATCTACCTTTACAAGCCTTCCAGGGCCAGCTGCTGAGAAGCATCCCCACAGCATGGTTCTGCCACCACCGTGCTTCACAGTGGGGATGGTGTGTTTGTGGTGATGTGCAGTGTTTGTCTACCAGACATAGCATCTTGTCTGATGGCCTAAAAGCACTACTTTGGTCTCATCAGACCAAACAACTTTCTCCCACTTGACCAGGGAGTCTCCCTCATGCCTTTTGGTAAACTCTAGTCTAAATATAATGAGTTTCCTTCAACAGTAGCTTTCTCTTTGCCTTTCTCCCATAAAGTTTTGACTGGTGAAGAACCCAGACAACAGTTGTGGTATTCAGAGTCTCTCCAATCTCAGCTGCTGAAGCTTGTTACTCTTTCAGAGTAGTCATAGGTGTCTTGGTAGCCTCTCTCACTAGTCTCCTTCTTGCACCATTTGTGAGGGCGGCCTGATCCAAACAGATTAACACATGCACCGTATTCCTTCCATTTATTGATGATGGATATAACTCAACTCCAAGAGATGTTCAGTGCCTTGGGAATGTTTTTGTGTCTTCCACTGACTTATATATATTTTTAATTACCTTTTCTCTGAGTTGCTCGGAGTGTTCTTTTGTCTTCATGGTGTAATGGTATCTGGGAATACTGTTTAACCAGTGACTGGACCTTCCAGACACAGGTGTCTTTTTACTACAGTCACTCGAGACCCATCCACTGCAATCAGGCGATCCCCATTTTACTAATTGTGAGATTACTCGTATCAGTTGCCTGGACCTCTTTTGAATTAGGTCAGTCATTAAAGGGGGTGAATATTTATGCAATCACTTAGTTTATATTACATAATTTCATTTAATTGACATTACTTTGTATTCATTTGTATTCACATTTTCAAATGAGAACTTCAAAAACTGTATAATATAGCCACCTTTGTCACATCCCAGCCTGAAAAGTCAATTTTCAAGCCAGGAACAGAATGAAACATTAAAAAGGGTGGTGACACCAACGACCTGATTTGACCATTTGTCCTCAGTAAAACTCTCACCATCAAGTTTCCTGCTCTCTGCGTGATGGGCTAATGATGAAAGCATTCTGCTGAGCTGAACCATTTGTCCTCCCACAGGCTGATCCCTCAGCAGAGTCAGTGTTGACTTCTCATGGGCTCGCTTACAGACATGAAAAGAAGTTCCTCTCCATTCACATATGTTTGCCAAGTAACTGTACTTATAGGAGCTTTACAACATAAAGATGTTGGTTTTGCTGTGAAAAAGAAGCCTTTTTAAGTGCTGTTACAATAAAGCAAATGCTGGGTGGTATTAAACTACTTTATATGTTTACCAGCCAGCCAGTTGGCTGGTTAATAAAAGACTCATGCTTGCAGCAAAATATTAAAACACACAGAACTTGTTGTGGTGTTTGAGAAGTTTTCAAAGATTTCCAAAATAGCAGCTATCACTGAGCACAGGACTGGATATATAGAGAAAATATATAAACAGTGCATTCAGAAAGTGTTCAGAACCCATCCCTTTTTTCAATTTTGTTATGTCGCAGCCTGATGTTGATTGGAGTCCACCTGTGGTAAGTTAAACTGACTGAACATGATTTGGAAAAGTGCACGCCTCTGTCGAAGGCCTCACAGCTGACAATCCAGATCAGAACAAGAACCAAGCCATGAGATCAAAGGAACTGCCTGCAGAGCTCAGAGACAGGGTTGTTCAGATCTGGGATCTGGGGAAGGCTACAAAAAATTCTGCTGCACTGAAGGTTCCCAAAAGCACAGTTACATCCATAATTCTCAAATGGAAGATGTTTGGCACAACCAGGACTCTTCCAAGAGACGATCACCCAGCCAAACAAAGAAATCGGGGGAGAAGGGTCTTAGTAAGAGAGTAGTCATAGGTGTCTTGGTGGCCTCTCTCACTAGTCTCTTTCTTGCACGGTTTGTGAGGATGATCTAAAGAAAAATTTGCACATGTGCCATATTCCTTCCATTTCTTGAGGATGGATATAACTCAACTCCAGGAGATATTCAGTGCCTTGTAATTGTTTTTGTATCATCCTCTGACTTATATTTTTTAATAACATCTACTCTGAGTTGCTTGGCATGTTCTTTTGTCTTCATGGTGTAATGGTAGCCAGAAATACTGTTAAACCAGTGACTGGACCTTCTAGACACAGGCATCTTTTTACAGTCACTTGAGATGCATCCACTTGGCTGGACCTCTGTTGATTTAGGTCAGTCACTTTAAAGGGGGTGAATATTTATGCAGTCATTTATTTTACATCACATATTTTTGTTTGATTGGCATTACTTTGTAGAAATCTGTTTTCACTTGGACATAAGAGAGTTTTTTTTTGTTTTGTTTTGTTTTGTTTTGTTTTTTTAACTTTTTTTTATCAAAATAGCCAATTTATATTGACCATGACTGATTTATACAATTAATAAAAGGGTCAAACATCCAAGAGTGTGAATACTTTTTTTTGAACTGTAAAGCAACACTTCTAATTTGGATAAAGGGATTGAAACATTGATATTTAATCCTCACATAAGATGTCCAACAAAGAGGCAGCATAATGTATGTAGTATAATCTGCAGTCATTTCCTTTGAATTTGGAAAAAAGAAAAGTTCAGGTGACAGACCTTGAAAGAAGATTTCCACCCTAAGTTCTATTTTGAACTCCAGTCAAGAGCTCCATTACCATCCAGCAACAATAAGAAAACACTAGAGAGAGCATGTGCAGAAATGATGAAAGGCTGCCCTGGAAAATGGTAGAAAAATGGCCCATTTACTTTTCTTGCACCTTTTGGATGTCTAAATGGATTTGTATTCAGTAATCAGTGCACTGCAGCCGTCTGGACACTAGAGGGCAGAGCGGGTGTAGAGAACACAGGCGGCAGTCGCAGCAGGGAACAAACTTGCTGGGAGTGTGATAAGGAGGCCTTTCACGTAACCAGGCCTGGAGTGATGTGCTGTTTCTCTGAGGGCATCAGGAACTTCAGTGAAATATGAGCAGGTCAGGAGGAGGACAATCAGGATTTCAGACTATGTTTCAGTCCTTACATATGGCTGCATTTAAAAGAAATCAAGCTGAAATGTGAGACTTAAATTGTTGGTTGTAAAATAAAGGAAATAAACAGTCATTTTGGAGGCAGAACGAGTCCTGCGGTTTTTGGAAATGAGTTGCATGAGCTCCCACTTTCACCCACTTCCCACCTCCAAACAATAAACACCACCTGGGCAGCGAGGGAGACAAAAACACCCCCAACACAAATCTGCAACATTTGAAGAATGAGAGAAAACTTCAAAAATCCCTGAGCAATTAACCAATCACAGTCCAGCAGGACAGTGTGACAGAGTGCACACATCATTGGTCGACAGGCTCGCATCCGTTATGCTTTCAGTGGGGCGAGATCTAAATTAGAGAGCCAATTAACTCTGCTAATAGCCCTCTCCTATTTAATCTGGAAGACAATGGGGATTGAAGAAGAAGCTTTTACAATATCCTCTTTCTGCCACGATTCTGAGGGTCCGCGTTTGCCTCCTTGTTTTCACTTCAATTAGCCCAGTGCTTTCTATGATTAAGTACCTATAATTATTTTTCAATTAAGGCTTTGATCTGCTGTGTACTGTATACAGCTCCTCAGCGTGCGTGGAAGAATGAGGATGAAACAGTAAATTTGTTCCCTTCTGTGTCGTGTTGATGAGGGTGCAAGTGAGATTATGCTCACAGAGCTGCAGGGAGAGCTGCTGCTGCTGCTGCTGCAGCCACACAACTTGGTCAAACATCCACTATGTTTATTAGAGCCTCTCTCCAGCAACAACCGTGGAGTTTGTTATAAGTTCATCAAGAAAAACAAAGCTACTTATCATAGATTCTCTTCACTGCATAAGTGAGCATCATGTGAGAAAAAGAGCCTCTTTTTGCATTTGATAGTGTATAAAAAAGTTCAGTTTTCACCCAAGAAATTGCAACAAGTATCTTCAGTTAATGTGAAATGCCAAATGCAACTGTCTCCATTCATCGTTACATAAACATTAACCGCTGAGACCTGAGCTTCTGTCTGGGTTGTATTTTGAGTTTCTCCCACTTATTTAGGATAATTAGAACCTGATTAGTTTTAAACACAGCCTTGTCTTAGAACAGGAATTAAATTTGTCCAAAAATGATGTCCAGCATCGACACAAATCTTCTGAAATTTCAAAGAAACAACCTAAAATTTATGTGAAAAATTCTTAAACATATTCCTGAATTTACAGGTAAAAATTATGCCAAAATATCTTCAAATATTGCTAAAAACGTTTCAGTAAAACTTTATCATTAAGCCTGGATTAAAAAAAAAAATTACCCAAAGTTTCATGTAAATTCCTGAAAAGAACAAAATTCCCCAAAACCTCATAGCAAATTCCCCAAACATACAAATGATCTTCCCAAAGATTCCATGAAAATGACAGAAAATTCCCCCAAACATCCTTAAAAATTTTGAAATTTACTTAAAATTCTATGAATTTCAAAGGACACCTCCCCTTCCAATTCCCAATCAAATTCCCAAAATTAAAGAATTAATTTTCCAAATATACATGGGAATACACAAAAACTTTCAAAATAAGTCTACCCAAAAACTTTCACATAAAATTCCAAAAACAAATTCCCAAATGTACACTAATATGATGGAAAATATCGAACTCCCCTAACCATCCGAAAAAAATCCAAAATTCCCATGGAAATACTCAGGAATGTCACTGCAAAAACATCAAATGAAACTCTCAAATTTATACAAACATATCCCAAAATGTCTGCAAAATACCTGAAAATGTCTAAGATGTCTTCCCCAATCCAAAAAAATTCCTGATGTAATTCCCCAAGTTAAAAAATAATTTTTCCAAATTCCACAAGTACACCAAAATTTTCTCAGCACATTTCTCCAAAAATTCTAATATAATTCTAGGAATTACAAATACAGTTCCAAAATTTGTACAGAAATGACTGATTTGAAATATGAAAGTGCTTCATAGCCAGTGTAAGAGGGACTAAATAAAAACGTGTCAATGTGGGATTTGTAGTAACTCTGAGTTACAACTAACTCCTCTCATAGTGCATGAGGACGAGAAAAATAAACAGACATGCAAGAGCATTAAAATTAGTACAATGATTTATATTATCTATTATATATATATATATATATTTCTTATTTGATATCATTTTATGATACAATATTGATCAAAAAGAATTATTATAAATAATATATAATACATAATACAAAAAAATAAAAAATACTCATAAATATAATAATACAGGGGTGAATAACTCAATCACAGCAGGGACCAGATTCTGCATTTAGGTCTAACCTAAATGCCTAACGGGGTCAACATTTAACCATAAACTGTCAACTTCATTTTCACAGGCAATGAATTATGGGAGAAAAAACTGAGCACTGATGATATATGATTTTGAGATTTAACAAAGTTAAGTCAAAATGATGAGTTTAAAGGCTCAGGTTAAAATTATTAGTTCAAAGGTCAAAACATAGAATTAAAAATCAAAATATATGAGACAGAAAGTCAAAATCATGAGTTCAAAATATGAGATAAAGGATGAAATCATGAGTTTAAAAGGTCAAATTATGAGATAAAGCCCAAATTCATGAGTTTAAGGGGTCAAAACATGAGATAAAAGTTGAAAGCATAAGTTTTAAAGATCAAAATATGAGACAGAAATTCGAAATCATGAATTTAAATAGGTCAAAATATGAGTTTCAATTTTAGATTGTAAGTCCGAAAGGTCAAAATATCAAATTAAAAGTCAAAATATGAGATGAAAAGTCAAAATCAAGTCAAAATTGTGAGAAGCAAAATTGAAAATAAAAAAATATATATAAATTATTATTTGTGCCCATCCCCAGCCTTGAGTTTGACACCCCATAATGGTATAATAATAAGAAGATGTATTTTAAAGATAGATTTTAAGACACATTTCAATATATTTTATTGATGACTGTGTATTTCCTCTACATTTTTTCTAGTCTTAAATATTTCGCAAGTAAAAAGATTACATCCATATTTGTGTAATATCAAATCTTTCTTACTAGATGAGCAGTATGGATTTAAATATCTATCATAGATCCACAGTGATGTCTAGCCAAGTAGATCTATGATGAGATTTGAGAGTGTGAGCGTCGTGACTGTGTGTGTCACTGGTATAGAGCATGAAAGCCGCTGCTGGTACTTAAAGACAAACAAATACTCAAAGAGACTGAGCCACTGTGTAATTATTTGGAAATCTGACCATTATGTGTGCAGATCATTCAACAAGCATCTAAATCCTAAACACTGGCACTAACAGACAAGCGCAGTCAGAGTGAAGCACAGGGGGTGACACTCAGAAATTCCACCAGCCAAAGTGGCTAGTTAGAGTCATTCTGGTGCCTGCCATGGCTAAAATCTGCCCACATTTGGCTAGTTAGCAGGCGTAAATGTCAAGCCGTGTGTATACCAATGCCTCAGCCTGTGTCAAAGACTGCATGAGTAAAATAAGAGTATAGCTTGTGATCAATCAATTTACCATGTAAGCGGCACCAACCTAAACATATAGGTGCATACACTTTCAAAACATGTGTAGTAACATAGTTCTTGATTAAATAGTCTGATCTGAGCACTGTGATCAGTTCTGGTGTTAGTATTTGCTAATTTTAGGAATGATAATTTAGTAATTTAGTACTTTAAGTCAGTTAATAATCTTGTATTTTCTTATAGCATCTACAGTGATGCAGTTAAAAGGAGGCATATGATTCATAATCAGCAGGATAAAATATATTGATTAAAGAGGCGGCGGGGAGTAAAGGTGAAGCCCTGTCAGAGGATCAGGTGGCAGTCATCCTCTTTTATAAGTCTGGGGTTCCTCTCCTGGCCTCACCCACTCTCTCCTCCATGTTTCCTGCCTCTCTGCAATACTCCTATCAATGAAGGTGAAAATGACTGACAATTGACTGAAAAAAGAAATGTATATATGCAAAAGTAATCCACTAAATATAAGTCATTCAAAAATTCCCTGCAGTAAAAACACATAAATCTTTATCACATGTAGCCATACTAAAGTCAACATTCACTCGTCTTATGCAGGGGAATAAAAATGAGCTCTAAAATGAAATGCACTCCAGTAAAGTAATACAAGCAGAATTGCATTTAAGCAGATGCATAAGCAGAGCGGTTTTACCATTAGGCAAAGAGGGGCAATTGCATGGGGCCTTGAGGCAAAAAAAGGTGTGCATCAAATATGAGCTATACGTCAAAAATTATTTCAATGATTAAGAAGAGTACATGTAATACAAAAAAGTGCCCATGGTAAACAAAGTAGCATCAGATTACACCGAAGTAGATATACTGTTCGAAGAAAAATAAAGGCAGTAAAATTGTGGATTTCTGCATGACAACATGGTCTCAAACAAATGATAACAGCATGATTTGTGGCAGAAGAACTTCCTGAAGTGTGCATATGTTCTCTTAAAATGCTAGAGCATCAGGACGTGGAGACTTTGAGTTACGTTGCTCAAATTAGAGAAATTATACACTGCTTGCTCACATGTGGGTCAAACCTGTAATGAAGTACATTGATATTATTTCAGACATGTAAAACTGCAACATAGAAAAAAAAAGAAGAGAAAAAAGAGAGGATAACTTCCATCTTCATACTTAAGCATCTCAGTTTACATGAGCAAAAATGAGTACAAAGTTTAAACTTATTCAGTCTAACCCTTTTAATTACTGGTTATTTCTTATCAGTAACCTCCTTACTGAAATCAAAAGATCATCTCAATTTTAAATCAGTGTGATGTGATTACTAGATAAGTGTCCTCAATGCAGTAAATTACTCCTAAAGAAAAAAAATCAGAAGTGCCTTTACATTCAAACATGCCTACTGTTTACATATTCAAGATGCAACATGATAATCCACATAACCATCAAACAGCTGGTGAAAATTAGCCATCATAAGAATCCTTATACTTCCTCATAAATTGAATTAAATTATAACCTCCCTCTCCATCATACAACATTTTTTGAATACTACCTGGCAGCAGATTAATCCTTACTTTGTACAATATCTGAGTGCTTTGAATTCCACCAAGGAAAGAAAAAATGTAAGTTTAAGACTTCAGAAAGAATCATTAGGATGTGCCAAAACCGAGATTATGAATATTCTCATTGCTCTTTTTTGCGGTATGAAAAGTGGTGGCAGTGACCTTTTCTAGGTATTTCTCCAAACCTCTTCACAGTTATTTCAATAATGTAGGACCAATGAACTGTAAGGAATGCAGAGTGATTTTTGGTCCTGAACACAATTGCTTTTGCCAGGACTGAAGTGCTTCTTGTCAGTTTAGTTAGTGTTTTATGTGAATCTTGTCATCTATTGTCCCTAAAAGTTTTCAAATGCTCTTTCTACATTAACACCCTCTTTCTTAACCTGTAATTGATTGTGTATTTTACGGCCTCCAAATAAGATCTTTAGTTTGTTCAAACTTAACGACGACTTATTTTTGTCAAACCACATCTCTATTTCACTGAGTTTTAAAGCAACAAGGTCCAAAAGCTAAAGTAGATTCTCACCAGAACTCAAAATAATTGTGTCATCAGCAAACAGTATAAATTTCAATAATGTCAACACTTTAAAATATCATTTGTTTTGAGTATGAATAGCTTTGGTCCCAACACTGAACCCTGAGGAACACCAGCACAATATCAGTTATGTAAACTGTGTTAACTACAAACAAGGTGCTTCAAATATTTTCCTTTACTAGTAATGATTGCTTTGTGCAGAATGGAGAAGGACCTCATGTTGCTCTTTGCCTGGGGTCAGGAAATGACTACAACCACCCCTGTGCAGGGCATACAGTGCTTACAAAAAGTATTCACCTCCTTGGATGTTTTACACTTTAATTGATTTTATAAATCAATCATGGTCAATATAATTTTTTGACAAAATTAATTACATTTACAAAAAAAAAAAACTTCTATGATGTCAAGTAAGAAACTGCATAAATATTCACCCCCTTTAAAGTGACTGATCTAATTTGACAGCCTATTGATGATAGTAGTCTGACAATGACTGGACTTTGGCTCACCTGGGGGAAGCAAATGTGTCTTCAGTAACTGTAGTATAAAGATACCTGTGTCTGGAAGGTCCAGTCAATGGTTAATCAGTATTCCTGGCTACCATTACACCATGAAGATAAAAGAAGACTCCAAGCAATTCAGAGAAAAATTTATTGAAAAGTATAAGTCAGTGGATGGATACAAAAACATCTGTAGGGCAATCAACCACTAGAGTTCCCCAAAAGGCATGTTTTTTTTTGGCCATCAGACAAGCCACTGCACATCCCCACAAACACACCATCCCCACTATAAAGCATGGTAGTGGCTGCATCATGCTGAGGGGATGCTTCTTAGCAGTCAGCCCTGGAAGGCTCATAAAGGTAGATGGTAAAATATAGGAAATATACAGGTGAACTTTTATGCATTAATGATTTATAAAATCAAAGAAAGGGTAAAAGATCCAAGGGGGTTAATATTTGTTACGGGCATTTTAGTTACAGACTTACATATCACATAATGTTTGAGGTTGGATCACAAGGTGTTACACCTGTAATCTTGCATTCATAGTATGGCGTTGACTTTTTTATACTTCCATGTTCATTGTTAAACCAAAGTGGAGGTGAAGACAAATGAGCAAAAACAAAAAAAGGTGGAAGTAGAAAGAGTTGATCCTTTCATGCACAACCAGCTACTTACCGTAATAACACTTACAGGCTATTATAGTTCTCGTGTTTACTCAGTCACCTGACCTGAGAGGAAGATCAAACATGTGCTGACGTGCTGGTAAAATGACAGCCAGGGTTAATTATCTGTAAGGCTGCAGGGATTAGAGGAAGTCACAATAAAATGCAAGCCTGAGGGTGGTGGAGAGGTAAAGCATGCTTTGTACAGGGATGGCCTCAGAAACAACCCCGTCTGGATTAAAGAAGATTATATTTTCTAGATTTTTAAAGTGTTTTAATGAAAGAAGAGGAGCGAAATATGTATTCCAAAAAATGTGATCACTGAAAAATCTTTGTGCAACTTTAGTGCAAATAAAGCCATTACATTTAGATTAAAAGCAATGCAGTAAAAAATAAGATATTGCTGCACATCCCACCTGCAAATCCTATTAAAAGTTTTGAACAATACAGAACATTCATTACATTTGTGAGCAATTATATTTAGGCCCACGTCCTGTGTTTGAAACTTGGGCTCTCTCAGCTAAAGCTCAGGGTGAGAAGCAGAAATCCATGGAGAGGCCAGTAATTAACTCTTTTACTGTAATTAACACACTCAAGTCTCTTAAGGGTGTCAGGTTCCTAATGAGTTGTGACATTTTTAGAGGCTCCATGTGCGCCCAAAACCGTACTGTCACTGTGCAATTCTCCTCATCCACGGACATTTCTGCAAGGAGAAAGTGTTCACAGCTGGGGCGAGGACGAGGAAATATAATAAAAGGAGAGGGGAAGAAAGAAGAAGATGGGACGCTTTCATTGCCCTAGAATGATAGAAAGAGGAGGAAATAATGAAATATCAGGGCTTTGTGAAAAATAGAAAAATAAAAAAGGGAGGTGCAGGTAGCGGTGGGGTTCGTAGGAGGAGGAGGAGGGGGTTAGGAATTGTGTCTGAAACATTTTGTATGACCTCCTCCCTCGCCCATCCATCAGGCAGGCTGGCTCATTATTCTAACTAGCCAGTTCTTTTCTTCTGTTGCGGGACGCCATCAGCTGCAATCTGCATGCCAATTATCGGCCAGACCCCTTGATACCCCTGCATGGAAAATGATCTGTCAAGGAAAAAAAAAAAGCGAAAACGAAAAAGCGAGAAGGCTTGTGCACTGTAGCCCCAATCTCTCAACCCCCCCATCCCCATCTCCCCCCCTCTTTTTTACACTCCATTCCTCTCTCTCCGCTTTCCTGTACAGCAGTGACAGGGCTTCCTAGAAAATTAATCTATGGAAAGAGAAGAAAAAAATTATAAATGTAGCTATTCTCCCACTCCGGCCGCTCAGTTCTCTGGGCTCCGGAGGGCAGGGGAAGTGGAGTTTGTGATAATTGCCAGGGAGAGGGGGGCGATAACAAAGGGACACTCTTCCCCTGAATGTTACACTAAGGGCAAGAGGAGCGGTCATGAAGCAGCCATCATGCTTTTGACGCTCCCAGGTATGCTCTCCTTTTTTGTCCCTTTCATTTCCATCTATTTCATCATCAAATTACAGGTGAGATGAGCTGCCATTTCTCATCACTCTCTTGATCTCTTAACTGAGCAGTAAAGGCAGTACCAGGAGTAAAATGTGGTGTCACAAGGCCATCTTGTAATCACTGTAACCACATGAACTGTGCCCAATGATCATCAACAAAGACGGAATACATTTTGAAGTCACAATTGACCTTTTATTGAGTTCTGCACCCTTCAGTCACCCGCTCTAAGCCTGCTTGTCTCTCCTCTGAGGTTCCTTCTATTCATTTTACCATAATAATCTTAGGCCTACTACAGTTATTCATACAGTGTCTTTAGTTGCTGCTAAGGAAAGACATGTCTGTTTCACTCCGGCCATTTTTGAACTGTTGCTAGTGGAGTTTAATGGTTATGGCTAGCCAGCTAATTTTGCTACCTCCTGTGAGATGGTTGAAAATGCTTTTCGTTTTAAAACAGGCTGTCTGCCCACAAATGCATTCAAGAAATGGACGTTACCAATTGGTTTTATAGGGGAAAGGATGTTTTAAAGCAGGGCTGCGGCTATTTTTGATTGGCTCACAGCACATTCTCACAGTGAAATGAAATCTGACCCATACTGGAACACGGAGACTGTACTGTACTTCTTAGTTCCAGCACAAGACAGTGCTACCATGCTAATTTTGTTAACAAACATTTTGACTGGAAGAATTTATTGATGTCTTTGTGTAACAAAATTGAGACTACACTGTAAATGCTAAACTCATTGGCAACCAAAATAATATCGATATCTTGATTTCTATTTCCCCTATAAATTACAGCAGCAAATAGCAATACTAATACACAAAAAAATCATCAGTGTCAATTCAACCCCCACAGAGTTAATTTTACTCTTTAGAATCTGTTTGTTTTAACACTCACAGTGGTAATTTTCACATTAAAGTGTACTTTTAACACAAAAATGTGCTATTTCCTTTTCTAAGTACTTGGATTTTAATTGACACATTGCAATGCGCTTAAAGATTGCCACCTTTTTTTGAACACCTCTTGCAAAGTCACATGTCTGAAAATCGCTACACCACCCTTTACTGCAGACCACCCCTTACCACCGGTGGGAAGTGACTTACTCAGTGGATAACTTCACTCATGGTGCAGAAGTGTCTAACATCGTAAACAACAATAATTTAGTGATCACAGTACAATAGGCAGCATCTAAACACATCTAAAACACTCTGCCCACGGGCATGATGGGAAAACTGCTTTGAATTGAATTGGCAGTGGGCAGAGTTTAGAGCTGTTGATTCTCTACAGATTGGATTAACACTGATGATGAACACTGTCAAATAACACCAAAAGTGCAGACCAAATCACTCAGAATGGAGTTAAAATGACACATAGGAAGTTAAAATTAACTCTGAAATGTTTAACACTGAGTTTTCACTACCCCAGTTTTTGCTGTGTACAGAGGCAGAGCTAAGGCTAGCCAGGGCTGACCAGGGCCTAATCCAAGTCCTCAAAACAGCTGACTATTTGCCTTGTCACCCCTATATGAACGCATTCAATCATTATTGGCTTTCTAACTTTAATATCCTCAAAGTGAGGTATACAAAAGTGGGCCCATAATCCTTATATATTTATGTATGTGGCCCTCAATAAAAAAAAGTTTGGACACCCTGGCTTTAATGCCTTTCATCGTTAGAGTGGACAGCCCTGAGCCAATCCACAGTGGCTTCAACAGGAATGTACTTTTTTATAACCACAGTAAACAACTTGTTACACCTGCAAATGTAATAAACAAACATCAATCTGCATTTTTTTAACAAAAATATATCACAAACATTGAAAATGTCTCACTGATGTTATAGTAATTGCCTACTGTAAACATATTAACAAATTTCCCACTACGGTAATAATTATTATATATTTGCAGAGATTTATTACGATTGTGGAAAAGTAAATAAATTTCCAGCAACGTTAACAGTTTCCCACAAATGTAACATGAACATGAAAACTAAAAGTGGTCATTGTTTTTTGTAGCCACTGCTAGTGGGCTCAAGTCAGCAGAGTCATGGTCATTTTTGTTCGCCATGAAACAGGAAGTCATTTTTTTCAGAGTCTATAAACGCTGGTAGAGCCATGAATCTTAGAAGAGTGAATAAACATGTGTCCAAAAAGTGCTCTGAGGTAATTACAACAGGCTACAGAACATTTTACATTGAATTGAATACTTTTTAAGACCTTTTTCAAGACCGTTTCAATATTTTTAAGATTACCTCTTTACAAAGGTCAGCCGCAGCCTCAGCTCCAACATCTTCTCCTCCAACCACTGCTCAGAAACTTGCACATGCCAATCATTTACGTGCACACATTTCTTGATTACAGTGCTATGAAAAAGTATTTGCCCCCTTTCTGATTCCTTAGTTTTTTTATCCATATTTATCACACCTAAATGTTTTGGATCATCAAACCAATTTTAATATTTCACAAAGACAACCCAAGTAAATACAAAATGCAGTTTTTAAATGAAAATTCTATTTATTAAGAGGGGAAAAAAATCCAAACCTATCCAGCACTTCCGTGTATGACTGTGTAGGTTCTCAGTCATCCAGGTCATGGCTATTCAACGCTGATCAAGTGGCAACTGGACTGGTTTCAAACAACCAGTCCAGTTGCCACTTGATCAGCGTTTGATAAATGGGCCAAAAACAATTCTGATTGAATTGTAGGCTTTCGTCAGAAAAACCAACACCAACGTAAGCTCAAACTGGTTATTTTAGCTCAATTCTCCACTTCAACAGCTGACACCAATGTTTTCAGATGGTAAACATATTGTATCGACTGTCACTTGTCTAGTTATGAGCCATTAGAAGAACAAAGTGACAACCGTAAACTTAATTGAATGACAAATTTCCATTTAGCTTTTCTGGTCTGGGTTGGTCTAATTTATCTTTAGAAAGTTGAAGAAGGTCCGTAAAACACCGGTGTTCAGTATGGCAGGGGACTCTGGATGGAGAGTGATGCAGGCTGCAGACATCTGTGAGCCACTATCCTCGATCAGAAATGTCCTGAAGAAGTGTTGATAAGTCCTACTGATGACAACAGTAGCTTTCGTGGGTTTGGGCTTGCAGTTTCCACACTTAATCCAGCAGGTAAGTCAGATCTAGCCAGTCTCCAGTAAGATTTCTATTTCTTTGCGCTGAGTGTCCAACTTCATAAAAATACCCCCCCACCATTTCGACCGTAAACGACACATCATCACTCGAGTCAAAATCGGTCTAGTCTTAGCTTCGTTACTTCTTGTATCCTCTGATGAAGCCCACAGATCAAATAAGCTGAGGTGGAAGAGCACATAGCTGATAGCCAAAGCTCACATTGCAAAATAGAGCAACACAGAGGCTTTCTGGGTGAAAAATGAAATGCTGCAAAAATTTTCGATATAGAATATGATTGAGCCATCATTGTTTTTTGGCCCATTTTTACCTAAAAGTCACTAAATTACATGGAGAAACTATACCCATCTGCTTTGCTATATAGCCTAGCTTCCCCATGGGTGTCCTGTTTGAAGGGGAAAATCTCTGGAGGCAAATGGCACTACAATCAAATAACCCAACCTCAAAATATCCCTTTAAAGCAGTAGGAACACAAGACTGGTGCAACATTTTATTATTTCACTCCTCTCTTACTATAGCCAAAAGCCAGAGAAATCTTCTATTACACACCTTTGACCCTCTCGAACAGAAAACATATCCTAAATTGACTTCTTTTAATTATTTGAAGCACAAAACACCTTACAAATGTAGCCATGTCTTGACAAAAAGTCAGCGGTTTACAGGGTCACTCACTGAGCCCGTACACTGATTAAAGCTCCATAGCTACAGGTTTAAACATCGACTACTAAAATGGCACGAATCTGTCCCAGCTATTTTGGCTGACAGATGTGGATAGTTGTGGCTAATCCGCATGCTTTGCTACAATTTCTGTCAGTGTAGCTCTTGCTGCTGTATTGTCTGCCATTTTCAGTCCATCTTTGCTCATGCACACAGCAACTCTTGTCCATGTTGCATTAATTTTTGAAGGCGTATGCAACGGATGCCCTGAATCGATGCGTCAGCATCAGAAACGACATGATGCGAACATGTATGTGTAGCTAACAGTAAGTATATCTCTAGCCTTAGCCTGAAGGTAATCATTGTTTAAAAGAGATGTTTAGTTAATGATCAATTCAGCTTTAATCGTGACTGTATTTTCATTATATTCCGCCTACTTTTCTGGACATGATGCATGTGTGAAAATGTGACTATAAATCATGACTCCTCAGTGGATGAAGCAATCAAACACCTGGACGAAATCATAACAACATATACACAAAGTTACACTTTGCAGTCTTGTCCTAAAGCCAAATCCCTGTTGTCCCTTCTTTAAGAGATGAGGCAATGAATCTAAAAGAATGACGGTTGGGAAAAAAAGAAATACTCACAAAGCCAACCTGATCCTGATTTCCAGCACAAAGAGGAGCAGTGCAGAAGCCAGCAGAGGAACAGTCACTCTGCAGAAGCAGCGGAGAATTGGGTTTGCTCTGTCTGCCTTTGTGGTGCATGTGTGTGAGCTTTGATTAAAGACAGAAGATTCTTTAAGCACATTAGGGCCATTTTGTCCAATTGTTTCACGCCCTCTTCCATATCCACCCGCACAAAAGATACAGACTGCAGCACAAAGCGATGCTCACCCGCTTTCCTCTGCTCTATCACACTGAGCAGGCCCAGTGCAGGCACAAACAGGCAAGGACCAGAGGAATTACGCTCTTGTGTAGTACTAGTAGCAGCAGTGTAAGTCTTATCAGTGTAAGGGCAGAATGAAGTATTGACACACAAAGGCAAAGGGAACAAAGGGAACTATGTAGTCTTAAGTTTGGAGCCCAAAAATATATATTTTACTCAAAATAGTGATTAATAAAACACAAATATCAGATCATGAGCTCTCACAAAGGACATCTTATTAATACACAGGCTTGTAACAGCACTGATAGGGTCAGTAATTGATATGGTTGTAATGCAGGAGAGCCGTTTCTTTACCCCGCAGTGCACTTGTGTAAAATCTGTGCAGCATTCAACTAACAGTGCATGCATTTCATTTGCAATCATCCCTTAAATTCAAAGTGTAAGGGTCCGACGTTGAAATGCAGTGAACAAAACTGCATTTCAATATTCACAGAGAAGAGGAAAATGACTCTGTTAGCATACTCAGTAAGAGAGCTGAACCCAGGCCAGCCAGCCACCATCCCCTAGAGTAATAATTAAGAATCCTGTCGCTGAGTTGTCAGTAGTCAATTACACCTCCTGTTCACTCGGGCGCACGATCTGACTGCGAGCAATGCGAAGACACTGGAGCTGTCATCAGAGATGGAAAAAGAAGGAAAATGACTGAAATGAAGATTACTGTGGAGTGGGGATTTTGAGCAGGGTTTAACAGTCTCTGTCAGGAGGTGAGTGCTGAATGCGAGTGACCAAACGCCCTCCCAAACATGAAACCATTATTGCCGATTACACAGAACGGGGACTTTGGTGGTGCATTAATTGAAGCTTTGGCTTGCATCACTTTCCAATTACTTTTATGCTAGCCTACGGTTAATGCGCTGACAATGGATGGAAGAACACGCTCCACAGACGGAGGACTGGGTGTGAAAGGAGGGAGGTTCCTGTTGTCATTGAGTGTGAATATAGTCTGATGTGGGAGGCAGAAAGGCTGTAGTTCTGCTCTTCTGAGCACAGCTATGGAAATATTCAGCATACAGAACTGGTTTAGACTAAAAACCAACAGCTAAATTAAGGAGTCAATGATGATCAACAATCCTTTCATACACATGGTCAATATAATTCAACTTTTTTTGACAGAAAATAACAAAAAAAACCTTATTGATGTCAAAGTTAAAAACAGATTTCTGCAAATAAATGTAATTTAAACAAAAATATGTAATGGAAAAAAAGTGACTGCATAAATATCCACAGGTCCAGCCAACAGGAACCAGTAGTCTCACAGTTCATGAAATGGGGATCGCCTGAGGGCAGTCAACTGGTTTTAAGTGATTGCAGAATAAAGACACCAGTGTCTGGAAGGTCCAGCCACTGGTTCAACAGTATTCCTGGCTACCATTATACCATGAAGACAAAAGAACACTCTAAGCATCTCAGAGAAAAGGTCATTAAACTCAGGGGATGGATACAAAAAAAATCCAAGGCACTGAACATCCCCCAGAGTTCAGTTAAATCTATTATCAAGAAATGGGAGGAATATTGCATGTGTGTAAATCTGGCTAGATCAGGCCATCCTCACAAACTCAGGGAGCATGATAGAAGGAGGCTAATAAGAGAGGCCACCAAGACACCTATGACTACTCTGAAGGAGTTACAAGCTTCAGCAGCTGAGATGTGAGAGACTCGTCATACAACACCTGTTTCCTGGGTTCTTCACCAGCCAAAGCTTTATGGGAGAAAGGCAAAGAGAAAGTCACTGTTGGAGACGGATTAAATCTCGACTTGTGTTCTCTCAGTGGTGAAGTTGAAGAGAGTTCTTTGGTCTGATGAGACCAAAATGGTGCTTTTTGGCCACCAGATTAGCAGAAACCAAAAACTGCACATCACCACAAACACACCATCCCCATTGTGAAGCATGGTGGTGGCAGCATCATGCTATGGGGATGCTTCTGGGGAAGACAGTCCTAGAAGGCTTGTAAAGGTAGAGGGTAAGATGAATGCTGGGGAAAATCTTGGAAGACAATCTTCTTAGGTCTGCAAGAGAACTATGGCTTGGGAGAAGACACCAAATTTATGCTGTTTCAGGATTTCTGCTTTTGCTTTTGTGTCATTATAAGCAGCAAACAAGGCAGCAAGCTGTCTGGAGAGTTGCACTTTACATGAGACCAATGAAGCAGTCGTGATTCAAGCAGGCACCTTTATTCAGAGGCTGTAGTCCTCTCCACTGATTGTCTGTCTCGGCACTGTTTGGTGTTGTCTTCCCCCCACTTTCTACCTATGGTTCATGCATCTCTTCATTTCTCTTCAGCTATGCTTTCTAAATTGATCCAAAGAAAGTTTTATTGAACATAAACATTTTTCAGTGTAATTCTCCTTCAGTATACTCTTCTTCTGCATCAACACAGGACTTCCACTGATCAAAGCAGTGCAGTAGGTCTTCATCAGACAGTTTTCTCAGAGCCTCTATGGTTCTTCTGTTAACTCTATTTTTAAGATTTATTTTTGAGTTTTGTTGTCTTTTTACATAGGATAGAGTTAGAAACAGAGACGAGAGAACAGGGAGAAACATCTGGGAAAGGGTCACAGGCTGGATTTGAGCCTGGGCCGCCAACGTACAGCGAGCCTTACACCACTAGGCCATCTGCTCCTCTCTTTTCTTAACTTTTGATATAGACTGGAAAGTGTTCCTTTGAACACAGATTTGACCTTAGTAAAAGGTCACATGGTGCTAGATCAGGTGAATAGGGAGGGTGATCAAGCACTGTGATTGGTTTATGGGCCGGTTTAGCTCAGCAGGTAGAGAAGGCACCTTTAAAAATATTCATTTTTGGGATGCACTGGTAGTCGAGTGGTTAAGGCGCTCACCATGTACACAGGTGACCCAGGTTCGGATCCAGCTAGTGGCACTATTTCCTGCATGTCTCTCCCCGCTCTCTTCCCTGTTTCCAACTCTATCCACTGTCCTCTCTCTAATAAAGGCACGAAAAAGCCCAAAAATAAATCTTAAAAAAAAAACAAAAAACATTTTGACTCCATGAACGACTTTGATTTTCTTAATAGTGTCCCAGAGAAGTGTCTTTTTTGAGTAGTAATGCCCCCCAGCCCCTTTAAAGTAAAAATCTTGGAGTCTTGTGTGCTCTGTGATTAGAAATATAAGCATTCCTCCCTGTTTTCCGCTCACTAAACACTGTTTGAATGTTGCTGCTTCACTCACAAATTTCCCAAAGTATGCATATATGCATAAAAGCAAAATACTTCCCAAGCTTTTGTGCTTGCAGCTAATGCTCTTAATAGTGCGAAGATTAAAGTATACATCACAGCAGTCAAAAATGCAGTTAATTAAAGGTTATATGCCTTGCTTGGGGGTACAGTTATACTAATAGAGCTGTATGCAGTTCTCATTTTCCTTCCTGTGCCAGTAACCCTCCACCAAACAGCAGCAGGGTCATCACATAAAGGAGAAGTAATGTTTCAGTAGTTTCCACACTGACCTAGTTTTATTCTTTCTCTTCCTTTCATACTTACTGTAATGATTACCTCTATAGAGGCCACATTAATACCCTAATGTATTATCAGCTGGATTTGCTACAAACAGATTAAACAGGAGCAAGAAAGGCTTAGGTAATTTGATAATTGCTTTTGGCACCTGCGTTTTGTACTCCTCTCCCTGAAGCCGAGCAGGAAGAATCCCTCTGCACACTTTTTTTTTTTTTTTTTTTGGTGAAGGCGGAGAGGGCCGAGGAGCAGCTCTGCACCCCGCGGTGCGACGCTCTGAAAAGGCTACGCTCTCACGTCTGCCCCACATTGCTCCTGCTCAGCATGTCTCAGATTCAACCACGTTCAGATTTTTATCGCAGTATGAATTAAAGCTTGATTTTCTGTCCACTCAGCAAGAGAGAGCTCCGCCGCTGATATTGGGGAGACATCGTCTCGCTCTGTGGACAGGCAATCCACAAAGGTACCTAAAAGGAACATAAACTGACTTTGCTGTTTTTTTTCCTTTAGTGATGGCCTCAAAAAAATGCAATAAATGTTCTTTGACACTGATTCATATTTATTTATTTCATTTACCCCACATCCTCACACTCACACCCTCTCTGTTTCGGCCAGGTCTCTGTGGATTCTTGCTTGCAGGAGGGGGAAAAAAAAGAAAATTAAAATCCATCAGCTAATGTGTCGCCTGGTAATGAAATAAGAATCTGACACTCTCTCGCATTGAAATGCAAAAGAGGTGTCCTGGTGTTACCCTGGCAATTTATCATAAAAGCCAGTGAGTTTCTACTTAATATACATGAGCTACAGTGAATTATTACAGGGCTTGCCACTATAACAAACTTCTCAAAGTGCACAGACAAAAGGGTCAAGTATATTATTTTCCCTTACGTCACTTGGACGGATGATCTAAATGGCTCTCTGAAGTTGGAGAATTTCATACTTTCTTGAGAATGTTTTATACTTTGTTCCATTTTGCACAAAGAAACCCTTTTTAGCCTCTGTTCCCTTTTTTTCGGTGGAGAGAAAATGAAAGAGAGAGGGAACAGAGAGGCAGGGCGGAAAAGTGTCACCTGCAAGAATCAGAGTGCTTTTCCACAGCTCTAATTCATCTCTGCCAGCAGCATGTCTCTACTTCCCCATTTTCTTACTGACTGCAGCAAAATGAAGCCTGTAAGGCTAGCATTGTACAAGGAGGTTCAGACACAGGTATTAGCCAACCAATGCTAATTATCCAGGGAACAAATGAGTAACTAAGTAATTGTTAACCATCTGTTAATGTATGGTAACACTATGGTAACATATGATGCTCTACTTTACAATGTAGAACACAAAACAAGTTATCTACCTGCTAACTAAAGGCTGACTGAGAGTTCCTAACTGATAAGTAATCATTAAGTATCCAAGTAACTTATGAGGTGTTACCAGGGGTGGAAAGTAACCAGGGCTGCCTACAGACTTGGCTGGGCCCCTGAAAACCCCAGAGAATGGCCAATCCAGCTGTGATTAATTGATGATATCAATGCATGTCTGTTGGATGTGTAAAACTAGTGCTATCATCCTGGCTAACAGTTACTTCATTTTGGACCAGAAAAATTTGTCAAACTATAACTGGGTTGTGATGCTGGAATTATTGATTCATGGTACTTTTTAACTGCTTTTCAACACTGCATCTTATTGCAATTTCTAACCCATGGTAGTTGTTTTCATCCTTCTCTTTCTCTGCCACTTTCAACCTGATTTTTCACCACTTAATGCCCATTTTTAATGCTTTTCATGCCCTTTTCTGACACTTGACACCCATTTTTGTCCATTTATCCAATGTTTTGCCACTCAGTGACCATTTTGGCCCATTCTTTTTGACATTCATATCCATTTATGTATATATAGATCAATATATGTAGTTTTACCAGTTTTTGCGGGTTTTTGGCCATTTTTTGCCACTGTTTTTCCACTTTTAACTCATTTTTTTCTGTTTTTCATGCCTGTTTTGACACTTTAGCACCTTTTTGCTGGTTTTTGCCACTCTCTTGCCACTTTACAACCAAATTTTGCCCATTTCTCCACTGTTTCACCACTCAACACCCATTTTAGCCCATTCTTTTTGGCATTTATATCCATATATATATATATATATATATAGATCGATAGATATAGATATATCTATCGATCTATATATCTAGATATATAGATCTGTAGATATATATCTATATATATATATATATATACAGTGCTTAACAAATTTATTAGACCCCCTGTCATATTTGTCTCAGAGACCATCCAGTATCTTGAAGTGCTTTAATGCGGACTCTTTCATTTTCAGTCAGCTCTCCACGTTTTACCATTTTGAACAGGAATGAGGGATTTCAAACTTAATTCACCCAAATTTGAGCCGGCTCACTGGACTTCTCTGAGAAGTCAGAAATGAATCAAGCATAACATTCAACCACTAATACCCCTTTTCCTGTTCAGGAATGCAAGTAAATAACTTGACACATCATGGCTTGGCTTTTGCTACAGCATAAATAGATCAAATTAATGTTTGTTTGTTTTTTTGTCTTTGATAAGAATGGTTATTATTCAGGTTAAAATGAAATATGGTTGTCACAGCTTAACTTTGCACTAGACCTTAATTTTACAGATCTCCATGAGCCCCTAGTTTAGCCGGGCCCCCAAAAATTCTCCCCTTTATCCACCCTTCTGCACAGCCTTGAAAGTAACTAATTACATTTACTTAAATTACTGTAATTAAGCAACTTTTTTGTGTAGTTGTGTTTTTTTTTTCTTTAACTTTTAAGTATATTTTGGGTGAAGTATTGTACTTCATTAAAGTTTAAAAATCATAAAGTTAAAAATAAACACTTAAAGCCAAAACAAGGATGTCAGAGTTTTCTGCCAACACCATGAAAATGGCCAGTAGTTTGACTTTTACAACACATGACGGTCAATAGACTTTTGGTTAAGTAGCACTGGATAAGAAATAACGTGGTTGTAGATTCATATTCTCTTGTTATTCACATTAAGGAAATATGATATTTCACTGTACAAGCCCCTTAGGAATTAAAAGTAGCTAATTAGTACTTGGTACTTTGAGTAAACTTTAATTGACTTATTTTTTACTTTTTCTTAAGTAGATTTATAGACCAGTACTTAAATATTAACAAAGTAACTGTACTTTTACTTGAGTACAGTTACCTGGTACTTTTTCCACCTCTGGCTGTTACTCACCATCTACATCTAACTAATGGCCTGAGCTGAATTCCTCTATTGTTTTCCTTGATAACAAGTTGTAAGGTAGTTGCTTGGTACCAAGAAACAATGTAGTTAAAAAAATAAATCCACTAGAAGTTGATGTCCACAAGGACTGTCTTAACCCCTCGGTTGCTGCTCCATCCTCTGCCCAGCTGCTCTGTTGTAGTTGTCTGTCTCTGTGTCGAGTTGAGCCAGCATTATTTATGTTTGTAGCTTTTAATAACCTGTCAAGACAGGCTAACATTTCATCCTAAAGTTCTGACATTTTCCAACATATTCTTTATCTTAAATATATATTTGTTAGTTAGATTTTTTTTTTTTAATTCAGCTTTATTCATAAACAGAGTCTGGCAGTTACATTCATGAAATAACTACATTGCAAACATTACAGACTAAGAAACAATTCATGAATAAAACAGACAAAAAAGTCAGAAGTCTAACCTGGGGTTAAATTATGTAGAGGCCTGTCATAGAAGTAGACTGTTTATTCTGCTTTATCAAACATTTTTTAATCAGATTTTGCATGTCAGGTTTTTAACTTTTAACTTTTGGTATCCTAACTTTGACTTTGCACTTACCCCAACATCACTTTCATTTTGAAAGTTTTAGTGTGAATTTCCATTCTGACAGAAGCAGTTCTTGACATTAACGATCTGCAGGAGGGTGTGTCTGAGGACTAAGGTCTGCAACCAACCCTCTCGCCACGACTTGTGACATAGCCGTAAACTTTGAAAGAACTAAAAAAAAATGAATGAAATGATAGAAAGAATAGACAGGAAGCTCTGTCCATTTCAGTGTCAAACGTAGAGCATAAATGAGCCTTAACAAGCATTTAGGTCATCATATTGTTAGGTTTTACCACTATAAGACCACTGATCAGCCTCGGTGCTTTTTAATGTAAATCTATAGAGACCAAAACATGAACAAATCTGCACAAAACATTATAACAACTCATGATCAATCATTCTTTCTTAATCTCATGATTCTGTCTGGTTAAAATAATCAAAAGAAAACAATGCATGTGATTGATAAATGTTCAAGAAGAATAGTCACTGTGGGACAATAGTGAATAATGCCCACTAATATCAAATGTGCTGTACTGAAACATTTGATTAATGTGTCTAGTCAGTTTAAAACATTTAATGCATCTATCAAATGTATAATTGATGAACGGAAGCTAATATCACCTCAAACAGAATCATGCTTATGTGACAAACAACCCCAAAAAACTTCATGCATCATCATTGTCAATACGTCCCATATATAATGGTAAAATAATGATTTGTGTATCACGTGCAATGCAGAAGAAATCCTGTGTACAGCTTGATAAAAAGAACAATATCAGCAATATTATTATTATTATTGCATTGTCATTTGCTTAAACAGAGTTCTATACATTCTTCATTGAATAAATATGAGCCGCATGTATGATTTGTAATCAAAGAGCACTGATAGTTGACCTAACTGGAACCCTGGGATCATAAAAATGCATTATAAGTGACACATCCAAGTGTTTCACGCTAAAATGAGGCCTGTCATATCAACATATGATGCATGTAGTCACTGATAATGTTTAATTTATATGACACATTTTCACTGAGGCTGCCATAATGCCATTATCATATTGGGGAATGTTTTAAGTTCTCCCCGGGGACATCTCAACAAATCACTGTGTCTCAAGCAATGCAGGGGCAAAGATTAATGATAAACATGACAAGGACAAATTAGAATATGTAGAAGTAAAGCATGTGAGGGCCACACCAAATATCCCCTGGCTAAATAAATAGACATCCATTCTGATCAGCTCCCTCTTGTCCAATTTTAAAAATAGTCCCTTCGGCCTATTTATGAACTGCTGCTATGTGTGTTTTTATAATGGACAAAAGCTTCAGCTGTCATGTGTAATAACACTGCAGACATGGAGTGAGTGATAAGCATTACACACCAAGTTATCAGAGCCACTTAGCCAATACTGAGCTACAGACAGTGATGGAAGAAGTATTCAGGCCCTTTATTTAAGTAAAGCAATATCACAGTTTTAACAGTCATACTTTTAAATATAAAAGATACACTCTCATGTCTGTGTTTAATATAAAATAATAGACAAGGAATCTTGAGGCTCATTTCTGCTCCCTAGGGTGGATATCAGGGTGTCAAGTCAGATTTCAGGGGGTCCCTGGTCAGCCCTGGTTACCACTGGCTCCACCCCTGGTCAGGATGCCAACCACACTCTGTGCAGCAGAGAGGAGACGCTGACGGCTCATCTCTACATTCAGACAAAAAAAATGAACTGCACAACAAGAACTGTAATGCCATTGCATTCAAATACATGTACTTTATCACGGAGTCAGTCTGCCTTTTGCAGCTTTAACAGCTTCTGTAGAGCCTTTATGAGGTCAGGCACTGATACTGGGCTAGAAGGCCTGGCTGCAATCCCCATTCCAGGGTATCCCAAAGGCTCAATGGTGTTGAAGCCAGGGCTCTGTGCAGGCCAGTCAAGTTCTTCAAAACCAAACTCTTTATAGTCTTTATAGTCCTTGCTTTATGCACTTGGGCACAGTCATGTTGGAATAGAAAGGGACCTTTCCCAAACTGTTGCCACAAAGTTGGGAGCATAGCATTGTCCAAAGTGTCTTGTTATGCTGAAGCATTAACATTGCCCTTCGCTAGAGATAACCATGAAAAACAGCCCCATACTATTATCCCTCCTCCACCAAACTTCCCTGTTGGAATAATGCAGTCATTGGCATCCGCCAAACCCAGACTCACATATCTGGCTGCCAAACAGTGATTCGTCATATTCCACGGAACAAGTTTCCACTGTCCACAGTCCAGTGTTGGGGTGCTTTACACCACTTCATCTCTTGGCATGGAACTTGGTGATATGAGGTTTGTATGCAGCTGCTCAGCATTTAAAAACCTGCTTCATTAAGTTCTGGCTGCACAGTTTTTGTGCTTATATTAATGCCAGCGGGAGTTCAGAACTCTTCAGCGGTGGAATCACCAGAGATTTGACGGCTTCTATGCACCTTGTGCCCTTACATGATTTTACGTGGTCTTCAAGCTGAGTTGCTGTTGGTCCTGAACGCTTTCACTTTCTAATAATATCGCTTACAATTAACTGCGGAATATCCAGCAGGGATAAATTTCACAGACTATCTTATTGCAAAGGTGGCATCCCTCCAACTACATGGTGAAAAACCAAGCATGGAGGACAGCCAACGCATAAAACGGAAAATAAAAATGCTCAGATGAATCTAAGGACCTCAAATGTGTCTGAATAGATGTGGCAATATTGAACAGTAACCTTTTGTGTCTCATCATGAGGACTACCGACTTCTTCCTGTGTTGAATTTGCTGAATTAGAGTGGTCATTTTATTGTTTTTGATAGGGAACATTAATCCCAATAACCATCAGTAGTGAGTGCTGATCCATGAGCACCCCCAAGTGACTGTCACATCCGATGCAGAAGCCACTCCTCCATCTCCACCTGAGGCTCTGGAGATGGATGGCCCCGCTGCTCCATGGTGCAGTGTCTCATTTCTGCCCCCGGTACAGAAGTCAACGCTGATTAAAATATCCACACTGGGTCCTTCTTTCTATTACCAATTCACCCACACAGTGCAGACCCTCTCAATTAAAGCGCAGGGGCCCAGATGAATGGAGATGAGGGGGTGAATGGTAGCTGACAGAATTACAAACGCTCTCTGTCACAATTTATCCTCCTGACAATTAGGAGCAATTTGTTTCATGCTAACTCATCCTTAAGGTTTCAGAAGGTCCTGTTTGATATCAACAGCAGTGGCTGCAGCTGTCACAATCCCCTAAGTACCACTCTCGATTTTGATTATACACAGTCGGCTGCACTTTACAGTACCAGTCCAAGCTCTCACTGTCTTTTACTAACATTTAAGCACAGAGTAAGTTCATTCTGCCACCAGGGGACTCTCAGTCAAAAGAATGAGAAAAGATGACGATGTCGAGGATAGCAGGGAATGATGGGTGTGATCCCCGACCCAGATGAAAAACAAAGTGACACATATTAGTTTCTTGTTATAATGAATGAAACAGCGTTATTTTACAGTGAGTCACTGCACTGTGAAATCAAAATACAATATCTATCAAACACTCACGCCAGCTAATGTTAGCTGTGAGAATTTCTCAGTGTGCAAACAGTACGACAACTTTAGTGGAGCTTTATTTGGACTGGGCTCATGGCGCTACAAGTGTATACATGAGAAATTCACAAAGACACTGGCTAAACTTAACTGAGGAAAAAATATTGTTTTTAGTAAATATCAAAGTCATAACTAACCTGACATGTCAGATGGCTGTGTTTCACACGTTTTCCAGATGGCTGTGGGCTCTATGCATGGCAGGGGGTGGCGTATTTCCGGTGGAAAATAAGACCAGTTCTCAACTTCCACCTAAGGATAAGTGCTAGGCCAAAACGGAATCTAAACCCTCCTATACTGCCGTAATTTGTCCGTTTCGTTGGGTTTTTTGTTTCGATTGTTGTTTGTGTTTACTCTACCATCATCGCTTGGCATCCAAACATGCTAAAATGATATTTCAAAAACAGGTTAAAAGCACTTCTGGACATCGTTGCTGCGTGCTGCAATGTACATCTTCAGCTAAATCTAACTCGTCATTGACAGTCAGCTCAGGTAACTCAAGCAAACAGCGAGTAAACCGCAACGATTTTGCCATCATACCCCATTCTCTTCTCCCGACTGGAAGTGTGGGAGCGGTCTAATGCCAAATGCGGAAGCAGTTCGTGCATAGAGCATCATTCCACATAGAACTGCATAACCATGACGACTATAGACATGTCAGTACTTTTGTCATCTTTGAAAAGAAAACAACTCACTGCTGTTCTTTGTTCTTCTTTTAATGAAGAAATGTCATCAAGTTCTGATAAAACTAGCACTTTAGCAGCATCCACGCTAATGTCTTACGCCATAACGGCCTCTTGTTGCTGCTAGCTTATGTCACGACTCCACTGCGCCCGAAAGTACTGCCCCTAATCCTGTCACTTTATAACCTGGCCCAAACGGTTTAGACGGGAGCTTTGCAAGATGGATTCGTCAGTGAGAAACAAGGAAATGGGCGTATGCATCTGCTTTGCAAGGCTAAGTCAGAACTAGACTGAGCTAGAAAAGCTCAGGTTGGAGAGAGAGCAAGACAGTCTGGCTGCAGGCTGTTAATTTCTGACGACCATTCATTTGAGCAGCTGTGCATCTTGGAATGGAAATAAATGCTAAAACTTTCAAAATAAAATAGAATTCAACTTATGATTAGGATTGGCGCAAGCATTAATGAAAAGAGGCAGCAAGCACAGCTTATGCAACTGTTAGCTAAATTAGCTATGATAGGGATGTGATAAAACACAGAGAGGAAATAGAATACAGTGCTTATACAGTTTAAAGTATTTACTCCCTTGGACGTTCTAACTGATATTATAAGTCAGTCACGGTCAATTCAATTTGGCTTTTTTGACAAAGAAAATTACAAAAATCCCTGTTAAGTGTCAAAGTGGAAACAGATTTCCACAAAGTAATGTCAATTAAACAAAAACATGTCATGCAAAATAGGTGACTGCATACATATTCATCCCCTTTAAAGTGACTGACCTAATTCAGCAGAGGTTCGGCCAATTTGTGCTAGTATTCTCACAATTAGCAAAATGTTGATGACCTGAGTGCTGTGAAAGTGTCTCAAGTGATTGTAGTATAAAGATCTGGAAGGTCCAGTCATTGTTTTATCAGTATTCCTGGCTACCATTACACAATAAAGACAAAAGAACACCCCAAGCAACACAGATAAAAAGTTATTGAAAAGTATAAGTCAGGGGATGGATACAAAATAATTTCCAAGACACTGAACATCCCCTTAAGTTCAGTTAAATCCATCAACAAGAAATTGAAGCAGACAGTCCAGGAAGGCTGGTAAAGGTAGAGGGTAAAATAATTGCAGCAAAATACAGGAGGAAAATCTTATTCATAAATATTCATAAATTCTTTACTGTACAGGGATATGCTTACTATGTTTACTCTAAATACATTCTTTACTTACTCATGTTTGATAGAAGGGAAAAGTTTAGCCTAGATGTCATCAGTTAGTGGGGTTTTGATGAGTTTGGACAGCATCAGTAGAGCATTAATACAACTACAGGCATGCCCTGTAGCAACTGCAAAACTGAAGGGTTTCTCTGGTTTGAAAGCTGTTGGAAATATTTGAGGTAATATAGGTTTAAAAAACATGTAACATACAGTAGGTTTTGACGATTCAGTGCAACAATGTCTGCAAATTGTACCTTTAAGTGCAATATCTATATTTACAAAGGTTATCCAGGCTTGTGCAGGACTTAACTTCAAATCTGTGCTTCTTTTCCTCTCCTAGCAGATCTTATTCTGTTGCATAGTAACACCCCAAACAATACAATTCACTGCAGCAATTATTACAGCAGGTTCTAAGGCAACACAGCAATATGTAAGCTTTCTCGACAACCTTTTAACTCCAGCTGCAGCTATGAAAACTGAAAAATGATGGTGACTTTTCAGCGAGAATGTCTTAGGCTCCAGCACAATGGAGAACAGCTCTCAATGACTGAGCCACTTTCTTCAGCGGAACCACTAAACTTCTATGGCGATATTCTATTGTGCTTTGAAAAAGGGCTTTTGAAATGCATTAGCACTACACACTTTCTGAAGAAAGAGCGAGCACGGATTTGAAACATAGCGAGGGAACAAAAAAAGTGGAAGAAAGAAATAAATAAAAGCAGGATGCAATCATTTTTTTTAAAGATTTGCCCGGCCCCCTTGAGATCGCTCTTTCATTGTTTGCTGACGACTTGATACTGCAAACTTCTATCTATTTTTTTCTTCTTCTGCGTCTTTTTCTTCTGCCGTAGCAAATTTGTTTTCAGGCTCCATAAAATAGCCTTTTCTTATTTCAAGCAGCAGTGTATGCAGTGGAAAATCTTTCACATAATATATCCTTAAAAGCACATTACTGTGTCCCATACACCGTTAAGAGTTAAGAACACAGTTAATATTTACAGTTGAAAAAAAATGGAGAAAGGGAACGGATTTTGCCAGCGAATAAAACACCCCCACCCACGTATACACACTCACTCTCAGTGCAGCAGTTGAACAATTGCTATTCACAATCCTATCCTTAATGCCTAAGACCAACATAAAAGAGGGGAGTTTAAGAATATAGGGATAAGCCCTTTCAGCTTTTCTAAGTCTTAAGGCTGGTTTATGCTCCATGAATACAGAGCATCGGCAGCCAGTGCTGTTGCCACTCTAAATAGATATTACAATGATTTGGGAACAATGCACTCGACTGATTCCCTCAGACACAAAAATACATATATGTGTATATATAGTGAATAGGAGGCAAACATTAGCGCTCCCTGACAATACAAGCATTTTTGATGTAGAAGGGTAGAGCAAGATTAATGTCTGAGCGAGAGAAAAGGCGAGATACCACTTTGGGTGTTTGCTGGGAAAGCTGCAGCGGGAAGATGCTTTGAGAGTCTAAATCCCCCTCTGAGTACAATGCAGGGCTGCTGATACAACCAACAGACACGGGGTCACCTCCCCTCAGGGAGACAATGGAAGCACAACAACAAACTGGAGTGAGGAAGCACCGGGGACCATGCCGGCACAAAGGCGTCGAGTGGAAGGTAAAAGAGGGGGAATAAAGTAGGAAAAATGCAATTTGCCAGCATTTTCCATCATTATTATTATTGCTAATAAGCATCAAGGGCTGCTGAATGTCAGCAGAAGAGCAAACGCAGGGAAAGAAAGTGACCATTCTCACAAATCTCATCCTTTTCTTTTGCATTAGAAGCAAGGAAATTAGACATCAGTGCAAGGCTGCTTCTATCACACTCAATGACAACATAGTAGGGCTGGGAAATATGGACCAGAAACCTAAATCGAACAAATTAACATGTATCAGTCCTTAAAATAGACTTTAAAGATTCGGGAATGATGATGGTGAATAAAGAAAAAGACTTAAGGCCCTTTTATGCTCAACGTTAAATACGGATCCAGATATGGACAGAGCCTTCTGTCTGTGCTCTACGTTCATTTCGTCCGTATTTCTGCACGTTTCCATAAAACTTACGGATACGGGCCAAACGGAGCAGTACCACCGGAAACCGTGGGGACAGTGTTGCTGTCACTACCCGATGCGTAGCTCTAGTGAGACAAGAAGAAGAAATAACAATGGTGGAACTTTTTGAGGAAAAGCTGTGCGAGTTGGTTAGAAACGCTGCCTCCGTTTTTGTCTTTTATGCAAGAAGTACATTATCAATACCTCCTCCACAGTGGCCATGTGTTTTTTGAGTTTGTTGTTGTCATAAACTTTTGACTCTGGGCTGCCCCCCCTGGTGGATGTATTGGTTAACATCCATGCCAACATAAAAGACGCATGGTATGTAAGCAGTGTAAGTATGTATGTAAGCAGACGCAAGTATGTGAGCAGTGACGGTATCATTGGTTGAAAAGGACGTATACATTTTCGTACGTAAAGGGAGTATAAATGGGCTTTTAAGTTGATGTAGATCCGTTGGTCCAGTCTAAAACTCAACTAACTTATTTGTTTATACGACCTACATATTTAGCTACTGAAGGTAGATTGTTATAGCCAAAACCTCAGTTGTAAATATCTGCAAAAATGTTCATATCTGCCATCATGGATATCATACCGATAATATCATGAATCCTTCATACTGTGGCAACAATGACAGCAGAGGTCCCAGACACCCAGTACCAGTAAAAACTGCAGACAAACTCCTACACATTGTCTAGAATGTACTAAATATTTTCAAATAAATAAATATGTGTTTCAAATTGATAAAATCTGTCAACTTTAATGATCATTTGCATTCAAAATTACACTCGATGATCTTTGCTACTTTTTTTATTAAGAAGGAATAGGCTGACCTGGCAGGGAGTGCTTCTCACAAGTTCCATCCAAATGTAAATATCTTTGTGCAGTTTCCTACTGTATTGCTGGTTATTGGGTGTCTAGGGCTTTATATTAACATTTGATCAAGATATCAGACTCGGAGTGTGCCTCAGGAAAATCTACTTCTTCCCTCCATCCCAATAGCCTAGACAGCCTGACCCTAGACATGAATGCATAAAATGTAGGGCTAAACGAAGTGATAGAGGCAAGGGGTATATGGGGATTGAGCCTAAGAAAACAATCAGGATTGAGTATTATCTGTTTGACACTTATTGTCAAAGTCAGAGGATAAAGGATGTGAAGCTATTTTGCAGAGTGTGGCTAATGTTAGCAGTTCTAGCACCTGTTGGCTTGTGATTTTGGTCATTCATTACTTTGGTCAAGTAGTTATACATAAGTGAAGCGCACATAGCTTACATAAAACTTAAAGGAATATTTTGTTATCTTTGCAGTTGGATTGTAAAAGGTATTGGGCAATATAAGTGGCATTAACCTCCACTGATTCCAGTGAGGATTCCCATCAATTAGGACGCGCTTGGAGAAGCTAGGCTATGAAGTGTAGCAGATGGGTTGAGTTCCCAAAAAACTGTAGCTACCTCAAGTTAAAATGGGCCAAAAAACAATGTGAACTGTTTTTTTTTTTTTTATGCCCAATAAAAATTTGTCAGTGTTTCATTTTCACCCAGAAAACTATTTTTGCAATGTGAACTTTGGATACCAGTGACATACATGATCTCCCACCTCAGTGTATCTGATCAACTGTTTGGTTCTGCGGACTTCATCAGAAGAAGCAACAATTTACTGAGCTTAAAGGTACAATGTGTAGAATTTGGCATTTTAGCGACATCTAGCTTTCAGATTTTAGAATGAGCCGATCTGTTACCAAAACGTCACATCACTAAGCGACGAGAGCCTCTGAAGACCAAAAAGGATCGTGAGCCGGACATCATTTACAGCAGTGACGGGGCAAGGGGTTTATTCATTTATTTTTGTAACCATTATTTTTATAGATTATAGGTCAGTCTTCTTCTCCACCTGCCTTCTAGGTAGCTTTCAGGACCATCGGGCAGGTTCGTATTTAAAAATCGCATTTCGCTTTTCCTGTCCCCAAAACGTTGCTGTAGACAATATGGTGGTTCGTTATGTCAGCCTCCGTGAGGGTGACCCACGGTAATGTAAATTTAAAAAGCTTTTTTCTAATTTTGTAAAAAGAAAAAGTTTAAAGGGGATGATTGTGCACTTATTTTAACATACTTCACATTGATATATAAACATTATATCCCATGTACACCGTTTCTGTTCGGCGAAATGCAGCCAAATTCTACACGTTGTACCTTTAAACAACACTAAACTGAGGGATTTCAACTTGAGTGATGATAATGTCCCATTTACTGTGGAGGGGGGGACTTTCATGAGCCAGAATACTCAGAGGAAATTCTACAGATGGAGACTGGGTGCAAAGACAGAGGGGAGAGAAACTTTAGCAGAGACTGGTTAGCTCACCAGGTGGAATAGGTGTGAAAACTGTAAGCCCGTGCCCACGAAAGCTACTGTTGTCATGAGTGGAGCCCGTGCCCACGAAAGCTACTGTTGTCATGAGTGGAACTTTACAATACTTCTTCAGGACATTCCTGATCAAGACTAACAGCTGACAGAAGCCTGCAGCCTGCATCCCTCTCCATCTAGAATTCCCTGCCTTACTTAACACAGATGTTTTATGGACTTTATTTAACTTTCTGAAGATAAATAGGAGAAACTGACCCAGACCAGAGCTGAAAGGAAATCTGTCATCCAGGTGAGTTTAAGGCTACCGCTTTATTCTGCTAACAGCTGATAACTACAAGCTACAGTTGGGATATGTTTAATTTATGAAAACAATGTGTCAGCTGTTAAGGTGGAAAACTGAGCTCAAATAACCAGTTTTAGCTTAGTTACTAGTTGTTTCCTTTGATATAGCCTGCAGACCCAAACAGCTGTTCAGAGCAGCCAGTACCCAAAGCTCACATTGCAAAATAGTTCTAAAGACAGAGGCTTTCTAGGTGCAATAATAAATACTTCAAACATTTTCAGTATAGTGTACAATTGAGCCAGCATTGTTTTTTTCCCCATTGTTACATAAAAATCTCTTAATTAAGAGAAACTATTCCCATCTGCTACACTTCATAGCCTAGCTTCTTCATTCAGGTCCTGTTTGAAAAGGCGATGGTCACTTTCTTTTAGTGGGCCCAAATTACCTAGCCATTTAATAGTAATAAGTGTAATTATCTAGTAATTTCTAGATGGTAATTACATAGTAATAAGTTGGCATTTTAACAAATTATACCTAATAATATGGTAATATTAAGGGAGTATTTACCCTGTAATAATGTATTAATTATCAAGTGATTCCCTTGACATTTTGGCAATTCTCTGGTCAAAGGTGGTATTTTCCCCTAACCCTAAACCCTAACCCCGTAACATACACAACTACAGAGTTGCTGGGCACCATGGGGAAGAGATATCCTAACCCCCTAACCCCCTAACCCTAATGCTCATAAAATTGTTGCAGTAATCTGGTTATTAAGTGGTATTTTTCCCAAGCTCTAACTCCCTAACCCTCATAATATTGTTGCAGTAATCTGGTTATTAAGTGGTATTTTACCCTAACCCTCACCCCCTAACATATACAACTACAGTGCTGTTGGGCATCATGGGAAAGAAATTTCCTAACCCCCAAACTCCCTTACCCTAACCCCCTAACCCTAATCCTCAGAATATTGTGGCAATAATCTGGTTATTAAATGGCTTTTACCTCCCTCATCCTTGCAATGTTGTGGTAATTATCTGGTAATTTGGTGGTGTTCTACCCTTACCCTAACTCCCTAAACTTCCTAAGATTGTGGCAAATATCTGGTAATTTGTTGGGATTTTATTACGTAATTTCTTAGAAATATGACAATAACTTTCTATGTAAGTGTCTTGATAATTTGGCTTACTAAATGATAGTGAGTCCTTCCTGAATAATAATTTTTAGGGTTAGAGGTTAGGGTTAGGGTAAAAGGCCACCTAATAAGCAGATAATTGCTGCAATATCATAAAGACTTACTTGATAATCAATAAATTGTTACTAAGTAAATACTTCCTTAATATTACAATATTGATTTTTTTTGCTGTGTAAAATGGCAATTTATAACAAGGTAATTACCATCTTATTCTTGAGAAATTACATGTTTTTTTTTTACACTTATTACTATAAAATTACTATGTAATTAGGGCTTGCTACCAAAAATGTTCTTATACTGTATCTTGTTTGAAAATGTTCCGATATATCTTAAAAAAAAAAAAAAACACTTGATAGGTTTCCCATCCCTACACCATATGGGAGCATTTCATAGCTAAAAGACGATTTTGAGGGCCGTCTCGCAGCACAAGAGAGGTATGGATAAGCAGTCCTTTTTTTTGCCACTTAAGCTTTCCAAACGGCCTCAGGGCTCCAGAACAACTCCGACCCTTGTGTCTCCTCTCCCAATCCAAGATTAGCCTGTCTTCTTGTCTTAATCCAGCAGAAACGCTGCATCCTGACTCCAACACCTCTCCACAATTACTGCACTCCATAATCCCCTGCCTGCCTCCATTTTCCCTACTGCTTTAAGAGGGGTAAAGATCAGGGGTGAGCACTCATCCACGAGCCCTCCCCTGCCTCTCACCATGGCAGTTAAGTGTCTGTGGAAATCACAGAATGAGTAAGCCTTGTGACAGCTTATTAATACTTCTCTCTTCTCGAGGGTTTACCAATGGTCAGTCCTTAAGTATACTGTACTGGATTAAAAGGATTTGCTTGTAGCTCAGGTTGGCTTCTGCAAAGAGGTATTTCAGCACAATTCTCCTGCTCTGTTCGTACTAAGATGTCACTTGAAGGGGTCTTGAGTGGCATTGTGCGCCAGGCTGATGGTCTATGAGATATAATGTGGAACATGAAGCTAAGGTCCTTTTCATGGTCAGTACTTCCTGTGATTTCAAGTAGCACTTGATCCTCTCAGGGAGCAGAAAGCACTCGAGCCTAGGTCTGAAATACAGCAACTAGATGAACTGAGCGAGTGGCTCTTTATACTCAAAACTTTGATAGTTTTTACTGTTGTTCCAAAGAATGACCACCGCAGTTCTCCTCCACTTAAAGCTGCTGTTCACTGCAGTGTACACAGGCGAGCAACAATGACTGTGGCGCTTACAGAGACGGGAGATGTGCTTAAATGAATCATCCTGCTGGCTTAGCATAGCTTGGCTGCCTCAGTGCTCTGGATGTCTTTAATGCGTTTGTTTGCCTGCAGGCCCTCCGATTCTTTCTCCCTGCTTTCTCTGCTTTCTAGCCCGGATAGATTATACGTTTTTTTCTTTTTTTTTTTTTCCTTATATTTATTTCAAAACCTAAATGGACTTGAATCGATCAATACCTCATTGTGTGTGTGACGAAAGCTGCGCGGAAGGGGGGGGCACCCAGTATGACAGATGTTACAATTCAGATTTTCTTTTCATTCTTTTTCAAGTAAACACAATGGCATATCGAAAGGCATTTCAAAAGCTGTTTTAAATTGATTTAAGTTAGCTCCTTGTCATAAAGCTGTGTGTTCACAAGTATCACAAAGATGACTGGGGAACGGAGAAAGAGAGTAAAAGAAAGCTGCCTCCTCCAAGGACTCTAAGCCATTGTAGGCTTCTACCCAAGCTTTAGATTTAAAAAGGGACCAAGCCTGGACAGATTTGCTCAGAAGTCTTTTCAGAAGATATTTTTTGAGCCGGAGATAGTCATCACGGAGAATAAACAACTTACTTTCAGAGGAGGGAGGGACATGAAAGAAAGTGGAAGCAAAAATGTCCCACTGGTAACGAAATCAAGGAAAATAGAAGGGCATCAGAATCCTCTGAGCTTCTCTATCAAATGTCCCACCCGATCTGGAAGCCACAATAAAAAAGACAGCACTTGTGCATAATATAACGATTGACATGACATATCACTACAGCAGGGGGAATAAAAATGGGAAAGGAGAGAGTCTTTTATGTTCTGAAAATATGATGTGATTAGGGCTTTTGATGCTGCAAGCTACTCAGATTTTTTTCCCTGCATCAAAAGGTGAGATCTTAAGTTTTTCATATTTCTCCGCATGGTATCATTCAATATCTTCAAAAATTATTACTGCTGCATAACTGAATTAATCGACACAAGTACAATTGAGTTGGAACCTCTGTTGCCCTAGCTACAGGGACAATACCCGGCTCCATCCAGTCTCATCTGTTCCATTTAGCCGACATGATTTTCAGAGCTTCCAATCTGCCATGCCTCATTCAGACAGCACGGTGACCACAAATATGCTGCGTCCTCAAACTGTGATAGATGACTGAGCTGAAGGAGGAGAAAAGACGGAGGGAAGTTTTAGAGCCGTGTCGCCCAGTTTTAGTTGGACGAGGCGAGGCAGGAGAGAGATGTCTTCCAGTGTGCAGAGCCGGAGCCTCGGAGAGAACAAAACATGCAATTAGAGCAGCAGTACACTGTGAAGTGGTCATTACTAGAGCTAATGAGCGCGCTATCTGTCCGCACATTAAAGTGCTCGCTAACGAGGGCTTGTTCATCATCGGAGAACACAAGTCATCGCATAATCCTATCTCCTGTCTTCTCATCCCCATGGCAGGGAGAGAGGCTCATTTGGGCCAGCAGTGGACAAAAGAGTGCAAACAAGGCACAAGGCTTTAGCTGGAAGAGTTTGACACTCTAAACTTGACCAGAACAATCGTCTCCTGGGAGTTTTGCTGCTTTTTTACATCTTTAGATTGCACTGAGAGTCTGCAAAGTCAAGTTCATTATTACCGCACAATACGTGTTAAACTAAACACATCCCTAAAGTATGAATTTATCACAAGTTCTTCAAATATGCAGATGACCCTAGAATTTTGGCAGCTATTTGAATTTAGTGTTCGTTTTTAAGACTAAATTCCTTTTAATTTAAGTCACATTTTACTCATTTTCACTCTTCAAAGTTTTTGTCTAGATTAAGTCAACCAAAACTAAAAATCTTTTTGTCTAACTTATTTCATTAGCCATACTGTAAAACAAGATAAATGTAAACAAAAAACAAACAAACCTCATATTAATGCACTATCAATACTTCAATTGATTTTAGTCTTCTTGATGAAAATGAACTTTCCTTCAGAGTTTTTATAACCAAAGATCTATTTCTAGTTAGCCTTAGTATCGTCTTTCTCCTGGAAAACAGTTAGCCGTTGAACATTTTCAGTCTTAGTTTCAGATGGCAAAATCAATACTGCCTATCATTTTACATGTAGGGTGGATTCGTGTTTAATAATGATGCTTTTATACCATTCTGAGCAACTCCATGTAAATTAAGGTATTTGCTAGCAATCTTTGAATGGATTTGTGCCAATTTAGAGGCAAACAGAGAAACATGCCGCAAATAGCTAAACATCTAGCTAACATGGATTTGTAAATATTAGAAATTTAGTGTCAATTCTATCGACTAAAACTATGACCTAAGATGTTCGTTAACTGCCTTTTTACATGAGAAAGATGAGACTAGCTAAAAATAGATTTTTCAGTGGTAAAAAACTCTACAACAAGACTAGAAGTATTGCTGGAGTGCTGGATATTTAAAATTCCTGCCATTTCTTCACTGTGCACATGAGGTATGTCAGTCTTTCATCAGTGTATTTCAATCACTTATAGCTTTGAGGTGCATTAATATGAGTGTTTTACATATAAATGTAACAATTTGGCTGAGTGTCAGAGTGTCAGAAAGAGAAGACTTTAATTTAGCAAGCACCTTTGCCCTGTTTAATGAAAAATATCCCATTTACTATATCTCAAATACAGTAAGGAAACTCACTGTGGTCAAAAGCCTCACCTCATATGCACTCACTAATCTATTAAGTGTAACTTATATCACTGCAGAAAAAAAATCTCATCTCATATGCATATTTGTACTAATTAACCTATTAACTGTACTTTAAATCACTGCGGTAAAATACCTCACCTCTTATTTGCACTAATTAATCTATTTCCCGTACTAAAAACTAACTTATCTATTTACCATACTCAAATATTGTAAGTTATTAATCTATTCACTGTAAATCAAATACAGTAAGAAGTCCCTGTGGTTAAATGCCTAACCGTATATGCATATTTTTACTCATTGATCTGTTTCCTGTAACTTAATTCACTGCAGTAAAATGCCTAATCGTATATTCCTATTTGCACTGATTAACCTATTCGCTGAAACTTAGTTCACTGTGGTAAAATGTGTCCCCTCATATGTGTATTTACACTCATTTATCTGTTTACTGTAACTTTAATCACTGCTGTAAAAAGCCTCACCTCATATGCCTATTTGCGCTTGTTAACCCATTAACTGTAACTTAACTCACTGCGGTAAAATGCCCAACAAATGCAAATTTGTACTAATTAACCTATTAGTTGCACCTTCAATCACTGCAGTAAAATGGTTCACCTCATATGCTCATTTGATCTAATTAAACTATTAAACGTAACTTTAATCACTGTGGTAGAAATGCCTTACCTCATATACACATTTGCACTAATCAACTATCTTAAATAAGTCAGCATTCTTACACCCTTTGCACATCTTGCAACCATATTGTCATTGCACACAGCCTTGTATATACTAGAAAAATACCTCACATGTGCCTGATCTTTAAATCTTATTTTTCATACTTTTATTTAGTTCATCTATTATTTTTGTAGTTCATGTTCATGATTGAGAGCAAAGCTAACTGGAGGAAAATTCCTTGGTGTTTGAGCACACTTGGCCAATAAAGCTGATTCTGGTGTTTAAAGTAGTTCAAAGAGAATAAACATTTGACTAACAGTAAAGATTTTAATGTAAGGATTTTTTACTGACTAAAACTGGACTGAAATGCTCTTGAGTTTCTTGTAATCTAAAGACTTAGACTACATTTTTAACAGCTGTTAAAATTAATGCTGATTATTGTTTTGTAAATAAAGTAGACCAAAGAAAATAAAGTTTCAGCCCAAGATCGTTGTAAGATTCATATGTAAACTGCCCTTATTTAGGCCAACATAAACACCCTGCTTCTATCCAGGTATTCCCTGTATTTTTTACATATCACAATATTTTTCAGCCCTAATCTCTGTTAATGTGTTACAAAAAAAAACAATAAAAAGGTTTGCAAATTAAACAATTTTCTGCACAAGGGTAGTGACAATGATCTCCTTGAGTGCTCTTGCAAGGAGCCAAACCTTGAGTTTTCCAGCCAGCCCTCTTTGTGGACTTCTCCCAAGTTTCTACACCACCGTCTACCACAAGAGGGCACTGCAGCCAAGCATTTTCCCCCTCCGACGTGTGCTCTTTCTACTCCTGCTGCTGTGTGGCATCCCATACTGTAAGCTGATAAAGACAAGACAACCGATAGTTGCATCAGATAAAAGGGAAGGGAACACGCTCCATAGGGTTCACAGATTCTTAAACACTTATTATCTGTTTGATTCATTCCTGATTGCAAAATATTTTTAAATCCCCCCACAGGGCAGGCAACCTCTCGCTGCAACCCCCCTCACACACACATGCACAACACTTTTTGTGTCCTTGTGTTTCTATTTACCCGAGAAAAGAAGGAGTTGTTTGAAGGGGGGTTAGCCGCCACTTTGTCACAATAAGACAGAATCTTTGGCTTTCACAAACAGTAAATACAGCTTTCCTGTAAAAAAAGAAGTCAAGACGAGCATTTTAAAAAGAGTGACTGACACAGGAGTGAATACATCTGTATCTAAATAAAAGAATGAAAATGAGTTTTTTTCTGCATGTGTGCGTGTTTGTTTCCCTTCCTGTCTCCACAGGGCAATGTTCTGGCAGTCACAATCGGATGAACAAGTTTTCCTTCCTCCATTGTTGAGTCTCTAACACTCGGCTATGACTCATTTCATACCCAGTAATTATGTTTGGGGGAAAAAAACAGACTTTAATTCTCTTTAATTGTGTAAAGCTGAGAAAACCGCCGGCTCAACGCAGACGTAATGTGTTTAACCTTAGGCACCAATATCCCCACATACACCACCACAGTGTGAGACCTTGAGATAAAAGATGGCAAAATAGGAAATAGCACAAAAAGCAATGAGCTAAATGGAAATATTTCTATTTTTTACATTGTCTTCGGTGTTCTGCATGTGGTGATTCTGAATTTTAAATTCAATCTGAGGAACAAAGCAAGCAAATTCAGGTCAGTATTAATTATTTTTCACATTTTAAAGGGAATAATACTAATAATAAAGTCACCCGGCAGTCTAATTGTTGTATAGCAGTGCAGTAGACCCTGTGGAGGGAGCGTATCTGCGGTGCATCTCAAGAGTGCTTCTGATTACTTCCTCTCTATTCATCATTTTGTCGTCTGGCCCCAAGGCATCAATAAACAACTGTCATGGATCCAAGTGATGGCAAATCAGTCAGCTTTCACAGCACAAAGCCTCTAATGCTATTTTATTGTTCATTACTTTATCATAATATTATATCTAATATTATTATTATCTATCAGCCTGATTAAGGAACCTCATGTTTGATTATCTGCAGAGTTTCAGGTAAACGCCATTTCCACGAAGGAGATTAGCATCGTACAAACCAGGTGCTATCTCAATCTTTTTGTGGCATAATAAGGTGTGATATAGTCTATCAACTGTGCCGTCAGTGTGTGTGGATGTCCGTGTGTTGTATGCATAGACAGATAAACACAGTGATGTGCAATCAGGAGCATCAGAGAGTTTAGCTGCAGTAGCATTGCCCCCGAGGGACCGCTGCTGAGCCTGTGCAAACATGTGGACCTCGCTCCGCCACCTGGGAGCGAAAAGGGGAAGACAATCAAGATCAGCTGCCCAGATAATCTCTGTTTAGGACACTACATGCATTTAGGCTGAAATGTGAGACTGCACGGGAGTTGTTTTTGATCCGTGCGTGTTTGTTCAGCATCTGTATCAGGCTGTGGCTGGTTTCAGGGGATGAAGTAGTGAACACGGCGGCTGGAGAGAGAGCAGGAGGGGAGGTTAAAGAAAAAAAAAAGGAGAAGGACGGAGAAACTTGCAAGCAGGCTGAAGTATTTTAGCACCAGCATGCACTCCTGCTCAAATAAATTCACAATTTAATAGGACTCTCGACAAAATCTGTGCTCAGAACCAATTTCAAAGCGCCCATTTCGGGGTCAGTCTCATCTCAGCTGTGCTGGGCAGCAATCACGCTGCGTGCACACAAATGATGCTTAACCACAATTAACCTGGAGGGTGTGCCGTGTTCTCCAGGACCATTCAATCTCACTTTCATATCACCAAGAAGTTAGAAGTTAAGAGATTGTCTTGGCTCCTCTCTCATCAAGCATCAATAATTGATTGAGGCTTCTGGGACACATTGTGTATTGTGTCTTCAGGGGTGATCAGCAAACGGACCCATCGCGTGGGAGGAGAGGGCACCCACTGGTGCTTTGCTTGACCCAACCAATCCTCTATTATTTATTACAGCAAAAAGGAT